>NC_134483.1:61801330-62143830 GCF_040206685.1 Ascaphus truei
AGGGACAGTCCTCAGGTTAGGGACCCTGTCACTTACGTTAGTTGGAGCTGGGGAGCAGTAGGGGAAGGAAGGGTACAGGGAGTGAGTGAAGCTCCTGCACCTCGTAAGGTCCCCCACATCCCAGGTAGGCCCCAACTCCCCACCAGGTTAGTGGGTAAGTGTTGAGGGACGGCCCAAGATAGGGACGCTGCCCTTAGTGCGTGTGAGTGCTGTCTTGTCAGGGTCACGGCTGGCAGTGCTGTGAGGCCTGACAAGAAGGCATAGTGTTAGAGTGCAGCAAGTTTGCTGTACGCACCCCTCAGGTTGCAGGCGTGGCTGCTAGTGCTAGTTATCAGTTAGTCAGGACTGGGAAGAGTTAGGGGAGCGGAGCAGGCTATTAACCCCTGTAGGCCCCTAGGAGTTTCCCCCTAAGCCATCAAGGTTGCTGTGCTGTAGGGACGGCCTATAGTACAGTATTGTCCCCGTAGTTATAAGAGTCAGTTAGGGACTCAGCGGGCGCTGCGCCTCCGTGCAGCGAGGTGGGCGTAGTTCATCATTGCGTCTGCAGCAGTCCTCCGGGGGGGATCATCCTGGAGGTGGTTCCGGTGTTCTTCGATCGCCGGATCCTTTGCGAAGCCAGTTGGAGATCCGAGCACGTTGTTCTCCGCACCCACACTGTATATGCGATTGGGTGGGGTGGAATACCCGTTACACATACAAAATAAAGTCCACTGGAATAATGGTCACAATTGTTTTGTCTAGATGCACATATCAGGATTTTGGAAGCCTTCTTTATGGGTACAACGACCTCCCTTCACAAACCTGCATAGAAAACAAAAAGAAAAAGCCCCCGATTATAGTGCATTATCACTAAAAAAAATGTATATACTGTATTCCAACAATCACGATAAAAAACTCCAAACATAGATGTAATCAGGAGTTTTATGAGATAAATACTTATGACCCAATCATGTTGATATGACTCCGCTCCTCTGCTCTGACCCGTCTATGCGATCTGTCACAAGCTCCTGTTCTGCAGGTAACTCCCAGTGATGTCAATCTTTAGACTCCTCTGGCAACTAGCGCCCAGTCAGTTCTGTTCCAGGCAGGGAACGTCTCAATAGGGGCAGAGGATTCCCTCACTTCTCCAGTATGGTTAGTATCAACCTCTGCTCACAACACCTTTGGTAACAGCGACACGTGTAACCCTACGTGCTTCTTCAGATTGCTGATTTCTTCAGGGGATAGGTTCTGGGTGCGCACACAGTGTATATATACCCCCAGAAACCAATCAAGAGAGATTTACCAGCTATACACATTTACTGTACACTATTATTCTGATTTTTAAGGATGTATATGCAATTAATTACATATTATCACATAATTGATATAATATAATTTGAAACACTTTTGTATATACTTTTTTATTATTTGTGCAATACACATTTTAATGTTTAAATGTATCTCAGGGGTCCCCAACCTTTTTGTGCCCACATTTGAGAGTTCAGGAGAGAGTGGTGGGCACCAACCAAATGCACACTTATGCGTTATTTCCGCTTTTGAATGCATGGGCAATTACTTGCCACAAATGTTAAGACATGACACTTGACTGCGCAGTTGTCAATTGAGAAGCAAGGAGTTCACTGCTGGGATCAGCTTTGTGGCGCTCTCAAGTAAGAACTCTAAATGACATTGTTTTCTCCTGCTTTCCCTTTTGAGAGCTTCAGCCTGCATCAGAGAAAGAGAGAAGAGATATGCCTGGCGGAACTGTTGTTGCCTGAAGAAAGAACATTGAGCCTTATCCCTTACACAAATGCAAGAACTTGTCAATGTGTTTGAGAGGGGTGAGTGGATGGCGATACTCATTTGCAACTACGTCTTCTTCGTGAGTCCTGGTAACTGGAAACCAAAATAATATAATTTCAATCAATTGAGTACACTTGTTATTGCAAATGTAGACACAATTAAATGGGGGATTATACATTGTATTTATCTTATTGTGTTTTGCTGATGTATAGATAACGTATTACGATTTTTCCAAAATCAGAAAGTTGAAAATATTGATTATATATGTAGCCCCCTTTCCACCCTTGTCTAGGGTGAACACATGTGACGCTATTAACTGAGTGGCAAACCGGAGGTCTGATCCTCCACCACTGGGAGCCTGGGGTGTGTGTAATGATAATACTAACTGTGCCTCCACCTGGGAAGGATCCTCACACAGTGGGATAGCCCCTCCCAAGACAATACAGTAAGTAATTGCACACAAGGATATATGTAACAGTATTTACTGGACAGTAATTTATAACAACAACTATGCAACATAACATAACACCATATCACAGTATAATGAGCACCCCACCAAGTACACCAGTGAGTGTCCCAAATGTACTTTGGGTGCTAGGCACCAATACCCTACTGTCCCTTTCCCAGTGTCCAGCCCACCCAAAAGTGTAAGGAGTAGCACTCTCCCGTAAACTGTTGGTGCACTTGTTGAGGTACCTGCTGAGTACTCCAGTACTCAGTGTGGCCGACTTAGAAATGAGGATCCATCCGATCCAGCGACGTGGCCCTCAGCGATGGTGTCCGCCTCTGCGTTGGGTGGACTCCGGTAGGAGAGTCTAATCTTTAAGAGTCTTTGTTAGCACTGCAGTGGTCTGGTCCCAGACCACAGACCGCGATCACCACACAGCGTCTTCCTTGTGTCCCTGACACTGTAGTCAAATGGGTAAGCGTCCCTATCTAAGGGGCCTTCCCTGCAGCAGTCACCCGCTTCACTTGATTGGGACCTATCTGGGACCTAAGGGGAGTTTCTAGCCTAGTCTGAGTGCCACTGACACTCAGACCCTCCCTTCCCCTTGTCTGCCCTGGCTCCAACTAACAGTCCCCTTAACTGTCAGAATCCCAACTGTCAGAATATCTCAGCCCTATTGGTTGCCTGGCAACATGTGGACTGCAGCCCCTGAGGCTGTTGGAACTTGCAGTTCTCTTGCTGCTATACTCCTATGGAAAGGTAAGGGGACAAACAGGGGACCAGGGGGACCCAGGCTATATATAATTTTGTTTCTTGCTATAGCTGCTGATTGGGTTTAGAACTGGGCTTGTGATGTTTTGGATAAACCAGAACACTGACCACGCACAAAATAAAAGCAATATTTACTCGCTCATCCAAGAACGCGGTATAAAATATAGCGTTTTCCTTGTGTGTAAATAAAGTATCTGTTCAAGACCAGAAATATGAATAGGGTTGTCTGAGAGCTCAAAAGCTAGAAAACCCTTAATGTCAATAATACTTCCTTTTCACACAGAGGTAATCACACAGGGGACCCAATATAATTGAGATATAATAACTCAAATTCAATAACACATGAAGAACATATTAATCCCTTGGTGAAGGTTCCACCTATTCACCTCTCCTTAGGGCTTTCCTGAATACATGTGTACTCACTGTTTAGTCCTCTGTGGTCCTCACGCGTGCAACAATGTTCAAGGTCCAAGAATTGAAAAAAAGTGTTGTATGGTGCACAGCAACAAAAACCAGGTCTAGTGGCAAATAAAAAATTAATTTATTGAAACTGCATAAAAAAACGGCAAGAGCACAGCCCTCCTACGCGTTTCGTGCTTGTACGCACTTTATCAAGGAGTTACCTGATGTTAAAAACACAAACATTTTATACACAATTCGTAACAGAGAATTTCGCGCCAAAAAAACATTCTTACCCAGCATGCAACCGTCCCATGTCTGCACCAATCACACGCGTCGCATATCGAGGAGAGGCGGGACTGAATCTGAGTAACTAGGACGGTCGGCGGCCGCCCTCCGCCTAGCAACGGAGGCCGCCGTCATCCACATTATACCCCCAGGCACGGCCCACTCTACCCCACAGAAGCGCATGCGCGTGCATCGGCTATGTCTGAACGTCGCTACGTCACAGGCACTAAAGGGGGAGGAAGCCAGTGATGCGGAGACCGCCTCCAAGAGATGTCACTGTTTAACTTTGTTGCTTCTGCATCTTTTATATTATAATGATGCATATCTGAATAGAGAAGTGATTACTATTGTGTGGAGAGGAGAGGGAGGGTACTGATGAGGGGGGATGGTCTGGTGTTGGGTACCTGATCCTCGTGTGGTAGCCCTTGTGTTCACTCCTTCTGGTGGGCACATCGGCATCTCTTGGGGGCGGTCTCCGCATCACTGACTTCCTCCCCTTCAGTGCCTGTGACGTAGCGACGTTCAGACATAGCCGATGCACGCGCATGCGCTTCTGTGGGGTAGAGTGGGCCGTGCCTGGGGGTATGATGCGGATGACGGCGGCCTCCGTTGCTAGGCGGAGGCCGGCCGCTGAGCATCCTAGTTACCCAGATTCAGTCCCGCCTCTCCTCGATATGCGACGCTTGTGATTGGTGCAGTCATGGGACGGTTGCATGCTGGGTAAGAATGGTTTATTGGCGCGAAATTCTCTGTTACGAATTGTGTATAAAATGTTTGTGTTTTTAACATCAGGTAACTCCTGGATAAAGTGCCTGCAAGCACGAAACGCGTAGGAGGGCTGTGCTCTTGCCGGTTTTTTATGCAGTTTCAATAAATTATTTTTTTATTTGCCACATGACCTGGTTTTTGTTGCTGTGCACCATACAACACTTTTTTTAAATTCCAAGACCAGAAATAACAGGGGGTATCACCTTAATCAGGGGGTGCACAGTTTTCAAAAAATAAATATTCAAAATGAACAAAAGGAAAGAAACCACATAGACTGCTCTCTTTACCTCCCCAGTTTTAAAATAGTAAACCACATTGCTAGAATGTTGGGAATTACCTCCTCCTACAGAGACTGCTGATAAACTCCAGGATACTGCACACAATCGAATCTGAAGCTAGCACCAGGGGCAGACAGTGGGGGAAGACCTGGGAACCTCTTTTCCCGGCATATTGTAATCTGCTCATTTTAGTCAAGATGCGCTATAAAGCTTTATACTGGAAGTCCAACATAGAGTCAGAGAATATTTGTGGTGACATGTTATACATAATAAGATTGTAAGCTCTTCGGGGCAGGGACTTCTTTTCTTAAATGTTACTTTTATGTCTGAAGTGCTTCTTCCCATTATGTGTTATTTGTATTATTTGTTTTTTATATGTTTGTCACGTGTATTACTGCTGTGAAGCGCTATGTACATTAATGGCGCAATATAAATAAAGATATACATACATATAGTAGCGTCTTGTGATCCATACATCTCTTTTGTATTGATAATGACAAAGATTGATAAGTAAATCCCTCACTGTGCTCTGAATTATACTTTACTACGCACATTTACAGTATCTCATTTTATCTTTATAACTTTTGTTCTCTCACAAACCCAATTGCCTTTGGGAGTGTTTCAAACCCATACGCTACTGTCCTCCTGAATGTATATATATATATGGACTCAGCTAGTTGGGATATCTGCAGGCTGATTTGTGCACAATAGGTTTTGCAAACAATGGAGATTTCTGGTATTCTAAAGTCATTTCACCACCTGGGAATTCACAAGTAACACAAGTGTTGTGCAGACACCTTATAACTTCTATGAACACCTCCTTGTAGTCTAGTAGCAGCAGGTTGGGGTCATAGTTCATACCAGCAGACAGGTTCAATAAATTTTGGATACACAGACACAAAAGATTGGGTGCCTTCCCATTCTTTGATAACCAGGCTCCATACACTTGAGGGTGTGATTTACTGCATCGTATACTCTGGTTATGCAGAACAGAATCGGCTGATTGCAGTTCCTCATACACTCACCACTTGTCATGCAGAGGAGGGGCACATTCTATGAGGGAGGGGTCCTGGCTCAGCTCTGCGCCACACAAGTGGTGGGGGCGGGGCTCTGGTTTTCCCGCCAGTCCTGGACAGACGTTGGCAACATTTTCCCGCGTGGGCGGGCAGTCAGCACATGGGCTTTCCTGCTATATTGGGGGACACGGTCTTAGGTACACCCCCCAATTAACCTTCACATCGAAAGGACTCTCCGGCCTTGAGGGCATAACAAACATGGTGAAACAAAAATAGCACAATTGAGAAAAGAATTACAGGGCACCCCAGGTCTGAGATCTCAGCAGAGCCTCCAAATGTAACCCTTTTTCTGACACGACCAAAGAGACTACTGGTCACTGTACACAACCTATGGCTCCAAGAGATCTGAGCCTCCACTAGCTGGGAGCCTGGGGTAACACTTATAGTGCAGCGCCTCCACTTACCCAGGATCCCCGTGATGTGAGATTGCCCTGGGCAAGAAATACAATAACACACATATGAATGCAACCAGTTTTACTGTAATAATGCACGGTAACCTTATCACTCTATAATGCAACGTAGCAATAACGCATATCAATTCACACACACAGCATATCCTAACACATAACCTTAGCAGCAGGGACTTGGGGATAACCTTACCTGGTGTAGGAGCCACTTGCTCCCTACACCCTGCCTCCCCCTTCCTGCTCCCCGTTCCTAAGCCCGCGAATTGTATCTCTTTCTCCCTGCCTGAGAATCCTGGCCTTTCATTGGCCACTTAGGGACACCTGGGGTAGTTGGCCCTAAGCCTCATGGGTGTTGTAGTCCCGCAGAGGCTTCAATAGCATTGGGGCCGCGTACACGCTTCTCCTGCACATGCGCGACTTGGTACTGGCTTCGGTGGGACTTCTGCGCATGCGCGATCACTGCGCATGCGCGAGCACCTCTAATGGCGGCCCCCGCTAGCCGGGTGCGCCGCCGAGACTCTGGGGACTCGGAGCGCTCCCTGCTCCGGCCCCCACCCTCGCGCCGTGCCGGCGGGTCCGTCGCTGCCTCCGGCGGCACCCGCGACCGCTCGGCACGCTTCAAGGGGGGTCTCTGGGACTGAAAAGAGACCGGGGTTACACTTAGATTTTGGTTTAATTAATTATTTTACCTTAAGATTGTATTGGTTTTGTTTTTATGAACCCAAGGAGGTGGAGTGCCATGTGGTTTCTTTAATTTTCTTCATTTTTGGGGTTGGTTTATTAGAAACTTTTTTCATCAATTCAGTTGGTTAGGTGACGGATCAACAGCTAGTTACAAACTATTATGTAGTTCAATTAAGGACATCTGCCTTTTTGGTGGAATCTCAAGCACGTTGTAGGGCAAACACATATTGAAACATCTGAGCAATACCTTGGAAGATGTAACTATGTGTTTATTTAAGATGGAGTACAACGTATACATAAAAAAACACTCCAGGTGAACAGCCTCAGTCATGACTTGATTTGGTTAAGATAGGTTAGAAAGTTCTTGTGAAGTTATAGGAGGAATCAAGTGCAGTAAAATAATGATTAATTTTGAAACGCTCTGTGCACGTGTTCACGCACCACGGGGACTTATCTCTAGATTGTATAATGAAGTGATCGATCCTGGAGAGGGCAGCAGACAGAGACTTGACTACATGACACGGTGGGAGAGGGATCTGGGAGATACATTAGAGGACGAGGACTGGTTAGAAATCTTTGAAGCGGCAGCAAGAACCTCGATCTGCACGACATTGAAGGAGAACTCATATAAAGTTCTAATGAGGTGGTACCTCACCCCAGTTAGGCTATCTAAATTTGTACCAGGTTACTCCCCCTTGTGCCCTAGACAATGTGGAGAGTCTGGGGACTTGTTGCACATGCTGTGGTCTTGCCCTCGATTGAGCCCGATCTGGGAACAAATACAGAATTGGCTAAAGAGGATTTTGGGCCTCGAAATTCCTCTGGATCCCTGGTTATTTTTATTAAATAAACCACTGGAGGGCCTGTCGAGAGCAGGAAATAAACTAGTCGCCCATTTTGCGACAGCAATGAGGTGCGAGACAGCGTCATTGTGGAAATTAAACACGACTCAATCGATGAACGGACATGACTGATAGGGACAATTGCAGCCTCAGCTCAAGTGGTTAGCTAGGACGCACGAGGAGTTCGAGAGGTCTAGAAAAACGGCGGCTCACGGCAGAACCGGTAGCGGTGGCAGCGGGGGTCCCCCCCTTCCACATCCTCCCCTCCTCCCCTAGTGTGTCCCCCCCCTCGCCCCTGAGTCTTTGTGTAAGTGTGTTTATGTGTGAATTGAAGTGGCAGTAAATATAGCAAAGAAGTTGACCCATGTTATACTATCGCAAAGTGGTAAAAAAAAGTGTGAATAGCGCTCGTGCAAACAATATACAGTGATACAATATAACCTGTGATACAGAGTTGGTAAGGTAGTCCTTAAGCTGCCTGAAAGGTTGATCTGGTATCTCCCAACCAGATATGAAGTCTGTGTGAAAGGTTTTTGGCCACTCAGGGACACCGTAGCAGTGAAATCCAGGCGGTGACGTCATCGGAGGAGACGATCGAGCGAACTCTGGCGGCAAGTAATCCACGAGTCCACGAGTATTGCAGCCGGTCTCCCCGCATCAACAGACGGACGCACACCACGGCGAGCGGTGTCTTCTGGAGTTAAAGACCCTAAACCCTTGCACATGTCCTACTCATGTCCGGTGAGTAGGATTTCAATTTTACCACGGCGGAGCAGCATATCTTCCTTAAGCACAAGCGCTTGGAAGTTTTACACTTTTTATCTGATTGATCAACTGTTTTATTAATTGTTTCTTATTCATTGTCATAAATTGTTTATTTAATAAATGCTCTCAATTTGTACATCATAGCATGTCCCTGGGTAATACACTATTGCAGTGTTTTTTGCCTTTTTTTGTTTTCCTTTTCTGAGGTTTTCAGCTCAAAGAAAAGAACTGTTGCACAAGAATCCATGTCCATTCTCTCCTCAGCGCCATAGGAGGTTCATCCACACATGTTATACTATGCTTTATAACTGCTGTATGTCTGAAAACTGAATAAAACATAAAGTTGGAAAAAAAAAATTATGATTTTGGGGTGAAGGTATTCAATGGACTCGCTGGTGACAGAAGAAACCTGGCCAATTTATCAAATGTTTTACCAGGAAATAATACATTTAGAGTTACCAGTCAACTTCAAGTATGTCCTGGGCACCGAGTTCTGATGACAATACTGTATATGTTTAGATTAAATGAACTGAGGTTATACATTCAATTTACAGACATATCAGGACAGTTAGAGGTGGGCTTTGGACTGTTCTTTAGAGCAGGTACAGCTGACAGGTTGTGTACAGATAGAGATAGATGGATCATTTTTTTCCCCTGGTTCAAATCTGCCATGAAAACTACACATTTTCACACATCCAAATACATTCACAAAATCACTGGAGTTTTACAATAGCTGCTGCTACTAATAGTTTAAATAAGGCAACAAATTAAAAATGTGTGAATATTTTTTTTTTAAATTGCTAAAAAGTATATATTACAAATAAAAAATGCGGACAGAATTTTTGCTGCAAAAAAACTGCAAATATATTTCGTTGATCAATATTGGACACAATGTCGCTCACATGTGTGGACTTGAAACTTAATTTGTTCAAACATTTTTTTAAAAGCCTGCAAAGAAAATTGACACATTTGTCCTTTTCAATGTACAAGATTGCAATGTCCAGTAAATGTCAGCGCTTTGTTTGATATATTTATTATACCAGCTGTTTTTTTAGATAACACAGGCCAGTTACTGTATTTCAGATAAATATTCACAGGTTTATATATTTGCAACATTTCTGTGCATTTTGAATGTTTCTGTTTTCCAACTAGCCAGCAGGACTTAACTAAAACGTGGAAATGCAGAATGTATTTTAAAAATACATAACGGCATTAAATAAATGTAGCCCCTTTATCCTCACCCTAAGTTAGATCTGGTCTGCTACTAATGTCTTTCGTGCAATGTGCTGCATACCTGTGAGGTAACAGTAGTGCTGAGTACTTCCGTGATGATGCGGGGATTATCAGGACAGGTTTATAGGGTACCTTATTCATTGGCAGCGCCAACAGTCAGTGAGGATCCTGTGGTAGTAGGTTGGTCCATGCTGACACTTTTCGATATCCCAAGACAGTGAATCACACTTGCATATGGTTCCATGGTAGTTATTGCATTGTTTAGTTCTTACAGCAGTGCATGTCTTTCTTACTTCCCCTGGAAGGTTATTTTAAGGCTTGAGGCCCATCTACGTTTCCTTCTGGTGCTCATCCTGTATCCCCTTATGGGATACAGGGTAGCTGTTGCTCACTCCACAGGGGGAGGAAAAGACACACCCACTTTTGGGAGAGTACAAGTTTATATTCCCTGGGGTTGGACTTGTAACCCTGCCCCATAAAAGGGCAGGTCTGATACTGACAGGCGTCACATCTGCATATGTCACCCAGCCAGTACCTCCCCCAGGCTGACACTCTAGTTGTTGCCAGTCCCGCCCTTGGATACACTAAGGGTATCCAAGGCTGCAATAGCACACTAGGCCTTCTGGAGGAATTAACCCACCCACTGCCTGTACCTAACAGGACTTATACAGTACATGTAGAGCCCAGGAAAATAGGTAGCAGCCGGAGGCTAGGCTACATAAATATATAAATATTACTACAGTAATTACAGTGGTTTAGCAAAATAAAAAAAGATGACCCAGAAATTATTCTCATATTTAATCCTGTGAAAGGCTTTTAATAATGAAAGATTTGTAAAACTTTCTGCCCAAAGTGTTATATAACCTTTCTCCCCAGTCCTCTTCTCCAGCATTATACTGTATATTAATATAATTTTATATTGAAGAGAAAAGCTGTGGAACAATCATGTTCTTTTTTCTCGTGTAAAGTATAGACAGAATATGGGAATTCTTTCAATATGAATAGTTATAAATTAGTCAAAATATTGTTTCTGGTAAGAGTTAAGCAAATTGAAACAGCTTACCATTTCGCAAAGAAAACATTATCATTGACTCTGCTTAAGTTGGTCACTCTTCGTGTTAACATGTCCTGTAGGGAGGATTGTGAAATGTGTTCTTGACAAATCTATCAAATATTCTGCAACATATCAAAGGTTAAAGGAAATATGACTTGACAGATTAAAGAACACCAGTCAGTGGAAAACCATTCACACAATATTCTTCCTCAGATGCAATAATATGTTATCACGTTTGAAAGGACATTTTGACATATATGACCGGAAACAAACTCCCATTCTGGTATTACATTAAAGGAGAAGAAAGGGAAATGTGTATTTCCTTTACAGTGGAAAACAGGCAGCTGTTGGCTTTCTCTTCCTCTAAATTGAATGTTATTAACAGAAAAGGTAAAGTGAAATTTGTTGCAGGTAGATCACAGGGATATTTGTAAAAGTTATAGAAATACTTTATTTTAAAATGTTGGATCTGTTTGAAACGTATTTATGTGCCAATTGTAAAAATCCAGACTCAGTTAAATAAACTGGTGGTGACATCCTGTCTGTCATCTGTTGAGTGACAAGGCGTGATATGTAACATCAGCCTGGGTAACCTTAAGTCACTGTTTTTAAAGGAAACAGTAGCAGTCAACACCAGCTTTGTTATGGGAAGCAGCCTCACAAACTTGTGCTAATGTGGTAAACATGTGCCCCTTCTGCATGACTGCTGAAAGAAAACATTTAGGCAGGATCAGAAATGTAAATTGATGTGAGAGGGGATTAATAGGTTATCAAACTCTAGAAACCACCTGGATATTTTGCATCTCACTCTAAGCAGTTTTTTATTTTCTGAATTACTTACAGTAAGAATACCAGTAAAACAAAAGATCATAATAAAAAAAAAGAAGAAAACACCTATATTTTCTTAGAAACATAGAATTTGACGGCTGATAAGAACGACTTGGCCCACTCATCCTGCCTATTTTTTTTCAATGGAATTACGTTTCTTATCTGCTGTAAACCCTCAGACATTTTTTTAACCTAGTCTTTCTTTCATATTTGGAATATTCCTTATGTATATCCAAACACGTTTCAATCCCCTTACCATATCCACCCCATATCACCCTTGTTTGAATGCTATTCTGTGCAGAAGTATTTCCTCACAATCACCCATAGCCTGGAAACACTTTTGGGGCATGAGGGGGTTAATTTCTGTGCATAACTGTGTGGCACATTGTGATACCTTTTAAAAGAACTGTACAATTAAAACAAAATATGAGCATTATAAATTAATCTATGCAAATCTTTCCTAGTGAACTGTTAAAATGTAGGGCAATCTACTGTACACCAAATCTGTACTTCTGTAGGTCTTTTATGGCTACAGGAACTCAGTATTGTTAGAGGACATTTCCATATGGGTTTCGACTTCAGGGGTATATAGCCCTCAGTTGCAAAACAAGTTTTCCATTGAAATGTATTTATTATTTTATTTTTTATAACCACCTAACATTTAGTATTGATACATGTGTGCCTGTTCTAAATGTAATCTAAGATCCTTTCCAGGCGGTACATTATTCTATTCACTGGATATTTTTTGTAATAATCAAACATCTGTTCTTTATACTGTAGTTCTGAGAAACTGTTTCAGTTACAGTTATAACATATTTGGGATAACAACAAGAATACACCAAGCTTATGCATATGGAACAATTTTGTTGACATTCCATATATAAAAACTCCAATGAGAAATTGCTAAATTGATGGCAATATTTGTCTATTATTTCTATTATTCAGTATATTAGTTCCCAGAATATATCTTCAAGCAATTGTGAGCAGCCTACAATCATTTAACATTGCATGGATTTTGTTAATGTTACATCATGCCTAAATATATACAATAAATGGATTTACTTAATGACCCATATTTATTACTTGGCATTCCTTGCATATTCTCAAACATTATTTTCAAAGGCAGAAAACATTTTATTTCGTATAGAAGGCGCGGTTTCCCTATTGGTTTTATTAGATGCCATGGCAATGTTAAACTAGATTTATACTGTATCTTGTTCAGGAAGAGGGCTATTTACATAGAGGGTGTTAGAACCTACAAGCCAAGGTTTATTTTGTAGTAAATAGGAAAATGCACTGTGCTTGTACCAAATTTACAAATAGGCCATTAAATGCAATCTTAATTGCATTTGTTGATATATAATGGTAAGGAATTTAGTGATACAAAATGCATATGATTAAAAAGGCTGTGTTGTGAATGTTAGTAAATAAAACAATATTTTGTCGCTGTAGAGGTAAGTCATTAACTACATTCTTTGAGTACTGAGGAAAAGGTGATTAAATGCTCTTTTTGACACAAAATATTCCGTATTTAAAAAGGAAGGTATTTTGATATGACGAGTTCTGACAATTAGGTGTCTTTAATTAATTTTTTCAAATGAAATGTCAAGAAATTCAATGTCAGGAAGTGCATTTAATGAGATTTACCTCTACAATGACGATATATAGAAGTGTGTGTTTTTTATTTTTCTAACAAGTTGCAGTAACACTAACAACATTTGATATAGTATGTTAACTGTACGGTAACATTTGTATATGACTCATTTCTTAATAATAAGTAAAGAAATGGTAAAACAAGGATATATATATATTTATATATATGTGGCCAGGTTTCCCTCTGGGGTGCCCTTGTCCCCTACCTTCACTGCAGGAGCGGGACGGCAGCATAGCTGTGTGTGCAGGTGCCATCGAAATGGCAGATAGCCCCACCGGCAGTGCGAGGAGAGTGGTGGTTGGGGGTTGTGCCCAACCAATGGGTCAACTGGGTCGCCGGAGTTCCGCAGCGGAGGAAGGGACCGGCGCTGCCATCTTGTATATAGCTGCGCAGGCGCGACCCAGATCCTGCGCATGTGCAGCACAAATAGTTGCGGCGGCAATTACACACTGCCCCACAGAAGAGAGATAGGGACTACAAGTCCCAGCAGCCCTCGGGGCTGCAGAAGCACATGAGCAGGCTTAGCCAACAGGGCACCAGGATTCCCTTTGTCAGGGAATATATACATTTGGAGCACTTGGGGAGCCACATTCAGATACAGTACAACTAGTGGCAGGCAAAATAATAAGTGCTCTTCTCAACATTACTACTGTACATGCATGCTTCAATTAAAGCTTGTATCGGCCTTGTTACATACAATAATGTGATATAGAAGAAAGGACCATGAGTGATTTTGTGGGAGAGCAAGCTTGTGAAAATGTGATTGAGGTGTGAATAATTGTTTCAAATGAGCTTTCAACACATAATTTGCATTTGATATCTTTTTATTGGACACCATTAAAACATTTTGGAGAAGCTTTCAAAATAAAAAGTCTCATTAGGGCAGTCACCGGTAAATGTTAAAATACTTTGTGATGCCGTAACTTGGCATCAGTTTTTGCCTCATCCTGTCTTACTCTTTACACATATATTTGGGCCAAAATGTGCCCATTTAATAATTCAATACATTTATCTTTTCCACATACCGTAAGCAAAAAATATTTTTTATTAATGATTTGCATCGGAAACAAAACAAAAATTCATAAAATTAGATGTTATTTACTTGATTATTGAACAGGTACTGAACATTGCTATTGTAACCAAATACAATTCTTTCCATGGCCTTGTGAATGGTCATGTTGGGAATGAGGTAATATTACAATAATTCTCCTTCCTTATTAAACTGTCCTATTTTATAATATGTTTAACAATGTAAAAGTCAAAACATTGTAAATTAATTAGTTAGACAGTATTTATCACAGTCTCCCGGCTGTAATACTGGGCCAAAGAAACTGCACCAGATTTACAGTATTAATGAAAAACATTTCCTGAGTGATAAACATTGCACTAGTTAGTTCCTGATTTTGCAGCCATGAGAGTTTAATAAATTACCTAAGACTGTCAACTCATTTAATGTAGGTCAACCAATAACGTTATAGTACAATAAATTCACATATGTCCTCAAAGCCTTCACAAATTCTATGGGGATGATCAATAAATATTGTGTACATATGACCCACTGTTTATTGTGTTCATTTATGATATTCATACTACAGTAATATTGTGGTGACATTTACAGAAGCAGAACAGCAGGAGTTTTGTGAATCTCCCCCAATGTGTCACTGCAATTTATTACTTCAGATGATGTAGTATTGCTGTGTGGTAAAAAGCACAAGATAACACATTTAAACTCGATTCAGCGGTAACGTGTTATCATGCGATAAAGGGTGCAAATAAGTCTTCACTGTTTATTTTAGTCCATTCTAATGTCATAGAAAACTCTCCCCTCCCTCTTCCAAAATTCCCACCTTTAGTTCTCCAAAACTCTTCTCTCCCTAATGCTAAACTTTGTTCTCCCTCTTTCAAAAATCCCTCATATCAATCTCCCTCTACCATGTTCCATCCTGATTGAGGAAGTAGGGTGGAATTTGAAGGAGGGAGATTGGTAGGAGGAAACACTGAAGGCAGGAGCACTGAGTTTTGGAGGAGGGAAGGGGGACTGTCGCATTACACATGAGGAAATCTTAAAATGGTTACTGTGCATCTGCTAATGTAACTGTAAATGTATACTTTATGTAAAAGAAAATTATTGCAGCTTAGGCAATGATTAAATAATGATTAAGTGTCCAATGGGTGTACATTGTAAGTCCTGAGGGCTGGTATCCTGGAGGCCCTTATGACATAACAAATATGCCATTGCCTTTTCCAAGTATTTAAGTGGAGATATGTAAGAGACATATGCAGAGATACGACCAGGGAGACAGTTTTGGGGAAATTAAATAACAGCTTTTATTCACCCTGTGACTTTAAAGGACACAGTTTAAGGAAATATACACAAAGATATAAACGTCCTATCCCTTTATAAGGGCTAACTCAAATCCCCAGTTCCTATCTGCAGGGCTGCTAGGATAAGTCTCTTACCAACCTAAGACGCCAAAGTCCAAAAGCGGTACCTGTAAGCAGGGGGCCCTTCATATCAGTCTCTGGGTTGGTGTCCATTGAAAAGCCAGCCTCTGGCGGGTTTCCGGGTTCGCTGGTCCCTGGTATCTTGTTGGCAGCACACAGTCCTTCTGTGTGCTCAAGAGTCTCCCTGTCAGTTCCCAGCAGCAAGCTTTCCTAGCTGTCTGATTAGACAGGTGGAGAATGGTTAATTATCTTGCTGCAATTAACCAGCTCCCTGCTGGATTCCTCAGACCACTACAGCCTTAGGGATGTTCTATAGTGCGCGCGCTTGCTACGCCGTGCACGCTCGGCAGTTATAGTTGGCTGAGATTAGTCAGCCTTTTTATAATGGTGCAGCGCGCGCACGGCAGAGAGCGTGGTTCCGACCGACGAGGGAGAAGATGAAGAAAATAATTAATTTGCGCCGCTACCGCCGCTGTTAATGTATGTATGTGTGTGTATGTGTGTATGTATGTATGTATGTATGTGTGTGTGTGTATGTATGTATGTATGTATGTATGTATGTGTCAATAAGTGCACAAATAATAAAAAAAATATTTATCCAACATGTTTTTTTTTTTCTTTTAAAAATCTTATTTAAGAAATTATTCACTCACACAATCTATACACACACATATACACACACATACACACACACAGTACCTTCCCAGCATGTCGCTCCTGGCAGCACAGATTATATACATACAAAAAGTGTGCACCATGTGCACATGCGTTCGCACAGGTGCGCGCGCACGCGTACCTGCAATTACTATATAAAAAGCCTTATATGGAAGCCTTATTTAAACCAGGGTTAAATCCCTGTGGTGTTTAACGAGATCTAGAGCCTCCTTTTTGTTTACTGCACAGCAGTGATGTACAGTAGAACTCATGCGAATGCTCAGGATCGATCGATCACATGATGCTTTTTCTAGTTTTCAATTTTCCCTTTTAAGATCTCTGGCCCCTCGAGTGCTGTATCAAGATCTTCATTGTCCCAGCTTTCTTTAGAGTATCGGGAACCGATTTGAAAATTATTTAAAGATTCAGTGGCTCCATCTACATGGGCATCATATTCCCGAGTTTAAATGGAATATGCACATTTACTCAATAGGTTAAATTCACCTAGGAGTGAGGAAGATCATCTGGTTGCATATATAGCTTTTTTTATTGGATAAGCAACATTGCGGTCTTTCAGACAGTTCTGCAGAGAGACCTACAATGGGTGTATCCTTTTGGTAGAATTTTGAGTTATGCTTATCTTTCAATTATTGTGATTCTATTGTTAGCAGGTAGGCCATCTTGTTGAAAAGAAAGGGTCATTTGGTTACATGTGAAGGGTTAACAGCATTGTTTGAGGAATTGCAACATGTTTTTTCCTATTTTCAGGGTATCATTTTCTGGGCGGCCTTTGCTTTGACCGAAATGTTACTTTTATGTCTGAAGCACTTATTCCCATGACCTGGTTTTTGTATTATTTGTTATTTATAGGATTGTCACATGTATTACTACTGTGAAGCGCTATGTACATTAATGGCGCTATATAAATAAAGACATACAGTATATACATACATACATGTACAGTACACCTTCGTTGGGGCTTTGACCTTCTTTGGGGCTTTGAAGGTAGGAGAACTCAATAATCTGTTAGTCAATCTTTAAGTCAATAAATCTGGTTTTGCAGTTTCAGGGATTCGAGTGGTAGATTTAAACTTGGTGGAGCATGGGTTTCAGTATTTAATTTGTGAATTAAAAACGGATCAGTTGGGTCCGGGGCAGTTTTTGATGTCCAGTACAGCGTACTCATGATTATTTGGAAATACTGTTGCAGGGTATAGGACCTCTGTTTATACATAAGGATGGATTGGTGTGTACATGCTAAATGGGGACCTGGCAAGACTACTTACTGTATTTACTTGGATTCATTTTAATAAAGCAGTGGCCTTTTCAATTCCCACAGTTGTGTCCTCATATTTTTTGTGCTCTTTGGGTGGATAGATTATGCTAAAGTTGGTGAAGAGAGATCCAACTTATGTAGGTCACGGTAGCCCCAGCCTTAAACTCTGGGTTGTAAAGTGATAATAGTACAGTATATTAGCCTTGTGGAGCGGTAGTGGGCAGGGCGCAGAGGTTGGCGATATAATTTTTTTTAAATTTATTTATTTATAAAATATTTTACCAGGAAGTAATACATTGAGAGTTACCTCTCGTTTTCAAGTATGTCCTGGGCACAGAGTTAAGACAAATAATACATGGTTACAAATACAGTTACATAAATGAACAGGGTATATATACAAGACATTGCATGCACAGTTAAAGAAAATATATATTATGGGCGTATGAAACAGTTACAGAGCAGATTAAAATATGAGACAACCTTAGATTTGAAAGAACTTAAACTTGTGGTGGATGTGAGAGTCTCCGGTAGGTTGTTCCAGTTTTGGGGTGCACGGTAAGAGAAGGAGGAACGGCCGGATACTTTGTTGAGCCTTGGGACCATGAAGGGTCTTTTGGAGTCTGATCTCAGATGATAAGTGCTGCATGTGGTAGGGGTGAGGAGCTTGTTCAGATAGCTGGGTAGCTTGCCCATAAAGAATTTAAAGGCAAGACAGGAAAGGTGAACTTTGCGCCTAAACTCGAGTGATGACCAATCTAGTTCTTTGAGCATTTCACAGTGATGTGTGTTGTAGTTGCATTGGAGAACAAAACGACAAATTGAATTGTAGAGGGTGTCAAGATTGCTAAGGTTGAGGAGTTTAAAGTGACGGTTGTGCATCCAATTTTTTTAATCTGAACTGAGTAACCAAGTTCTACCCTCTCTTCCTTTTGGTTAATCAAGATCTCTAAAAAAAAGTGTGTTAAAATAGAAATTAGATATCAGCTAAACAAATTATGCCTTTATTGTTCATAATTTGAACAGGAAGAATTCACATACAGATGTAGCATGCACTACTATTTGCTGGGCAAAATGCCTGACTGTAACCGCGGCTGCCCCGGCACTGCATGGTTATCACTGTGGGGGCTCTGATCTGGAAGCAAGGACCCATTGCATCAAAATTGTGGCACACAATGGGGGTTATGCACAAACAGTGATAAGTGTTTTTAAGTGTGATAAATGCCTTTATTTCTCAATATTGTTGCAGCGCGATTCACAAAGCAGTGATAAAACTGCAGTATCGCTCTTAAAACGTTTTTTATCATCAAAAATGTGCCATAAAGTGCGCCATAAAGCATTTATCTCACTTAAAAACACTTATCACTGCTTTGTGCATAACCCCCAATGTCTCTGGAGCTATGGCTCATTTTTTAGCCACTGCTCCAGAGACAATGGGGCTGATTCACTAAGCTCCGTTAAGTGGCTTTAAGAGCGCAAAGTACCCTTTAAGCCCGATAAGGCTGCAGTGAGATTCACTAAGCAGTGATAACTACGTTTTATCGGTCTTAAAAGGGCTTTTTTTTGCCCTCGGCGCAAAATGCGCACGATCAGCTTATTGCGCTGATTTTTGCCAGTACTACCGATTCACTAAGCAGCGCTAAGTGAATCAGCCTTAAAAAACACGCCAAACAAACGAGCCAGCTAAAGGCAGGCGCAAAATAAGCTGGACTTAGAAAAAAATTAATTGTTTACCTTTTTGCTGGCGCACCATCCATGCAACAGGCCCGCTGAGGTGTCCGGGGGGTCCCAGCGGGCGTCCGGGGGCATCCGGGGTTCCTGTGGCCGTCCGCGGGCCTGCGGTACCAATGGTGTGCCCCCAAAAATTAAACAATACACCCATCCCCTAACACATACACACTACATTAATGTGCAAAATTACTATTATCCACATATGGATAATAATGCATTTGCCCATTAAATATACATTAATCACAATAAATACATTAAATACATTTTGTACTCACCCTTGTCCGGCACCCACGATGAAGGCCACCCGCATCTTCCTCCCCGTCCATACACTGGGGTGCTGAAAAACATACACAATAAGAAAAAGAGCCAAACTAATGTCCCCTAACCCCGTAATGACATTAGCGGTTATTAGCCGCTACAGTCATTAAGGGGTTAAGCCACCCTGACCCGATACCCACCCTTCACCCATTTATTTGTACAGTGGCTTCATCATGTATGTATATATATATATATATATATATATATATATATATATATATATATATATATATATAATCAAAAAATAAATAGATGATACCGTTCTGTGGCTAACGAAATGCTTTTATTTGTGCGAGCTTTCGAGATACACTGATCTCTTCTTCCGGCGATGTTACAATGAATGAAGCATTCATTGTAACATCGCCGGAAGAAGAGATCAGTGTATCTCGAAAGCTCGCACAAATAAAAGCATTTCGTTAGCCACAGAACGGTATCATCTATTTATTTTTTGATTATTGAAGCTCGGCTAACACGGTACTGATACCTCTACATATATATATATATATATATATATATATATATATATATATATATATATATATATATATATATATATATATATATATATATTCTAATATAGCACGATATCAGGGGGGGGAAAAGGTGATCGCGCACTATGGCCCTTTTGGCCAAGGCAGGCCGTAAACGCGCCAAACAGCCTTAGTGAATAGCGCTTATGGCTTCAGCCTTTTGCGGCCAAGCGATAGAACCCATTTCAGCGCTAGTTAACGAAGCTTAGGGAATCGGCCCCAATGAGTCCTGCTACGTCTGCAACATAAGACTACATGCGCAGAAATAACATAACAAGTTGTTATCATCTTTAGTAATAACAAGCATTTTGATTCAACAGATTTAAAATATTGCATTTAATAATATTCTTTGCTTGGTGAAGGTTTTCAGAAGTATGCCACTCTTTAAACAAGAAAGAAAATAGCAATACATGATACTGTACAGTATGTTGAAATCTGTCTTTATTCTTCATAGTCCCAAATGAAAACCTATTGTGAAATGTGACCTTTAATTTTATTTTCATTTTGAGCATTTATTTCACTAATATCAAATTATGTGTTTTCTGCCTAATATGAAGATTCTTTAAACTCATTCCAGAAACAAAAATGGCAAGAAGATATTCATTTTTTTTGTAGGCAGTATGCCCTATTTATAGTCTCAACAGTACACAAAACTAAAAATGTTAAAGAATTTTGCAGATTATCTTATTAAGTGAAATGGCAATGCATATTGACTTAATACTTTACAAAATCGATTGCAACCTCTGACAAAATTGCAATTTTATTAACAGCCGAAAAAGGAAACATTTTGCCTGGTCCGGGAACTTGGGCGAAGGTTTTGCACATCTCTATTCTTTAACTGTGATTCTGTATATTCTTACATATATTAATATCAAGCTTGTAAATAAATGTACAGCTGTGTGAAAAAGAAAGTACACCCTCACATAGAGTGGTGTGAAAAAGAAAGTACACCCTCTTTGAATTCTATGGTTTTACATATCAGGACATAATAACACTCATCTGTTCCTTAGCAGGTCTTAAAATTAGGTAAATACAACCACAGATGAACAACAACATTTACATATGTGTCATGATTTATTTAACAAAAATATAGCCAAAATGGAGAAACCATGTGTGAAAAACTAAGCGCACACTTACTCCTTCCATAGGAATTAAGATGCTAAGTAGCAGACAGGTGATGCTGGTCTGGAGCATTCAGGTGTGTGTTAACACAATTCTAAAAGTGTGTAATCGGGCGCTCTAAACAGTTAAAGTGAATTCTTATAGTGACTATTATAACACATATATTAATAATACGTGTGCACAATTGGTGAATACAAAATCATCAATGAAATAGGTGAATAATATTCAAATATAAATGTGATTTGTGAAACATATACCACCAAGCAAAAAATAGAATAAAGCAGCTCAAAAGCCCTTTTTATAGACCGTTCTCCAGTCTATTTCTTCTTGTTGATATCCAAGGTTTTAAGGGGAGCGCCAAATGTTCACAGTAGTAGCATGTAAAAGATGAAAAAACACAACATAGTGCAACCTGTTTGGAAAACTGATATACTGTAGTGTGGGAAGCTGTAAATGAATCTCACTCACACGTTATCCATATATTACGCGCATATCAGAGACTGTCTCTCTCTGATTGGAGCAGATGGTAGCTGTAGGTCTCCAGTAACGATCCCACAGGTAACAAACACAAATGCAGACCAGGGCCCACAATGATAAATGTCCACTGAGTCCAAGATAAAGTCCAATCTATCGTGATGTAAGATCAGGCTCCAATCAGTAGATCCGTAACATGCAGAAAAATATAAAAAGAAAAACATCATATTGGGCATAGTAATAACAATTTACATATAACAAAACTGACTGACAACAAACAACATTGAACATGAAACACAGAAGCTGATGACATACAAAACTAATTTATTAAGACAAGGAAGAGTGTTGTATCGGATCATCAAGGGTTAAAACCCAAAACCCTACTTACAATAGGATCGAATAAAACACTTGTTGAACACCAGACAATGGCAATACTTGGACGAAGATAGTCCTCTGCAGACACCTGCACAGGTGGGGGGTAGTCGCACACTTCTCCCTCTGGCCGCAAGGAGCTAAACAAATTATGCCTTTATTGTTCATAATTTGAACAGGAAGAATTCACATACAGATGTAGCAAGCGCTACTATTTCCTGGGCAAAATGCCTGACTGTGACCGCGGCTGTCCCGGCACTGGATGGTTATCACTGTGGGGGATCTGATCTGGAAGCATGGACCCATTGCATCAAAATTGTGGCACACAATGAGGGTTATGCACAAAGCAGTGATAAGTGTTTTTAAGTGAGATAAAGTCCTTTATTTCTCAATATTTGGTGCAGCGCGATTCACAAAGTAGTGATAAAACAGCACTATCGCTCTTAAAACGCTTTTTATCATCAAAACACAGTCATTGCTATAAAAAATGTGCCCTAAAATGCGCCATAAAAGCATTTATCTCACTTAAAAACACTTATCACTGCTTTGTGCATAACCCCCAATGTCTCTGGAGCTATGGCTCATTTTTTAGCCACTGCTCCGGAGGCAATGAGTCCTGCTATGTCTGCAACATAAGACTACATGCGCAGAAATAACATAACAAGTTCTTATCATCTTTAGTAATAACAAGCATTTTGATTCAACAGATTTAAAATATTGCATTTAATAATATTCTTTGCTTGGTGAAGGTTTTCAGCAGCCTGCCACTCTTTAAACAAGAAAGAAAACAGCAATACATGATACTGTACAGTATGTTGAAATCTGTCTTTATTCTTCATAGTCCCAAATGAAAACCTATTGTGAAATGTGACCTTTAATTTTATTTTCTCTTTGAGCATTTATTTAACTAATATCAAATTATGTGTTTTCTGCCTAATATGAAGATTCTTTAAACTCATTCCAGAAACAAAAATGGCAAGAAGATATTAATTTTTTTTGTAGGCAGTATGCCCTATTTATAGTCTCAGCATTACACAAAACTAAAAATGTTAAAGAATTTTGCAGATTATCATATTAAGTGAAATGGCAATGCATATTGACTTAATACTTTACAAAATCGACTGCAACCTCTGACAAAGTTGCAATTTTATTAACAGCCGAAAAAGGAAACATTTTGCCTGGTCCGGGACCTTGGGCGAAGGTTTTGCACATCTCTATTCTTTAACTGTGATTCTGTATATTCTTACATACAGTAATATCAACATTGTAAATAAATGTATAGCTGTGTGAAAAAGAAAGTACACCTTCTTTGAATTCTATGGTTTTACATATCAGGACATAATAACAATCACCTGTTCCTTAGCAGGTCTTAAAATTAACCTCAGATGAACAACAACAATTACATATGTGTCATGATTTATTTAACAAAATAAAGCCAAAATGGAGAAGCCATGTGTGAAAAACTAAGCGCACACTTACTCATTCCATAGGAATTAAGATGCTAAGTAGCAGACAGGTGCTGCTATTCAAATGCCCTTGGTAAATTGATCATCAGCAAGTGTGACAACCTCTATAAAAGTCGAAGTTTTAGCAGTTTGCTGGTCTGGAGCATTCAGGTGTGTGTTAACACAATTCTAAAAGTGTGTAATCGGGCGCTCTAAACAGTTAAAGTGAATTCTTATAGTGACTATTATAACACATATATTAATAATACGTGTGCACAATTGGTGAATACAAAATCATCAATGAAATAGGTGAATAATATTCAAATATAAATGTGATTTGTGAAACATATACCACCAAGCAAAAAATAGAATAAAGCAGCTCAAAAGCCCTTTTTATAGACCGTTCTCCAGTCTATTTCTTCTTGTTGATATCCAAGGTTTTAAGGGGAGCGCCAGATGTTCACAGTAGTAGCATGTAAAAGATGAAAAAACACAACATAGTGCAACCTGTTTGGAAAACTGATATACTGTAGTGTGGGAAGCTGTAAATGATTCTCACTCACACGTTATCCATATATTACGCGCATATCAGAGACTATCTCTCTCTGATTTGAGCAGACGGTAGCTGCAGGTCTCCAGTAACGATCCCACAGGTAACAAACACAAATGCAGACCAGGGCCCACAATGATAAATGTCCACCGAGTCCAAGATAAAGTCCAATCTATTGTGATGTAAGATCAGGCTCCAATCAGTAGATCTGTGACATGCAGAAAAATATAAAAAGAAAAAACATCATAGTGTGCATAGTAATAACAATTTACATATAACAAAACTGACTGACAACAAACAACATTGAACATGAAACACAGAAGCTGATGACATACAAAACTAATTTATTAAGACAAGGAAGCCTGTTGTAGCGGATCATCAGGGGTTAAAACCCAAAACCCTACTTACAACAGGATTGGATAAAACACTCGTTGAACACCAGACAATGGCAATACTTGGACGAAGATAGTCCTCTGCAGACACCTGCACAGGGAGGGTAGTCACACACTTCTCCCTCTGGCCGCAAGGATCTCAACAATGGCGCAGCAGCTTGCAAGGACCGCTCCGACACAGTCTGTGTATGCTGTGAGGTGAAACAACGTGTGACACACTTCCGACTTCCTCCAAGGGGCCATGACCTCTGACACTACGCGTTTCGCGACGTCACTTCCTCAGGGGTTTGGATAGGTAGAGGTGGAGTTAACATATATACACCTCTAACGGCAATGACTGGAGCAAACTTAAGCCCCAATCAAGTATAATTTAAAGCAACAGATTCTGCTAGGAAAAACTAAACAATAACAAACAAGGGTTAACAACAGTAAACCCTACAGTACAATAAAACAAGGAACAAAAGACAAAATACCACTTACATGACATACAAAATAGAATGAAAATAAAATTCTAATAGTAAAAAGAACGATAAAATACATCTTATACTTTATTTGTGAAAGCACTGTATGCCTGTCTGCATGGCCTCTGTCCCTAGGGGAAATCTCATTGGTCCCTTGGCCCGCCCGCCCCCCCCCCCCCCGCACACCTCTCATTGGCCTGAGGCGGAGTGACGGGCCAAAAGACACACACAGACACACAGACACACAGACACACAGACACACAGACACACACGGTAAGGGGGGGTGTTGTGGGGCTCACAGTGTTAGCAGCACATCTCCCGGTCTCTTACCCGCCGGTCCCGGAGGCTCCGCCTCTTCCTCCCCGAACATCAGCCTGAAATCCAACAGGCAGTGGGCAGGCAGCCTGCACCTGCCACGCGGCACCTAAGATGGCGGCGCCCGGAAGGACCCCCTTCCTCCCTTGCAGACTAACTAAGATGGCGGCGGCTGGAAGGAGAGGTGACGTGTGTGTGTCTAACTGTGTGTGTGTGTGTGTGACGTGTGTGTGACACTGTGTGTGTGGGGGGACACACTGTGTGTGTGTATGTGTGTGTGTGACAGTGTGTGTGTGAGATTGTGTGTGTGTGTGTGTGTGTGTGTGTGTGTGTGTGTGTGTGTGTGTGTGTGTGTGTGTGTGTGTGTGTGTGTGTGTGTGTGTGTGTGTGTGTGTGTGTGTGTGTGTGTGTGTGTGTGTGTGTGTGTGTGTGTGTGTGACACTGTGTGTGTGTGTGACACTGTGTGTGAGTGTGTGTGCCCCCCCCCTCCTGTCCACTGCCCCACCTCCTGTCCACTGCCCTCCCCTCCTGTCCACTGTCCCCCCCTCCTGTCCACTGTCCCCCCCTCCTGTCCACTGTCCCCCCCCTCCTGTCCACTCTCCCCCTCCCTCCCATCCACTGTCCCCCCCTCCCATCCACTGTCCCCCCCTCCCGTCCACTGTCCCCCCCCTCCCATCCACTGTCCCCCCCTCCTCCTGTCCACTGTCCCTCCCCCCTCCCCTCCTCCTGTCCACTGTCCCTCCCCTCCTCCTGGCCACTGTCCCTCCCCCACTCCTCTCCTCCGGGACACTGTCCCTCACCCCCTCCCCTCCTCCTGGCCACTGTCCCTCCCCCCCTCCCGGCCACTGTCCCTCCCCCCCTCCCCTCCTCCTGTCCACTGTCCCTCCCCTCCTCCTGTCCACTGTCCCTCCCCCCTCCCCTCCTCCTGTCCACTGTCCCTCCCCCCTCCCCTCCTCCTGTCCACTATCCCTCCCCCCCTCCCCTCCTCCTGTCCACTGTCCCTCCCCCTATCCCCTCCTCCTGTCCACTGTCCCTCACCCCCTCCCCTCCTCCTGTCCACTGTCCCTCACCCCCTCCCCTCCTCCTGTCCTGACTCAGCTTGATCTATTCTTTTCTTAACTATTGGTTCCCACTCCAATAGATCTTTATTATCTTTGAAGGGATCAAGCTTGATCTCAAGATCGTCAATCTGTGTCCCCAGTTGTACTAGGGAATTTTTACGATGCATAATCAATAGTTTCATCAGATTGACTGAACATGAGTCCAAAATACTGTTCCACTCATTTAAGAACACTTCATTGTTAGTGTCAATGGTATGAATCCAGGACAGGAAGGGAGCAGGATCATCAGGAACACCCAGAAAAAAACATACAATAACAAATCATAGTGTAGTACTTATGGACAATTATGGGTCAGAATTCAAGAAGAAACTTGGCTCTTACGGATCGCCTACTTACAAGAAGCAGGATAAAAAACAGCGTTTTTGTATGTAAAGTTGAATAATATATTCCTCCGCCTAAGATAGCAGCATACAGCAGTCACTGATGATTATAAGCTGGATAGTGTGATCGCCGGGGCTTTCGCTCTCACAAACCAGCAACCGCATTCATTCAGAGAGAAGAGGGAAACATAGTGTGTACCAGGTAACACTAAAAATTTATAGAAGAAGCATAGAAATGTGTACTCACAATGCAACGTGTGAGCACATTCACATAAAGGTTTCTTGGATATCAGGCAGCTACATACACGGCTTGGCAGTTGGAAATGTCCTCCGCTCCACTCAGAAATCCCCTCCTCGAGGGTGCCCCCTCGTCCGGATAGATGACGTCTGACGTCAGTGGAGCGGAGGACATTTCCAACTGCCAAGCCGTGTATGTAGCTGCCTGATATCCAAGAAACCTTTATGTGAATGTGCTCACACGTTGCATTGTGAGTACACATTTCTATGCTTCTTCTATAAATTTTTAGTGTTACCTGGTACACACTATGTTTCCCTCTTCTCTCTGAATGAATGCGGTTGCTGGTTTGTGAGAGCGAAAGCCCCGGCGATCACACTATCCAGCTTATAATCATCAGTGACTGCTGTATGCTGCTATCTTAGGCGGAGGAATATATTATTCAACTTTACATACAAAAACGCTGTTTTTTATCCTGCTTCTTGTAAGTAGGCGATCCGTAAGAGCCAAGTTTCTTCTTGAATTCTGACCCATAATTGTCCATAAGTACTGTACTACACTATGATTTGTTATTGTATGTTTTTTTCTGGGTGTTCCTGATGATCCTGCTCCCTTCCTGTCCTGGATTCATACGTTTTGTGAGGGAATCAGTGTATATTCCCTGGAAGGTTGAGAGTTTCTTTCAGTTACACAATATATCATTTAATATTATTTAAATATCACTATCACTGTGTTTTAGCGCCACACTGAATCACTGGGTTTCATAGTGTCAATGGTAGGCATCTTTAAAATTCTTAATCCACGTGGTATCCTGTCATATTCCAAGTATTTACTAAGGGCTGTGACTTCCCAAAACTGCCTGTTTTCAATAGTAAGTAGTCGTTCTAGTTGTTCTATTAGAGGATGAAAATCAGCTCTAATTGGTTCAATAGTAAATTCTGAATTAGGATCACTGAATATTTGGTCAATCATTTGATTCCGATGGAGTCTAGAATAAAATAGACTACTCATATTGGAAGTGAATAAAATACTATAATAAAGTAAATAAAAATAAAATCTGAATAAAAAACGGAAAAGCAGCTAGCACTAGTAGTTCAAAACCAAGAATAACACAAAAAGAAGTGTGCTTGGACAGCGCTAATCCCGATGCAATAATGATGCAGTAATAACAATAAAATAAAACAAATATAGAAAATATAAATGAAAATGGTGGGGCAGCCAGGAATGGACTGGTAGAACCAGCACCAGAAGGAGTACAACAAACACAAATACAGACCAGCGCCCACAATGATAAATGTCCACTGAGTCCACGATAAAGTCCAATCTATCGTGATTTAAAATCAGGCTCCAATCAGTAGATCTGTGAAATGCAGAAAAATATAAAAAGAAAAAACATCATAGTGTGCATATTAATAACAATTTACATATAACAAAACTGACTGACAACTAACAACATTGAACATGAAACACAGAAGCTGATGACATACAAAACTAATTTATTGAGACAAGGAAGCCTGTTGTAGCGGATCAGGGGTCAAAACCCAAAACCCTACTTCAATTTTGGTTAACGATTATCAATAATGAAGTCTGGTTATAACTTTCTCAGGTGCTTTTGGTCAGGTTTTTCTAGCTTGGTCTTTGTTTAGCTGATAATGCATAAGTCTAATATTACTGTATTTTATTATTAATGTATTTTATCGTTCTTTTTACTATTAGAATTTGTTGAAATTCTATTTTGTATTAGTCATTTAAGTGGTATTTTGTCTTTTGTTCCTTGTTTAATTGTACTGTAGGGTTTACTGTTGTTAACCCTTGTTTGTTATTGTTTAATTTTTCCTAGCAGAAGCTATTGCTTTAAACTGTACTTGATTGGGGCTTACATTTTCTCCAGTCATTGCCGTTAGAGGTGTATATATGTTAACTCCACCTCTACCTATCCAAACCCCTGAGGAAGTGACGTCGCAAAACGCGTAGTGTCAGAGGTCACGGCGCCTTGGAGGAAGTCGGAAGTGTGTCACACGTTGTTTCACCTCACAGCATACACAGACTGTGTCGGAGAAGTCCCTGCAAGCTGCTGCGCCATTGCTGAGATCCTTGCGGCCAGAGGGAGAAGTGTGCGAGTACCCCCACCTGTGCAGGTGTCTGCAGAGGACTATCTTCATCCAAGTATTGCCATTGTCTGGTGTTCAACGCATGTTTTATCCGATCCTGTTGTAAGTAGGGTTTTGGGTTTTAACCCCTGATGATCCGCTACAACAGGCTTCATTGTCTTAATAAATTAGTTTTGTATGTCATCAGCTTCTGTGTTTCATGTTCAATGTTGTTTGTTGTCAGTCAGTTTTGTTATATGTAAATTGTTATTACTATGCACACTATGATGTTTTTTCTTTTTATGTTTTTCTGCATGTCACGGATCTACTGATTGGAGCCTGATCTTACATCACGATAGATTGGACTTTATCTTGGACTCAGTGGACATTTATCATTGTGGGCGCTAGTCTGTATTTGTGTTTGTTGTACTCCTTCTGGTGCTGGTTCTACCAGTCCATTCCTGGCTGCCCTGCCATTTTCATTTATATTTTCTATATTTGTTTATTTTATTGTTATTACTGCATCATTATTGCATCGGGATTAGCACTGTCCAAGCACACTTCTTTTTGTGTTATTCTTGATCCCACAGGTAAGGCAAATAATCCCTTCAAAGCGAACACTGCATGAAGAGAAGAAGAAGTCTTATGGTGTAGTATATCAAAGTTGTATTTAATAAACAATAACACAATATAAAAGTGCACTCACATTTTACACTTTAAAAATGTATGTGGTACGAAATCCTGGTCGGTTTGGCATTCCTTCTGCCGGTTTGTATATGCGGAGTGAGCCAAAATTCCTCCACAACGATCTGAGACTGATAAAGTAATACAGATAACGATTACTTAAAGTTATTGCTGCTAAAGGTAGCTCTACAAGCTATTGAATCATAAGGTGTACTTGGTTTTTCACACATGACTTCTCCATTTTAGCTTTATTGTTGTTAAATAAATCATGACACAGTGTAATATGTCATGTGTTGTGTTCATTTGAGGTTGTATTTATCTAATTTTAAGACCTGCTAAGGAACATATGATTGTGGTTATTTTTCACACAACTGTATATGTATATATATAGTGTTCGATAAACCTATTCCCCCGCACACCCGGGGCGAGTGGATTTGACCTCGTAGCGAGCTCCTTATGGCCGCCCAAGCAGCGCACGTGTTTTTTTTTAATTTTCCCTGCTTGCGCTGAAATAATTTTTTTTTTAAATCCAGCAGCCTGATTGGCTATTTTGATAAAATTTTAAATCCAGCAGCCTTGATAAAGGGCTACAAGCCTGAAACGCGTAGGTGCTCTGTTTGTTTGTTGTTTTTGATCCATTAAAATTTATTTTTTATTATGGGAACCCACCTCTGTGTTTTTTCAAGCAAGCAGTGGAATTAGTGCTCCGTTTTCTCCTCTCCTCTTCTGCTAATTGGCTGACAGGATTTTTTTTCCATCCAGGCTAAGGCCACGCACGCGCATCCTCTTCCTGCTGCTTGAAGAGGTTAGTGCGATACTCCATTGCATCTCCCAGTCCCCGCTTCCCCTCCATGTCCCCGTGTCTTCCCGCAGGGGGGGTGATGGTAGTGGGGGTGGGTGATGGTAGCGGGGGTGTTCCCCCCCCCAGAACTCCCCCCAGTCCTTGCTTCCCTCCAGGTTCCCGTGTCTACCTGCGAGCTGGGAGATGGTAGCGGGAGTGTTCCCCCCCCAGGCATCTCCCCCCCGCGCGGGGGGGGGGGAGCATGGTGCTTGTCGCGGCCTTTCCTCTCTTCCTGTCTATGCCCCCCCTTGAGTCCCAGGGGTTCCACTGGCCGGCCGCACTCACTGTTGCTCCTGGCTTTCCCTCTCCGCTCTCCTCCTCCTCCTTCCTACAAGCGTGCATGCAGTCCTCGCTGCCTGTGAGCTGAGAGGGGAGGGGGGGGGGTCATCTGTGGTGTCGGCTTCTTCTGTAAACTTTCATGTGAGCTACCGAAGGTGTGGGGAGGGGAGGGGGGAGGGGGAGCTGTTGCTGCTGCTTCTACTTCTGCTCAACGTTGTGTGTGTGTGTGTGTGACAGACAGTGTGTGTGTGTGACAGATATTGTGTGTGTGACAGACTGTGTGTGTGTGTGTCAGACATTGTGTGTGTGTGTGTGTGTGTGTGTGTGTGTGTGTGTGTGTGTGTGTGTGTGTGTGTGTGTGTGTGTGTGTGTGTGTGTGTGTGTGTGTGTGTGTGTGTGTGTGTGTGTGTGTGTGACAGACTGTGTGTGTGTGTGTGTGTGTGTGTGTGTCAGACATTGTGTGTGTGTGTGTGTGTGTGTGTGTGTGTGTGTGTGTGTGTGTGTGTGTGTGTGTGTGTGTGTGTGTGTGTGTGTGTGTGTGTGTGTGTGTGTGTGTGTGTGTGTGTGTGTGTGTGTACGTAGGATACAGAGATACCCCCCAATCAGTTATGCCCTCCCCACCCTCACGCCCTCCCCACCCAGTAACACAGTCAGTCACCTCCTCCCCACCCAGTCACCCCCCCCCCAGTCAGTCAGTCCCCCCCCCCTGTCAGTCAGTCACCCCCCCCCAGTCAGTCAGTCACCCCCCCCAGTCAGTCAGTCACCCCCCCCAGTCAGTCAGTCACCCCCCCCCAGTCAGTCACCCACCCCAGTCAGTCAGTCACCCCCCCAGTCAGTCACCCCCGTCTCTCTCTGTCTCCCCGTCTCTCTCTGTCTCCCCGTCTCTCTCTCTGTCTCCCCATCTCTCTCTCTGTCTCCCCGTCTCTCTCTCTGTCTCCCCTCCCTCTTCTCTCTGTCTCCCCTCCCTCTTCTCTCTGTCTCCCCTCCCTCCTCTCTCTGTCTCCCCTGCCTCTTTTCTCTGTCTCTCTGTCTCCTCTCTCTGTCTCTCTGTCTCCCCTCCCTCTTCTCTCTGTCTCCACTCCCTCCTCTCTCTGTCTCCCCTCCCTCCTCTCTCTGTCTCCTCTCTGTCTCCCCTGCCTCCTCTCTCTGTCTCTGTCTCCCCTGCCTCCTCTCTCTGTCTCTCTCTCCACTCCCTCCTTTCTGTCTCTCTGCCTCCCCTCTCTGTCTCCCCTCCCTCCTCTCTCTGTCTCTCTGTCTCCCCTCCCACCTCTCTCTGTCTCTCTGTCTCCCCTGCCTCCTCTCTCTATCTCCCCTGCCTCCTCTCCCTCTTCTCTATGTCTCCCCTGCCTCCTCTCCCTCCTCTCTCTGTCTCCCATGTCTCCCCTCTCTGTCTCTATGTCTCCCCTGCCTCCTTTCTCTGTCTCCCCTCCCTCCTCTCTCTGTCTCTGTCTCCCCTCCCTTCTCTCTCTGTCTCCCCTCCCTCCTCTCTCTGTCTGTCTCCCTCCCCTCCCTACTATGTCTGTCTGTCTCCCTCCCTCCCTCCTCTGTCTGTCTGTCTCCCTCCCCTCCCTCTTCTCTCTGTCTCCCTCCCCTCTCTGTCTTTCTGTCTCCCCTCCCTCCTCTCTCTGTCGTCTCCCCTCCCTCCTCTCTGTTTCTGGATATCTTAATTACCCTGTATATCTTAACTGCCCTATACCTACACCGAAATAACCTATACTGCTTTCTTCCAGATCTGACTCTCAAGCTTCAGATGGGAGACATCGGAATCCCCCCTAACCCAGAAGACTGGTAGAGAACACCTCCCCTCCAACATATAACATTGCGGGAATGAGGGTACCTGGACATAGAGGGACTGCGGATCAGGTAAGATCCCAGGCGGGATTGCTGCTTTAGATATTGTGAAGCGGGGACATCCAGACACTGTATAAAGGGTGCAGGAAACTAGTCATTCACACCTGGCTTTTTTTTGTAAATCCGACATTTACACACACACATACACACACATACACACACACACACACGTAACCAGGACTAATTGTAGTATAATGTAATACAATAAATAAACATGTCAAAAACGAATGTTGTTCTTACTAGGAATTTATTCAATTTTTTTTTTTATTTTTTTTAAAGCGGGCCTGGGGGTGGTGTTGGGGGCAGAACTAGGGCAGGGTTGGGGGCGGGACTAGGGTGGGGTTGAGGGCGGGACTAGGGCGGGGTTGGGGTCGGGACTAGGGCGGAGTTGGGCTCGGGACTAGATGTCGAGTAGATTTTTTTGTTCGGCGAGTAGATTTTTGGGTGATTTGTCGACCACTGTATATATACATATACAGTGGTTGACAAATCACCCAAAAATCTACTCGCCACACAAAAAAATCTACTCGCCACCTAGTACCAAACGTGTGCTGCTTGGGCCAATATTTACTTGCCCGGGGGTTAAATCCACTCGCCCGGGGCGAGCAAATGTATAGGTGTGTGTGTGTCTAAGGGTGTCTGTAACAACCAGAATGCCTCTTCAAGGAGAGGAGCAAGGATGCGGGGAGACAGAGAGAGACAGCAAGGAGGGGAGAGGAAAGCGAAAAATAGACTGCAAGGAGAGGAGGAGACAGAAAGAGACAGCAGGAGGGGAGGAGTAAAAAGAAAGACAGCACTGAGGGGAGGAGAGACAGCAAGGAGAGGAGGAGACCAATGGATAACGAGTAGGAGGGAAGTGGAAAAGCAGGTGTCCACATGGGGCAGGACAGAGTACAAAGAGAGGGGAGGAGAGACAGCAAACTGAGTAGGAGACACCTGAGATGCATTTTGTCTGTATTTTTTTCAAGTTTTCTAAATCGCTGAGTGTTAATATAAAGTGAGGACATTTTTTTTTGAGCTTGATGCATCTCCCAGTTTGACTCTTCACAAGAGGTTCCTAATTACAGTATACAGTTAGGTCCGGAAATAATTGGACACTGATACAAGTTTTGTTATTTTGGCTGTATACCAAAATAAATTCAAGTTACAGTTAAATAATGAATATGGGTGTAAGTGCAGTCTATCAGCTTTAATTTGAGGGTATTCACATCCAAATTGGAGGAAGGGTTTAGGAATTACATCTCTTTAATATGTAGCCAACTCTTTTTCAAGGGACCAAAAGTAATTGGACAATTAACTCAAAAGCTGTTTCATGGACAGGTATGGGCTATTCCTTCGTTATTTCATCATCAATTAAGCAGGTATAAGGTCTGAAGTTGATTCCAGGTGTGGCATTCGCATTTGGAAGCTGTTACTGTGAACCCACAACATGCGGTCAAAGGAGCTCTCAATGCAAGTGAAACAGAGCCTCCGTAGGCTGCAAAAAAAATGAAAAACCACCAGAGAGATAGCAGGAACATTAGGAGTGGCCAAATCAACAGTTTGGTACATTCTGAGAAAAAAGAACACACTGGTGAGCTCTGCAACACAAAAAGGCCTGGACGTCCACGGAAGACAACAGTGGTGGATGATCGTAGGATCCTTTCCATGGTAAAGAAAAACCCTATCTCTAGGGCACTACAGTAAAAAGTGATACAGATCGACTTGATGCTAGGCTGGAGCAGTGTGAGGGATGACAGAGGAGGTGCCCTTTACACTTTGGGACAGGTGAAGGATTAGAGGGAACCAGTAGGTCTTCATTGACTCTGTTATACACTTGTATGTCTCTGTGGGGGAGCTCTACATTTTAAAAGCATAGGTCTATGACTCTCCACCCATTCTCTGTGGGACCAAGTATTCTCTGTGGTGCAATTTACATTGTGGGTACAGCAGAATTGTGGATATGTTGGTAGGGGTAGATTTGGCTGCTTTTAAATAAAGGCTATAGAGAGCTATAGTGACACAAGGGGTAGAGAGAACACAGGCCTGAGCAGAGTGGGTAGGTGTGTAGCGAGAGATTAAAGCTAAAATATATGGTAAGAATGGGGAAATGTGGGCAAACCTTTGAATGGTCCATAAAGGACCAAGTAAACCACAACCCCGTTAAAACGCGGTGCTTGGGGTCCAAAGAATCTCATCACGATATACTGTAAGAAAATCACGTTAGATGTCCCTCTCTCCTCGCGTGCCCCCCCCCCTCCTTACCTTGGCTCTGACGGCTGGCGTCATGACGTCACGTTACCATGGCGACGCATCAACTGAAGCCGTCTGAACCACGGTAAGGAGATGTTACAGAGGCCTTTGCCGCTTCCCCGGCATTTCATTTAAATGCCTACGGAAAGCGTGGGGGCCTCTGTAACCCCTGCGCCCCCCGCACAGAATTGTATGCAAATGATTTCTGTGATCTTACTTGCAGTGTAACGGATCGCGTTATAACAGGGTTGAGCTGTATACAGTACTAACTCATTCTGAAATGGATCTTATGGAGTAGTACTGCCTAATAAGCATAGCCCTGAGTGTATCATATATTATATGCAGAGATGTGGCATCGTGTGGAACATCACGATGACAATTATAGCAATTAACACAGTTTAGCGACAGTACAGCACACAATCAATGACCAGACATCTGTCCAGATTGTAGATTAAGAGCAAAAAGAATACAAATATAACCCAACACATATACTGTAGCTGTTGAATGAACTAAAATCTGCCACTTATGGATAACTGATGGGACAAAGTAATGATCAGAACATTTTCTGTAAAGGGAAAAGCATAACTGCTCTCAAATGCAAAATGCAAAAATCGGAATTTTATGCCAACAGACATTTACAGGATTTAACTGCTAAAATAAACAACCTATTTAATAAATAGTATATTTTATAATAATTATATTCAAATAAAGAAATACATTTCATGTGCTCTTTTATGTCATATTTAGACATTGAAAATAACATATTATATTTTTAGCTCCTCAGCTTGAGTCAGTCACTGCTGCATCTTGAAACATTTGCAGCATTTACACCTAATAACAAATAATGCCAAAAACTATTTGTGGAATTATATCTATTATGTACTTTTTCTCCTTGCTAGCCAAACATTTTTAGCTAGCCAATAAAATTGCTATAGATAGTACAGTGACGACAGACTGATCTGTGATTGAATCTTTGAAGTTAGACTTTCATTTTTCTCCCTACCGTACCTCATCTTACTTACTGATCTTTTCTAACTCCAAAGAGTTATCTCTATCTAAATATTGCTTATTCACTGTGCAATAGTTTGTCTTCTTTACATTTGGTATGAATAAAATTAATGTTGTGTGTTTGATGTACACCTTAAGACTGTGATTATACCAAAAATCACCCGTGGCGTCTCCTGGAGAGACACCACGCCGCTTAAAAACAAGCGTTATACATCCCTGAAAACTGCTTATACCAAATTCAACGGTCTCCCAGCTTGCTACTGCAAAGCAGGAGACAGTTCAGAAGACAGGCAAATTTGTTTTCAAGCTGCGACAGCCACGTCACATGACGCAGCCATCCAATCAAAGGGAAGTTCAGTGCACCAATCATGTTCCTCCAAAATCTAACCAATGATAATCCTAGAAAAAATGTACCTCCGGATTTCATACAAAATACAGTTTTCCTTTATTTAAAAGTCATGCTTTATATACCTTGAAGAACATACGGTACCATACACATTGAAGAACATAGATCATTATTGACTGACTTCATTAATTATTTTTTTTTAAAAAAGTAAAAATGAAATCACATAAATTATTTTATTAATAATTAATTAATCCATCACTATTATGGACAAATCTTCAATGGAAGAATTCATTGGGTTGGTGTTGGAAAGGCAGGCGTTATGATAAAGGAAGTGACATCTGAGCATGTCTCCCCTGCAGTCGCTTGCTAAATCTCTTGTGAGTGTGCACATGTAGCTGTGCAGCGTCGCTACTCTAAGCCACAGATAAGCGCTGCTACACTGAAGCTCTTGATATAATCACAGCCTCAGGCTCAACTGTTTGATTATATTCATATTGGGCACAGAATTGCAAAAGTAAGTACAGTATATTATTTATAAAAGATTATTTTAAACATTGTTACCATGACCATAAAGTCCTAATCTTACCTTTAGGTAAAAAAAACCTTGATTTAAATATGTGTGTATAAATGTATTCACTTTTAATGATAGCTATAAGATGTGATGGTTAGTTTATTGCAATGTATTCAATATTTTTATAGTTTCATATAAGCTTATTACAAAAACAATGGAAAGGGTTGGGGTAATTCAATTTAGCTTAATGAATAAAAAAAATCACAAACCCTTCACATCTGTCAATGTTGACAATTATGAATCTACATTTACTAAGATATATAGGTGAATTAAACATTAGGGCAAAGGGAATTTACCAGTGTTCTATTCGAAATATATGGTAATATTTAATTTGTTTTTCATCTTTACTTGCCAGAAATCTGGCGACATCGGAGTGCCACCAGACTTCCAGGAATTGTTGGCAAGGGATCACTTTGGTAGCAATCACAGGATTGTGACCGCTTCCCGATGACGAAAACAGAAGTGAAGTGCACTCATCCCCTATAAAACTATCAAAATCCTGATAACTTACCTGGTATGTTAAGTGAAAGGAGAATAACTCTGGTGCATAACATTCACTGTGAAAAGTATCAATTTGATCACAATCAAGGTTTTCAGATAACAAATAAAAGTTGTGTAAGCAATCATTTGCATATTTATTAAAACCTTACAGTAAAAAACGGTATTAATGTTCAATAAGAGCCCATTATGAACATGTACATACTGTACATATATATCAAAAAAATGAATCCATAAACAATTATCGACAGGCACGTTTGAATATTTTCACCAAATTCCACTAAGATTAGCTGTCACTAAGATTAGTGAATGTTTATATTTCAAAGGATGAAAAACCCTTAGGGTAATATTGCTCCTCCCCAGAACAAGTGATTGTGGTGAGGACATCATGGTCGTTGGTTGAGTTTTTCAGTGCTCTCTATTAGTGTTGTAGCTCTTTGGAGCAATTCCTTAGATTTTTTGAGTAAAGAAAAGGTACTGTAGTTAAGGTACAGAAAACAATATTAAGGGGAGTGTAAGGAAAAAGGGATTAATGGCCATAATATCTAAGAAATGTTATTCTGCAGTGTGCCATAGCCCATTTAAATTAATAAACTGTAAGATGCCTAAATATGGCTGTAAAATCCAAGAATTTCAAGAGAAATTATATATCAATACATAAATTAAACTAAAGCAAGAAATTCTTGTTAAAAGCCATATAACCAGGTAGATAAAATCCAAGGTAACAATAAATGGGCAAGCCCAATGAGTTGAAACATTGAATACCCTCAACCAGAAAAAGGCAGGCCTTTCACAAACCCAAACTCACTACAACAAATCTCAAAATGACAACAAAAAAAGACTATACCCTAAAGGTTTTATACCATATTTACTAAACAGCACTAAAACCTTAGGGCACATTATGGTTCATTAAAGTGAATCGACCATAAATGTACTTATCATTGCTTAGTAAATATGGCACTGTTAGTGTAAATATGTTTTTTTAAGATATTAAAACTATTTACACTGTTTAGTTTCATTCTTTTAATGCCCTACTTCTATATAGATTTTTTGAACCATTGGCCATTAAACTTAGACAATTGCAATAATTTCAGGGTATTAAGATTAATTCATTTGGAATAAAATTTGCAATATTTGTTGGGGATATGCTCCTCTTACTCTCTAGCCCGGATCGATCAATTCCAGCCATTTGCCAAACCAAAATAAAATGTGGCTCTTTGTCAAACGATAAAATTAATAACTATATATTTACAAAAGGTCCCCCAGTGATGCACTCTACCTCACAAAATGATACAAATAAAATATAACTTTTAATAGATATAATAAAATATATTGTATCAAGGAGAGAACTAAACAATATTAAAATAAGTATTAAATCATTGAGCTTCGACTGTGTAACCGCATAGAGGATGAAAATAGCTGCAATGAGGTCACTGATAGTGCAGAGGTCTGCATATTTAAGAGTGTCCGTGAATATAATTATGGTGATGTGAACATGTGCACAGAACAAGAAGTTGTGATAAGTAAAATTACCTTAAGGGTAAGGTGACGCTAGGATCCCTCAGGAACAATTGGGTTGTGTGACAAACTGTGTTAAATAATAATGAGCAGATCAAGTTATGTCAGTGTCTACTGTTGCCAAGGCTACACCACACTCAAATTATATTGATATAGTTGATTGCTCAGTAATGATAGATGTCTCAATTACAATGCTTCAGCATTCTGCACATGCTCGAGCCTCCATATCAGGCACACTGGTAGTCTTGCATATAAGGCATTCCCATAGTCCAACCGTGTCTACATAAACGCATGAACCAGGGACTCTTCAAGGTTCATCGACGACAGGAGTGAACGCAAACACGGAAGAAGCCTCAGATAAAAATCCCCAGTTTTAACAACTGAAGCCACTTGGGTTTGAATGTTGAGACTCTGATCAAAGAGAATGCCGAGGTTTTGAACCCGGGACACTGGCAGTGGCTGTACACCGTTGATTAGGGGCAGATCACAAAACCCTTGTCCCATATTCATGAATCTTGCCAAACCTATAATCATTAGTTACATCTTGCCAGGATTGAGCTTCAGCCAATTGACCTCCATCCATGCCACCACCTCATCTAAGGCTTTGTCAATAGTGAAAGCGAACACAAGCTACAGTGCTACTTACCTCGCGCAAGCTTTCCTCTCCGGCTATGTGTGGAATGTAGGTTTTTGGAAAGCAAGCGAGGGGTGGGCGCGATCATTACATGTGGGGGCATGTCAAGGAAGTGTCATGCATGAGAACATGCCTATAGCAAAAAAATAAAATGCATAATGCCATGCAATTTACAGAAGTACTGCACCGACACACATTATTCGAGCAAATACCCAGTATGTACCTGGCAGATACCTGGAATGCGCCGCTCCTCACCTCTGACAAGCCCCGTTGTGTTTGCCTTCCCAGCCTGGGTTCATGCCTGGCTGACGGGCGGCTGATCTGTTAAATGATAATGATTAGGATTTAATAGGCTGCAATGCTTCGCATGTCTACCAGATGGCATAAATTCATGAATTGTAATGCAGTATATATATATATACTGTGCAGTATTGCAGCCAGCGGGAATAAAATGCTTCAATCCCTGCCTGGAAAATACCTCAATGCACTCGGGCAGAAAACAGTCACAAACCTCAATACACTCGGGTATACCCGAATTCGTGGGACTAGCCGAGCTTGAATAAAGTGTGTCGCCAGTTTATTCTGCAAACATATGTAGCCATGTATCCTCTTGGCTACTAATCTGCCGTACCTAACACAGAAGCTCTGGTACCAGCGCAGGCAATGTTAGGGTCAACTCTTTGCCCTTGCTGCTGCAGCAGTAAACAACTCCCTTGAGTGACAGGGGGGTGGGCCTAAGACTTGTTTACTGCCCTATCAGGAGCTCAGATCGGGGACCCTCCCCCGGGTACAAAAGGAGCTGAGAGCTTCAATTTCTCTCCCTCTGTGCTGAGTATGGAGCCAGGGATCCGGCCACCTTCCTTCCCCTCCCAGAGGGGAGTAGAATACTACCCCTTATTCCACCCGGGAATAGAGGAGCTAAGAATAGACCTTTAGGGACTCAAACCCTGGGGGTTGAATCCAGGAACCCCCTTGAAGAAGTGTACCTGTTGTATGCGGTATCCTGTTGAAAAGGAATAAAGACCGTTTGATGTTTTTATATACTCCTGCCTGTGACTGCAGTTTATCAGGTAGAGTACAAAAGGGTTTTCCTGCAAGGACTGCACACAGTTCTGCTGGGCCTGCTGGAGATGGAGGCGCTGCACCAAGTGAAGAACTGAGAAGATCTATAAAACCTGTCCTGTTAGTCCCCAACTAACACCAGCGGACACTCAGTATCCTGTCAGCCTAGCAGGTGAGCAGCACAACAACAAGTAACAGTGAATTCTCCCAGATGCTGGGGGAAGGTGCAGCATTTGAAGGTGCTGCTGAGATCATAATCAGGTCAGGCTTTTACAGTAAGAGAAAGGATGTCCGCTCCTTTTATGTACAAGTAGGGGGGCAGGTGTAGTGTCCAGGGGAATCTTGCCCAGCAAGGGACCAACTTCCCGCCAGTGGAACTGCAGATGGTGCTGCTCCCTGATGTGTGCTAGTTCATGCCATCCTAAGGACTGGTGTGTAGGGCACCTAGAGGGGGTGTTTTGGGATCCTGGGGACCCAGAAACCTCAAGAGGGGGACTATAGCATCATGGTCCAAACGGATGGTGTTCATAGTATCTGGGGTAGTGTCATAGGGTAGTGTCTGAGGGGGGCTCTTGAAATCAGGCCAGAACCTCCGTCTGAGGAGCTACAACAATACTAATAGCGGTCCCCAGCACAGGGAGCCACATTGTGCTATATTTCAAATGTCCATGTGTGTAGCATCCTAGGAGACTTTTGCCCAACAAGGGACCACCTTCCCCGCCAGAGGATGCCAGCAGTATGGGACTCAACAACAAAAACCCAAGGTGTTGCTGTCATCCCTGCCAGGCCAGAGGGAGGACACAGCCTACCTACAGAGGTGTGCAAACAGGACCGCAGCATTAGGAGCGGATGCTCCAAGGAACCATGTTGTTCCTCTTCAGACCCGGAAAAACAATTTCCATGGTGAAATGACCACCCAGGCTGAGGCTGAAGCATTTCCGCTGGTGGAGCAGGACCGCTGCCTGCAAGCTGCCACCAGCGATAGTGAGGTGTCCCGGTCCTCTTCCCAGGGGGCGTGTCCAATGCTACGTCGGACAACAGTGTCACTCAAATGCTGCTGCCATGGAGATGCCAACCTCCAAGAGTGAACGGGAGCCAAGTGCCGTAACGGTGATGTCATCAAAGGCAACGGTGCACCCGGAGTGGAGGAGCGCAAAGGCCTTGGCGGTTCCTCAAGAGGCGATGTCAGTCATGCCTGCTCCCAGCTTGGAGAACCACGCAGATGCCAAGGACCAATGGAGCATTGAGGATGTGCTTCCTTTCCAGGTTCAAGCGGAGGGATCCATCGGAGAGGTACCAGCCGGTACTTCTTTCTGCACTACAGATGGCAAAACCCTTCTGGTGTGACCAGGAAGTGATCATCATGGAGGCAAACGGAGCAGAGGAGGACATTGATACACTTGCTCTGGTGAGTAAGGTCCTAACTGACCTATATGTACAGCAGCACCACGACTGAGCCAAGGGCCGAGGATGTAAGGCCCCTATGGACCCTGATAAGCATAAGATGCTGGCAGTAACAGGCCGTGGTAGACATAACGAGACTGACACACCCAGAGACCTTGCGGAGCCTAATTCTTCCACAGACCTTGCCCAGGACAATAAGAGGGTAACTAAATCTACCCAGGACTGGGGAAACTGGCCTGTGTTTGACAATGATCCTTCTGGGGGAGGGCTTTCTCCAGAGAAGGATCACAAATGGCAGAAAGATCGGGAACACCCTCTAGGGCGGCTTCTGAATCTGATGTGTCTGTGAGTAATGCAAAAGTGGGGAAGATATTGTCGTTGTGGGACCCCATGTTTCAAGGGTATCCATCATATGAACCGGGCACGGTTCTTGCTGTTTAGCGGGGACATTGTGGATCATTGGTGGGGGGAAAGAGAGTTCTCTGTGGAAGAGATAACAGAGGCCCTCAGAAGAAGAGATAGGGAAATTAAACTAGGGTGGATAGAACCAACCGTTTTAACTTTAACCTACCAAGTACAGCAATCTCATGAACCACTATTCTGGGTGCTACCAGGCCAGGCCTGTGACCGTAAATTAACCAAACTAAGCCGGGCTGAGCGATTGATAGTGCAGAGGTACCGTCAGTCCCATGGGTATGATTACCCCTATGTCCCTGAGCCCATTGACGAACAGCAGTCCCAGCATTGCCTTGCGATCTCCTCCTTGCTCTGACCGTCGCTCCGATTGATGCGGGACACTCCCGGAAGTGACGTAACTCCACTGGAAGTGTTTTCTGCCTTGGCTTGCATTCCATTGGGCCTCTGCGTTCCACAGAGGCTTCCGACCCACCACAGGATGCTGATCACAAAAGGCTATGGGGAGGCTATGGGAGAGAATTAGTCTGAAGTGTTTGCTGCTAAACTCCTACGCGTTTCCCCACCTATTGTGGCTTCATCAGGGATAGTCTGCATCTATCTCTGGGCCTTCTTATAAATGAGTTAATTTATTGGTCACCTGTTGCGGATTTTATTTGATTGATTAATTAGCAAACAGGTGTTTTCACAAAACTGTTACCCAATTTTCCTTTTGTATTGTGCTATTTTTTGGGATCATTCTGTACATAATTTCATTAATGTGTTTCAATCTGATTTTGCCTACTTTTGTCTTAGATATAGAATGTTTTTCCTTATTTGAATAAAAAGTATACAAAATATACAAATGAAAAAATAAACAAAATTATTAAAAAGATAAAGAAGAGGTATGAGCTTAAAATATAATTTTTTTTACAAGAGAGGTCTATCAGTGGTTTAAAAAAAAATAATACAGAAAATTAAGATTATCAATTAAAACAATCTATTCTAAAATATAAGGAAGCGGAAATGCATTTTATTCAAATGTTATTCAAATATCTCATTAATCTTAAAAATACTTCAATTTCAATACATTTTTGTCAATGAAAGAAATACATAGTTGAACTTATAATTAGGAAACCAAATATAAAAATAATGATTAAAAAAAAAAATCCTAGTGTTATATATACACTTACTGACAACTCTCTCAATCTTACTGGCCGATACTGTATACTATTTTATCAAATTAGAATAAAATATCCCTTATCATCCTTTCTCACTCTTTGCTGACTAACTTCATTAATATTTTATTTAACAATTTTTAAAAACATGTCTTGATTCTTCATACCCTTTAAGAGCTAGTTGCTTGCTAAAAAAAAGTGACATATACATGAGAAAACATATACATGAGAAAACATTTAAAACATAAATTCTGAAATGTAGGACCTATTACAAAATTGTGCATAGTCTTTCTAAAACATTATGGGGGCTATGCACTAAGCTCCGTGCTTTTGCGTTTGGCTGAAAGAAAAAAGCACGTCTGATAAAAAGTGAAGCCGGACACGCGATTCACTAAGGCCTTGAGCCCATTTTCTCTCGGACGGGCCAAAAACTGGCTTATCGTACGAGCAAGCTTTTTCCCCCTGCTAGCGTTCTTAAACTTTACATACGCTAGCTGATAGAAAAAAAAGCCGCTTGGAACATTTGCATGGAGATTTTCCATCTCCATGAAAGGCTGTTACAGGCAATCGTACACAAAACAAATATATTTTAATAATAGAGTCATGAGCAGGGGGTCTCCGGAGCTGAACCGAATTGGTTTCAGGTCCGGGGACCCCCTACTTCAGAAGATACAGGCCCCGTTATGGGGTGCCGGTATCCCATGCACTTTGAAAGCTTCCACGTCACATGACCGGGACATTTAAATTCTGCAGGGGATACCGGCACCCCATAAAGGGGCCTGTATTTCCTGAAGTAAGGGGTCCCCGGACCTGAAACCAATGCGGTTCAGCTCCGGAGACCCCCTACACATCTACACTACTGTCAAAACACACATATCAGTAAACAATAATTTCTTACCTTAGCGGCTATCTGCTATGGTAATGAAGCTGCATTAATGTACATTTTAATAATAGTGTGCGGGAGCAGGGTGTCCCCTGAGCTGAACCGCATTGATTTCTGCCTCAGAGACCCCCTGCTTCCCGAGTTACAGGCCCCGGTATGGGGCATCGGAGGCCAATGTCGCCGACATCTTTATAGCGTCCAAGACGCGATGTGGGCTCTATAAAGATGGCGGCGACACTGGCACCGATGCCCCAAACCGGGGCTTATAACTCGGGAAGCAGGGGTCCCCAAGGCAGAAATCAATGCGGTTCAGCTGAGGGGACCCCCTGCTCCCGCACACTATTAATAAAAAAATATTAAAGCAGCTTCATTACCTTAGCGGCTATCTGCTAAGGCAATGAAGGGGTTAAGCACAATAGCATGTTTATTGGGGACAATTGCCCCCAATAAACATAAATTAATGAAAGGGAAGGTGTGAGGGGGGGGGAGGGAAGGGGAGGGGAAAGTAACTCTCGCGTCAGCCCAAAATAAATTGTATTGAATGTAATAACAAAGGTGACAAAGGGGATAAGGGTAATTAAGAGCTAGGAAACAAGAACACCCTTTTGAAAGCACTCATTGGGGTGATATGTAATGATGAATGAAGTTAATAAGCGAAACGTTATTATTAATATATAAAATAAATGGTTAACTGATCAAACAATAAACAACTAACATTGGTGACAAAACATATAAAACAAACTAAAGTGCTCTATACAAAAACTGAGACGTGGGGGAGATTCACTACACCCAATTGCTGGTTAGCAATGAAGTGACTCACAAATAGTGAGGAAAACACCCCTTAGTCCAGCAATGAAAATGGTTAAAAGCCTGTCCCTTATGAACAGGTAACAGAGGACTGACTATAGGGATAATTACAAATATATGACATATGAAAGTCCCTTCACAAATACACAGATAATGAAGATGAATTAATAAATATTGTGTCAAATAACACAATCAATATCACCAAGAAACAGTGGCTCATATAAGAGCACCTGAGATGCTAGAGGTAGAATAGCAACAGGGGAATAAATCTCCTAGTTAATACAAATACAGAGATACTCCAGAAACTGATGAATGAAGTGCATTAGAGCCCACAAAATGTGTTGGATGGCTCTGAGGCACGGATCTAGTCCATATCAAGTTATAGCCTCCTAGTTAATAAAAAGTCAAAATGCAATATCAACATCCATAAGGTAGCTAATGGCAATAAAGGATCTGTGGTGAGGGAACAGACATATAAACACAGATAGTGTAGCCGCAAGTGTATCACACACACTTAATGCATCAGCCAGCTGCTATGTAGGTACAGTGTAGCACACAAGAAGGAATAGCTATAATAACGCTATAACAGTCTCATATTACAAAGAGGGCTGCTATGTTTCTAACACCATCGTCATGGCTTAAGAAACAGTGAATACTGAAGATGACTCAGTGGAGAGTTAAACTGCATTGATAGTAGCCATTAGTGCCGTGTGTGGCAATTAAATCAGCATAATTGTAGCTCGTGAACAAAATGGCACTCAACAGTGCCTCTCACCCTCTACCATTCGTGTGATCGTCCTAACGTCATGACGTCAGTCCGGTGCCGCCTCCCACCTGACGCACGTTTCGTTGAGGCGCTTTTTCAAAGGTGTTACCTGTTCATAAGGGACAGGCTTTTAACCATTTTCATTGCTGCACTAAGGGGTCTTTTCCTCACTATTTGTGAGTCACTTCATTGCTAACCAGCAATTGGGTGTAGTGAATCTCCCCCACGTCTCAGTTTTTGTATAGAGCACTTTAGTTTGTTTTATATGTTTTGTCACCAATGTTAGTTGTTTATTGTTTGATCATTTAACCATTGATTTTATATATTAATAATAAAGTATTGCTTATTAACTTCATTCATCATTACATATCAACACAATGAGTGCTTTCAAAAGGGTGTTCTTGTCTCCTAGCTCTTAATTACCCCAATAAACATAGCAATATACAACACACATCCCCCCCGCCCCCTAACACATACAATACAGTAATGGGCAAAATAACTATTATCAAGATATGGATAATAGATTATTTGCCCATTATGAAACACATAAAACATGCATAAAAAAAACATGAAATCTTAATCTGAAAATCACCACATTGCATCTTACAATTAAACCAGCAGCTAGACAAATGTATATCAAATGTCACACAATTGCATTGAGTGTGTACATGATGCAATTAATCTGTGCATCATGTAACACTATGCAAAATCAATTTAAAAATAAAATACACTATGAACAATTTTCCCCTAACCACCAATGCCATCCACAAAATCAAATAGAAAGTAAGCAACATAAATAAATTTACCATCGATCAATCAATTTCCTAAACCAATTACAATACAATACAAATCAATTATACAATTCCCTATTCAATTCCTAACGCCAACATTGCCAAAATAATTCTTATTGAAAGTAACCACCATCATTCAAATCTAACTACCAGAAATAAGCCATTAAAAATAACATGTAACTAAATAAAAATTACATTACACACACCAATGTATAAATAAAGCTGCTAAATACATTAGAAATACATGAGATACATAAACATTAGCAAAACAATCATTTATTATCCCTGTATGTATATCCATATAGATATACATAACATACAGGGGCAATAAAAGAGCATAATAAACAATGCATTTACATCCCAAAATCACATACAATACACCCATTCAGTGTCCCTGAATGTATGTATATCCATTCTTGTGGATTTTTGTATGACTTGTAGAACTGATCATGTTATATATCCTTTAGAGTGTCCATGCAAAATGCAGAACATTGGAAAAACAGAAAGACCTATTCGGACACGAATTCTGGAACATTTGAGTAGAATCAAAAGGAAATTAGAGACACATAGTGTATCTAACCATTTTGCCAAATTCCATCAGGGAGATAGTGCTGGCTTGACCTTCATTGCAATAGAACACATTCTGCAACATTGGAGAGGGGGGAACAGAAATGTAGAATTAAGAAAGAGGGAAACGTTTTGGATACACAAACTGAGAACATTGTCCCCTAGAGGTTAAAACCTGGAAATTGATTTTGTACCCTTTTTGTGATGTCACTAATGCCTGCCTCTCTCTCCTTCTCTTGTCTCCCTTTGTTATATTGCTAAATTGTGAGTTCAATTGTATAACTTAATTAATCACCCTGTTGTATATTGTTGTCTAGGATGCTCTATAATTTTAATATATGAGATGTCAGTGCTAGTTTAATGTAGGTCATTTAGTACTGCAAGTCCCCCATTGTTGTGCTTAGAAATTAGGAGTTCTAATAATACCTCTACAATATGATCATTAGCTTTAATTGATTCTATGTTTATACCATTGTTAGATCTCTACAGATCAGGTCATCTTTCAGGGCAAGCTAAATACACACAATTTCTCCCGGGAACATCGTACGGCATGGATATGTGTTTGTCTCAAATAGTATAGCAGACGGGCCCGGAGCTGTAAGAAATCAGAGGAGACTATTGCTGACTTCTTAGAACTGGATTTAATGGTTCACAAAGCAGTTTTTTATACATAAGGCAGGGACAAAAATACCGTTGTCATCTGTTACAAATATGGATACACAACTAAATTTACATGTAACCTTTACATAATGCCTTTTCTGTAAATTTTAAAACATTTAACTGCTGAGCAAGAAATATACAATGGTGTCTTATAAGGCAGTCCTGTCTTCTGGTAGTCTTGCTTTAACAGCATATGACGAGCTAAAAACAGATGCTTTCCAAGCTATTTACAATAGTCTCTGAGAAATAGCAAGGCCAGCATCTACAGTGCAAGGCCAGCATCTACATTCACATCACAAAATATATACATTCTTTGTATAGATTTGTGTCTTTGAAAGTTTTGGAAAAGCTTCGCATAAGGTCTTACAGCTTTGCACTGTCCTTATCAACTGAACCTTATCAATCCCTGAGGGGAACAGAGCTGACAGGAGACAGTTTTAACCTTACATGCCCTCCTTTTGTTCTGAAAGAACAAACCAATTGACCAATCCCATTTATTCTTCTGCACACCACTCAGGAGAGGAAAAACTCCAAGGGAGAAACCTCCAAGAGACCATGGGAAAGCAGAAACTTATCTCTTTTAGGTATCTAGTTTGATAATCAGAGATGAACATATGGGTGGTTGACGAGTTCCAAGACTATTGGTATTTCTCGCTCTCATTGTGTGAGACATATATATAAAAGTCGAGCTAGAAGCAGATGAAGCCCTTCTGGCAAAAATAGAACGGATTACACATTTAGTCATTTGGATTAACATATACACACAAAGTAAATAAACTTGCAATTGCTATGATTCCATAAAGAAATTTCATTCCCAATGCGCCTAGCCAATTTCCAAGGCCAAAGGTAAAATCAAAATCTTTTGGTTCCTCTCGCATTCTAGATTGAATTTCTGCTAGAGTATCTAATTCATGGTGTATGCTTTTTTTTATTTTTTATTGATTGGGTGTCAATGTAAGCACAGCATTCTTTACCCACTAATCTACAAACCCCTCCTTTTGCTGCCATCAGATAACCCAATGCCATACAATTTTGCAAAACTACTGTTCTTATCTATTGCTGAGCCTTAAAAATAGCATCTTTTAGTATCGTGAAAAACGGCATCTATATTGACCACTAAAAAAATCTAATTTTGCATATAAATCATACATTCCTAAAAGGGTATTAGACCTCCCACTACTCTCTTAACTGAGCTATTTTTAATAATTAATGCCTTTCAATTTCGTATTCTTTGCTTAGGTAGGATGAACATTATTTAAATTCTATTTCTGAGCATAAGTGGGGGTTGGTGTGGGTTAATTTTTCCTAGGAGCGACTGCCCAACACATACATCTTACATACTACATTTACTCATAATATCGGAACAGACAAAATGGCTGCCATAGTCAAAATGGTTGACTTATGATCCTTTCCTTGGGGTTGACACACGCCCTTGGGTGACCTCCCCACCTTCCTCATATCCAATCTTCTCAGCCCCCTCTTATCCTTTAGAGACAGTCTTTTTAAAGAACAGTTAACCATATCATAGTCCTGCCGGACCAAAAAAATAGTCCCATAGTGCATAACTTGATTCCTTTCTGGCCATTGTATCGGCCCAGTTGATTCCTTTTTTTTTCCAGTCTCTTCTTCTGGGGGACTGCTGACATCTTCATCACCAAAAAGAGACATAGCATCGGTGGGGGGGTTGCAATGCACTTCTGGACCAAAGTTTTGCTGTTCATAACACATATATAGAGGGTTATGAGTAGGACAGACATACATAAAAAACTTCCACTAGCTTTGCTCCCAGCGAAATAATCTAACCACCAAGTCCCAACAAATCCCAACCCTCATCTCTACCTTCAAACACTGGAACCATTTTCCTGAATAACATAACCTGGTCTAGTTGCAGGTCTAGTTGCAGGATAATACTTTATCTATCCTTCTATCACAGAGTCAATAATTTCCCTAGGGTAAACTCTTATTTCTACTCCCTTCATAACCAATTTCTTATATATATAGTTCTACAAATATCTTATAGCATCTTGTCTTTTTCCAAGGGGTTAAATATAACTCTCGTCTTCCTGGGGTGCAACTTATTGGGTATGGATAGTACTGTACATTGGGCTATATTGCACATAAGATGTGGGCTTTGTTTACCAGGATTCCATTATATAACAAAATATTCTTGTTATTACCCTATCGTCTTCATGTGGACACCACTTATATAAACCTAATAGAATAAACATTGTAATTAAAATAATAAAACCTGTAAAAAGAAAGGTTATTAAAAAGTTAAAAGTTCATATGTTGAGGTCCGAATTTTCTTCCTATGAACTTTTCTCCTTTTTTTGGTTAGTGCCGGGTTTTCTTATGAACCAAAACACCAACTGAGAACGGCTGTGTGTTTAGGCCTTCCCTCCTGTGTTGAGGTTCAATTTGAAGCGACTGTGGGTGCACTTGTGTAACATGAATCCAGGAAAAATACTCTGACTGGGTAGAATCTGGAATAGGGCCATCCACTTTAGATGAAAAGCGCTTTTGCATCACCTTTATCTTCATCTAATTGGAAGGACTGCACCTGGACATGAGACACTCAGACAATTGCATTAGTTTCACACAATAGATGCTGATTAAAATCGTCTGTTTAGAGCATAATCATATAACATTAAATCTACAAGGTACCTAGAGTGACCATTGGTCTTCCCATGAGAGAAAATTATTTCTGATTGTCACATTAGGCCAGGCCAAATACACCTTTATATTTAAGGGATCATTCACAAGGCAAAACAGGCAAAAGAACAAACTGCGGTTTATTCGGATAAGACCTCGAAAACACACAAACAAAAGAAACAGAGAATATACTTTGGGGGACCTTATACTTATTAGGAAAATAACTTGGGGAGATTTGGGCTCGAAATCCAGGAGTCTGGGGACACAGGGAAGCCCCGGTGTAATTCACCCTGCGCACCATCAAATCATGCCTGCTTGCTGGGGAAAATTAAATGACTACCAGCACTTTGGCCCCCCAACTCCTGCAACCAAAATAATTATATGTCCACTCAAATATCCCCCTAAAACTGACACACAAGAAATTTCACAGTTCCGCTAAGGGAATATGAAATAGGAAATAACAGGGTCAGTTCACTTTCAGGCCATCCATATCTGAGCTGGGGCATTGGAATGCTTATTCACATATAATTCACCAACCTGGGTTTAAATCACAGGACAAACACAATGCATTGCAGGTTTAGAACACATAAAACCAACATGTAGACACAAGAGCTTGCACTCCACCATTTGCACCTATCATGTGGGGTTCTAAAACCTTCTCTTCTCTAAGACACCAGCTAAGAATACCTTGCTGGCAGGCAAGACAGGCCAAAATATCCCCCTTCCCCTTTTTCCCTCATGTGCCAGGAGACTCTGCTCTGTAGCTATTTCTCATAAGGGGCCACCCATACAAGGCAATCCACTTATAAGCTCGCACAGGCAGCTGCAGGCCCATGAGGCAAAGGGAATACACAGAGAATGCATTAACTAGCCCACTGAGCTTACATAGTTAACCCTACATACACAGTTCCTAGCTTATACCCATATGGGGGTATAAAAAGGGAAAAATTACAGGCAACATAGTAAGGTACAATATTATACCCAAGAGCTGACACTCTCAGCCCTTGCCATACCGTTTCAGGGGCAGCCAGGAATAATAACAGCAACAACACCCTCCTTTTGTTCACTTGTATTACATGTGAACAATATCACATAAAGGATAAAAGCATTTAAAGCATTACCTTAATGGAATTGCTTGATGTATAGCAAAACTAACCTGAAACCTTTGGGTATAAAATTTACATTAAAAATCTCAAAAGAACCCTACTGAATATAAATATAATCTGCTATAGTCTTCTGACAGAAACTTTTAGAACACAAATTAGCATCTGGTTTGCTGAAAGAACAACCTGTAGCATAAAAACTTATAGACACAGATTTATAGGTGGGACACATTTGAGAGAAAAAGATGGTTAAAAATAATAAAATATTTGATCAACTTTGCAGAAAAATAATTCCATATAGAACCCTCTAGTATACTGGAAGACCTGGCTAGGGTCCGTTTTCCTTGTCCGTTGCTTTACTGCTATTTCAGGGTCTGCACACTTATACATGGCTCAGCACTAGAGTTTTTGTGCTGATTACATTGGACTAGTGGTTACTTTATCCACTTGTTCCCACTGCAAGACACTAGTTTAGTGATTCTATGCAGTTCATCAGTGATCCAGAACATTACATTGTGTTCATACAATAGCATCTGAACGTTTAATATTTGTTTTAATCCCCATTATTTTACACGGATATTAAAAATTTAAGTTTTAACCACTTCATTACCCACCCACAGGTGTTTAGAGTGCTCATTCTGGGTTACTGTCCTCTGTTCATTTGAACTCTATATTAATCAATTTACAACTATTTCCATTTCAAGCCATATAACAAGCTCAAATAACTCTCTGGGCTTCCTGCCAAAACTTGTAACAGAAAAAATGGTTAATTACTGGTTACTGCAATACAATTTGGGACAGCTTGAAATATGCAGCTCTTCACACAGCCCGACAATGTTACTGGTATTCAAAAATTAAAACTGAATCTTTGTTAAACAGAAAATTATAGGCTTAACATATACTTTTAGACAGTTTAGATACTGGTTATACACAAAAAGAGCACAGAGTGCAGACACAAAACAAACAGAATGTTATGCTTCTTTCACACATTCAACCAGTTTTCACAAAAATAACAGACACATTTTCTCACCTATTCTAATAAATAGGAAAACAAAACAGTTTGATCCTGCAGACTAAATTAATAAAGATATCCTTTTTTTTCTTCATATCATAATTAACTTTTTTAAACTAATTTTAAAATGCTGAGCTTCTAGTTAGCTTTGTGTCTAGAATATATTTTGCCTGTTATTTTATATAACATATTCACCTGATTTTATCTGTGGAGATTTAGAGGAAAATAATTGTAATTCTGGTTAAGGAAATAAATCGCCTGGCCAGTATGATAAACATCCTTATTATTCCAGTGACTGGACTGTTTACAAAAATAATTCATCCTTTCTTTATTCTTTTTCTCAACAGATACCCAAAACTTTCCCCTGCCCAGTGTAAATTAGTTTATATTATAGTGGGGGTGTACACCTTTTAAAAATTAGATTTCAACATGAGCAATTAATTATAGTCTTTTTATTAGAAGCATTTGCAAGTCCCTGAATAGTAATTTTGTATACATACAATAAACCGGTATTCTTATTATTTAATGCAAATAACACTTTCATATGGATAGAATTCACTCCGATTCTTACAAGCACACACACAGGGATTACTCAATCAATCAACCTTTTTTACCATATCCATACTTAAAAATAAAACATTCCGAGGGAAAAAGAAACCTATACCTGTTATACTCTTGTTTTCCACTTTTCAATTCAGACGGGAAAATATTATTCATTTCAACTTAATTTATACTCATACTCAGTTAACGTTGCACAAATAATTTAAGTTTGCATGTTTCATTTTTTCCTAAGAGCCCTGCTGCCATTCACGATTTTGGTACATTCCTATGCCTGTGTAAAAATAGCTGGAGGAAAAAAAAAGGTGGGAACGTAATCCCAACTCTGATTGGCTGAAGCAAAGTCTCTGTCACATGGTCTACCAGAGCCAATCAGAGTTGGGATTTCGTTACCACGCTCTGATTGGCTACCGTACCATGTGTCGCCGGCCATCTTTGTTTTGATGACGTCATCTTAAAGGCAAATGAAGCTCAGCCATTCTGATTGGCTGGCGTCATTGCCTTTAAATGACGTCATCATTCCCCCCCCCCCCACAAATCACATGGTTTTCACGGCCGTGGGAACCATTTGACGAAAATCTGACGTCATAGGCCTATAAAAGCCTATGTCGTCTCATTTTGAAGCCAGACGCCGAGGAGGGAAGACCTCCCCTCCTAAGAAGAGAAGAAGGGCATTGTGTAAGAAGATGGAAGAAGACGGAAGAAGACCCCAACACTGACGAAAAGGATTACAAATAGAAGACACAGACGTGGATTGTAATGGTTTTTTATTTTATGGTTACCTTTGGATTTGGTCCGAGAGCATCCGGTTCCCCTGGATTTTGGTGAGTGGGCATCTAATGGTAAGTAAACAAAAGAAAAGTTTATTATTTTAACTTTGACAGGTTTTTTTGATTTTTTTTTTTTGATTTTTTATTCATGTGTATTTTTTTAATTTCCATTTAATGCCCCTGAATTGATCTATGTCCCTATGGATATACATACATTCAGGGACACTGAATGGGTGTATTTTTTGTGATTTTGGGATGTAAATGCATTGTTTATTATGCTCTTTTATTGCCCCTGTATGTTATGTATATCTATATGGATATACATACTGGGATAATAAATGATTGTTTTGCTAATGTTTAAGTATCTCATGTATTTCTAATGTACAGGCATACCCCGGTTTAAGGACACTCACTTTAAGTACACTCGCGAGTAAGGACATATCGCCCAACAGGCAAACAGCAGCTCGCGCATGCGCCTGTTAGCACGTCCTGAACAGCAATACCGGCTCCCTACCTGTACCGAAGCTGTGTGCAAGCAGGGAAACTATAGAGCCTGTTACAAATGCGTTATTTACATCAGTTATGCACGTATATGACGATTGCAGTACAGTACATGCATCGATAAGTGGAAAAAAGTAGTGCTTCACTTTAAGTATATTTTCACTTTACATACTGTACATGTTGCTTACTTTCTATTTGATTTTGTGGATGGCATTAGTGGTTAGGGGACATTGTTCATAGTGTATTTTATTTTGAAATTGATTTTGCATAGTGTTACATGATGCACAGATTAATTGCATCATGTACACACTCAATGCAATTGTGTGACATTTGATATACATTTGTCTAGCTGCTGGTTTAAGTGTAAGATGCAATGTGGTGATTTTCAGATTAAGATTTCATGTTTTTATTTATGCATGTTTTATGTGTTTCATAATGGGCAAATAATCTATGATCCATATCTGGATAATAGTTATTTTGCACATTATTGTACTGTATGTGTTGCACATTATTGTACTGGGGGGGGGGGATTGATGTATTTAATGTATAGGTCAGGTTTATTTATTTTACATACAGGGTTGGTTCCTTTTTGTCTGCGGGGGACCTCTGGAGACCACCTGAGGTATCCTCGGGCTTTCCACGGGTACCAGGCTGGCGGTGTCCATGGGGGATACCTGCGGGGAATAACCGGTGGCCTCATGTCTGTTGGGGGCACCGCAGACCCGTAGGGACCACCCGTGGGCCCGCAGACCCCCATGGGAACCACCCGAGGCCCCTCAGACACCTGTGGGTCTGACCCGGTGCCCCCAGACACCCACGGGCCTACCCGGGAGACCCCATTGTGGCCCACGGTGACCCGCGGAGACCACCTGGTGGACCACAGTGCCTGGCGGGGACCACCCGTAAGCCTCCAGACCCTGTTTGAAACATGGTGCTGGGCTACGGTGAGGTCTACGGACACCCGTCAGGGTCACCGGGGACTCCCGTGGGCCTGGGGTATTAACCCTGTATGTAAATAATAAATCATGTATTTATGGGGGGGCACAGGGGGTGGGTTATGTATTGAATAAATATAATGATGTTTATTGTGGGGCTGTGTATTGTTTTTCTTGTGGGTACTGGGGGTGGAGGAAGGGGGTATTGGCCCCAAGGGTATGTGGGTAGGCCTCCCTCCTGGGTTAATGGGGGAGGGTATTTAGGCCTCCTGAGTGGTGGGTGAGTTTGGGTTAACCCCTTAATGACTGTAGCGGTTAATGACCGCTAAGGTGATTAAGGGGTTAGGGGACATTACATTGGCTATTTTGATTGTTTTGTATGTTTTGCAGCACCGGAGGGACATGGGCAGGATGAAGATGAGGATGAAGATGGCCTTCATCGCTGATCCTTCCTTTAGAAGTGCTTTTAGTTTAATTTGTATGTTGGGTAATGGATCAGTGTGTAAAATGACATATGCATTCTTATCTCCAAGGAGTCTTAATGCTTCCTGAAAGTAATCACTCCTGTCTTGAATGACGATTCCTCCTGCTTTATTTACCTGTCTAATGCCTATTTGACTGCAGTTACTTTCTTACAGTCCCCTGATAACCTGTCAGGAGAATGTATCCTAAAAATTGAATGATTCTCAAATGCACAAGTTTTACATATTATACATACTTGTTGCAGTCTTTTATAAAACATTTTTTACATGTTGATGATGTTCCCCATAATAATCTGAGAAAATAAGAATATCATTGAGGTATATAACAACATAATGTTTGATTAGGTCTCTGACAATGGTATTTATAAATAAAATATTTTACCAGGAAAAAATTAATTGAGCGTTAGCTCTCTTTTTTAAATATGCCCTTAATGAGTATGCTGTTAATTAAGTATTGACATGTCGCTGGGTATTGCACAAACCAAAAGGGTATCAACCAATCAGCAAAAAGATTATCTTTGCTGGCCAATCAGAGAGCAAAGGCTTGTCTGGCATGGACAAATAAGGGCAGTGGGAGGTGACTGGAAAATTCAAACTGACCAATGGAAAGTGAGCTGGCGGGGCTAGGACCCAAGCCTAAGTTTCCAGTTTCAGCCTTATACCTCCCACAGATATAGACGCCTCAGAGTCTGGTATGAACCATGGCTCTGCTTTTGAACTACATGTTCACCCGACCTTCCTCACTTCCACTGTGTTCCCAAGCACTTCACCTCCCCCAAATTACATTATCAAAGGCTCCATTGTGTGCTGGCCAGGTTGAGTAGATTACCAGCCCACCACACAATGGAGACTTATGTAGCCAGGACTAGTTCTTGGCTACCAGTCTGCCTCTCTGGCAGTAAGCCCTGGTAAGAGCAGGCCTGCCAGTACTTATCATGGGTTTCCCCACTCCCTGCAGTGCTCTTGAGTGACAGGGGAGGAGGTGGAACCAGGCTTGGGTTGCCCAATCATGGGTTGGACCTGGTGCCCTCCTCCTGGCTGTACTTAAGGGGATTGCAGTCCAAATTTAGTCAGTGCCTCTCCGCACTTGAGAGAAGCAGGTCACACCACAGATTGCCTGAACATTGGGTCTTCTCTGATCTTCTTCCCCTCAGGAAAGAGTAAGTGTACACCTTTCCCCTGCCTCTGGTAGAGCTAGGACTGCTGTGGTGACCCGTAGTGCAGGTCCAGGGACCATCCTCTAGCTGGATATCCGAGCTAGACACTGCATTGGGCAGACAACTGCCGTGACTGTGAATGCTGACAGAATAAACCGTTCCTGTTTCATATACCTCCGGCCTGGTGTGTGATCTTACTTGGGGGAGAGTTAATAGCATGTTCTTGTATAGCGCTGCTAGTTTTACATAGCGCTTCACAGAGACATGTCCCTGCCCAGTGGAGCTTACAATTTATGTTTTTTGGTGCATGGGGCACTGGGAGATAAAGTGACTTGCCCAAGGTCACAAGGAGCCGACACCGGGAATTGAACCAGGCAGTCAGTGCCGCCACTCACTGAGTCGTTTCTATCGTAGGAAACTGCCTCCATACACCTGGAGCCTGCGACAGATGGAGGTGTTGCACTGATAGAGAAATATGCCTGGTATGTACTCAAAAACCTTTCCTGTTTCCCCACAACCATCGGTGGACGACTCTGTCCTCCTGCTTACCAACAGGTAGCATGCACCACACACGCTGTAATGGCAGAATCTCCCATCGGGTAGGGGAAACACCGTTACACTTAAAAAGTTCACAAGCAGAAACAACATGGGAAATTGCCTACATGGGGAAAACAGGAAGATGGCCATACTGTATGAGCCTACAACATAGGGAGCCATCTTGATGGGTAGGGGCAACAAGTGGGCTTAACCTTTAATATGCTGGCCAAGCTGCCCCTACCATCCCACAGTTCGGACACTCATTCCTTCACTACTAACGTGAAGCGTGTTTCACACAATGTGCAAATGGAATCTTATCAGGTGTTGTAATTGGCAATGGAAATGAAAGACTGTTCCTTAGGTTTATGTTAAAGTGGATTTCAAATCAAAGGTGACAATGTGTGCTCCTTTGCATGTCATGTCCCAGAATCCCTAGCTGCAGTAGAAGAATTGTGAACTAGGAGATAATGGTGAAAATAGAGAAAATAGGCTAAAGCGCTCCAATGCCAGGAATAAAAGAATATTGTAAGCCAAAACCACTATCCAAGGTATAAAAAATGAGTAATGGTATTAGTACATAATAACAACTAGTATGGGTACTATCCTCCTGAAGACAGGAGGTAGATGGTACAAGCCCACCCACAATCAGTCTCATTGGCAGGTTCCCCTGAATAATAAGCAATACTCACAAATCCTAGGAGTGGTAGGCAGGCTGTGCAGCTTCCAATATTGTAGTAAACAGGAATAAATGAAGAAACAAAGCGCACAAGCAAAAACGGAGCAGGAAGGACCCAGAATCAAAAATAGAATAAAAGGGCACTTTAATGTGACAAAAGACCCATCCAACGCGTTTCAAACGTCACAGCGTTCTTTTTCAAGGATAAAACATCCATTAAATACCCTCTTACCTGCAAGCAGATTCGTGCCAAAAACGGAAGCACGATGACGTCATGACGCAATGCGCATCATCGCGCATGCGCAGAACAATCCGGCGCCGTTTAAGGGCAAAACTGTCCATGTAGGCAGTGTGGTGTATTATTAGTAAGGGCAATGCATAGGATAACAGTGATTCTAATAGTATAATAATATAATACATACCCAAAACGGACAAACAATGACGTCATGACGCAATGCGCGTCACCGCGCATGCGCAGAACGACACAGCGCCATCTGAGGGCAAAATAGTCCCTGCAGGGAATTGAAGCAATACAAGTAAGGGCAATAATACGGCAACCATAATGGGACAAAAATACATATCAAAGGACAAAAACAATGAGCAGACCACTGCATCTCTTCAACTAATCAAAAAGCGATCAGAAAAAAATATGTTTAAAAATGCATATAACCACAAAATATATTAAAATGTATAATACAAAAGGATTAGAGTAATTAAAAACAAAACAACCAATAATTGAAATAAGGAACGAAAACAATACTGATTTGGAGTGAAATAACAGGGGAATAATAATGATAATACACATAAAATAAAGGATAATACCAATATGTATATATATGTAAAGTGAACACAAAGGAATATAACATAAGCAAAAAGAAGGGGAATCAAGTGTATAATATAACCAAATAATAATAAATTGATAAACCAAATTTTTAATAACTATAGAGAAAATGAAAAAATGAAAGAATAATGAAAGAATAATAATTATCCTACAGAAAATGGGCTAATTGCCAATCAATATTCAAACCCATAGGGAAGCGCGTTTGGAGAATAAAAATCCAATACGCTTCCCTACGGTTCAATAGATTGATACGATCACCTCCTCTAGGCCTATTATTAATTAATTCAATGCCCAGGAAGGAGAAATTCCTGGTACCTCCCTGACCATATTCGGAGAAGTGCTTAGAAACAGGATGATTAGTGTCTTTCAATCATATAAGTCTTAAATGCTCTAATATCCTGACCTTAAGAGCTCTAATCGTTCTTCCCATATATCTTTTGCCGCAGCCACATGTTATGAGGTATACAACAAATTGACTTTTACAATTTATGAAATTATTAATATAAAATTCCTTAATATGACTCTTGTCGTCATCATGTGACTGCGGCAAATTATCCTGAAAAAAACTTTTGGCTGACTTCATATGTTTACAAACGCTACAGGAACCACATTTGAAAGAACCCCTGGTGATAAAGGATCTATCAATCCTAGAAGTAGTTAGGTCACTTGGGGAAACATATGATCCGATGGTTCTCGCCCTATGGTACACAAATGCAGGACCAGAATCAGTATACTTTTTAAGCACAGGGTCCATAGATAAAACGTTCCAATGTTTGGAAATAATGGATTTAATTTTCCCACTTTGTTTATTAAACTGTGAGATAAATAATGGATATTTATTATTGGATTTTGCAGATATATTTGTACCGTGCTTGTTCACATATTTCTCTGTATGAGTACCAAGGCGAGAATCACCCATATCCCGAGTGGGCCACAATGACGCCCTCTCTGTACTGAGGGCAATATCAAAAGCAACCTTAATGTGGGATTGAGAATAACCTCTATCTGAGAACCGTTTACCAAGATCCTCAGACTGAGAAAGAAAACCACTAGGTGTAGAGCAGGTCCTTCTCAGTCTGAGGAACTGTCCTTTAGGAATAGCTCTAATCACATGAGATGGATGGCAACTGTCCGCCCTAAGAAAAGTATTCCTTGAATTTAATTTCCTATATACATCCGTTTGAATCAATTTATCAATGTCCACAAACAAGTGTAGATCCAGAAATTCAATGTGATGTGAATGAAGATTGAGTGTGAATTTAAGACTATATTTATTATTATTATTAAGGTAAGAAACAAAAGAGTGAAGTGTAGTGACATCCCCTTTCCAAATAATAATTAAGTCATACACAAATCTTTTATAAAAAACAATATTATTACGAAATGTGTTGGTGCTAGAAAATATAAATAGTGCTTCCCACCACCTCATAAAGAGATTTGTATAAGAAGGAGCAAAGCTCGTGCCCATAGCAGTGCCAATTAACTGTAAATAAAACTTGTGATCAAAAGTGAAAAAATTATGTGTGAGAAGAAAGAAAATAGCGTCCAAAATAAATGCCGACTGAAAGATTGAAATTTCTGGTATCTCAATAAATTGGCGAACAGCTGCCATTCCGTGATCATGTTTTAGAACTGAATAAAGAGATGTAACATCAAGTGTTACCCACAGATAATGATTATCCCAAGTGACACATTTAATTTGACTAAATGATCACCAGAGTCCAATATAAAAGAGGGTAATTTCCTAACAAAGGGTTGAAGAAAATTATTAACATATCTTGACAGACCATCTCCCAAAGATCCAATACTAGAGACAATTGGCCGACCAGGAGGGTCGACCAATGTCTTATGGATCTTTAGGAGATGGTGGAAGACAGGAATAATAAGCTGTGAAGGAACAATATATTTAACCTCATCACTGGAAAGAACTTCCATAATGACACCTGAGTCAACCAGTTCAATAAGGGCTTCTAAAAAGTGCGGAGTGGGATCGGCGGGTAAACACAAGGTAGGACAAGCCATCATCAAGTTGGCGTAAAGCCTCTTTGACATAACTGTCTCTGCTCTGTACCACCACAGCACCACCCCTGTCCGCCCTCTTTATGACCAATGAGTAATTAGTTTGTAAAGATTTCAAAGCTAAACGTTCACCTTGATTCAAATTGTCATAATTAATACGTAAATATCTGAGCTAGAAGACGAAGGTCCCTGATAACCAAGTTTTCAAACATTGTTAAGAATTGACATTTGACATGGGTGGAATAGAAGATAGAGCTCTATTTTAGGCCCGAATACCATTCAGAAAAAGTTGGTATAATAATTTCATCAGAAGTCTGCTCAGACAGAAGATCATTCATATCCTGTAATGTACAAAAATCATTAAAAGTATGCAAAACAGTAGATACCGGAGGAACGGAGTCCAATGAGGGGACATCATTCTCGGTTACGAGTGGTGTCCCCCCATCAAAGTCACCATCTCCCGTCGACCCAGCTCCGTTTTTGCTTGTGCGCTTTGTTTCTCCATTTATTCCTGATAATGGTGAAAAGCAGGGTTGCAGATCTGTCTGAGACATATTACTATGCTGACAAGTGATATTTTTACTTCCTTAAGTAAAAAATACTGGCAAAACTGGGATGGGAAAGTAATGGTTTTCCAGTCTCACAATATCATAGGTTTATCCTTAGGCTGTGTTTATAGTGGCGTAGTGCTTGCTGATGCGCGCTGAGGCGCACTGAGCATATATTCAGATACCCGTTATATGTTATGGTGCCTTTCTGAGTGAAAGCTTCCGCTTGCTTGCTCACACTTGCTGAACCTCGCTCAGCTTCCAGCTACAGGTAAATCTGTGTTTCTGTGCTTGCTGGAGAGGAGGTGCGGTCGCACTAATTAAAAAAATGTAAAAAAATTTAAAAAAGGCCGCCGTGCACACAATCGGGAGGAGGGGGGAGGAGGGAGGTGCCCCCCTTCTGCCCCGATCCCCGTGGATGCCTGCCCGGGGCGGGTGATGGAGGAGGGGGGGTTCTGGCTGCCGGGGGGGGGGTCCCGGAGCAGTGGTGGGAGCGGTGGAGAGCACAGCCACTCTCCACTATAAACTCAGCCTTACTTAGCAAAGCTATACCAAGCATCACTGGAAAAATGTGATGTCCCAACTACATCAAATGTATGTGCTTCACAGTATCACTGTCCTGAGAAAACTTCCAATAGGTTTGTGTCTTGCATCACTGAACCAGATGATTGCATAAAGTTGGTCATGGCTTCTGCAAAAATTGTTTCAATTGCACTGGAATCTGTGGAATGTGCAAAACAGATGTCCGTGAAGTTAGAGAAGCACCAGAATTCACAAGAGATTTGACCTTTTTCGAAGATTCAAATCAGAGATGTGGCAGAAGGGTTATTCTTGGTTTTAATGTTTTGAGCATTTTGGGATTCATACAAATGTATTAAGATGTAGACGTGGGCTGAAGCATTTACATCTCCAAATATTCTTTGTGTGATTTATGCCATATGTATCAAGAGTATATATACTGTTATTGATTTTTGCACTTTTGAACAATAAAGAAACATATTACAAAAGGTAGTTCCAGGATTACTGAGAATTAGTGTTACACGTACGTTTGTAAATATTGCTGTGCTATAATGGTTATAATAAAATACAGTACCACCTATTAAGTACAGAAAACCTTAACCTAAACTAACGGAAGATGCACCTTTCGTGATGCAAACCATTTCCATACCTTTTCCAACATGTAAATGTAACTCATCCCTAATCTCCACCCACTTGACACCTAAATTCTAAATATCATCACAGACCAATTCAGGCACACAGGAAAAGTGTGCTCGGAAGAATGAAACAGATGCAGCCTTCCGCATTTTTTTGCAACACAATATGCACTCTGTGCTAATACTATGAGATTATACTTAGACCCCATGGAGTCTACTACGCACCTAAAAATAGAGAATATATGATCACATGTAGAATACATTGTAATAGAGTACATAGTGGAAAAGCCGTAAAACAGCAAACATACACTTGGGGATTAGCAGGTGCAAAGTGGGCTGTATGCATTACAAAGCAATTGTGTTAATAATGAGATTCAGAAGGAACTATAACATTTTGGAATGTTCTGTGATAACATATAGAAACAGACATAACGAAGATATGAGAGAAAATATCAAGAGTTTGGCAATCGTTAAGCAATGTTAATTTGTTTGAGTATTTAACCCACCATGATTGGCCTTCTTTACTTACTGAAAACTAGCCAACAAAATTATCTTTAAACATTAATCTGATAACTATCATTAGACCACTGCTGTTGTCATAAAACATTTTAGTACACACAAGCCTTTCCTCTTTATTTAAGATTACATAATTCAAAAAAAACTTGTTCATTTAACAATGTTGCCTAATATTTTACAGCTTCGTCCATCTCCTTTGAAGGTTTTTGGTACATAATATACAAGTAAACTGCCAGATATCATATACATATGGTCAAGCAAAGAAAGTGTTTGGGAACAAAAAACATCTGAGCATTTAATAGTATATTTAATGCAAAGTTCTAAGAGTTATATTCAGTGCTTTTTTTCTACAAAAAAGGTGGACTTACTGGGGTTCTAAAACAATCTCTTTGTGATAAGCTATTAAAACAGTCACCGTCTGCATGTGCGAGAGCTCACGCAAGCACAGACTACAATGTTAATAGGTTACACCAGGGTTGAGCAAACTTTTTAAGTCGAGGCCTTACTTTCATCCGTGATATTAGTCAGGCCTCCCCTGCCTGATGCAATCCAAATCATATGGGAAAAAAAACTTTATTCAACCAGTATGCAATATAAATGTGAATACAAATATGGAAAAATAGGTTCAACGTTCAACTTTTTGAAATCATCAAAACATGACAAATTTTACATGGGTTTTAAAAAAAAGAAAGAGTGTAGTAGTATAAGATAATACTGATGGAGAAAAACACAACTTTAGCATTATACCCAAAAAGAAATTAGTGCATACAATATAAAAATTACAAATAACGTGATAACGTATATAATCAAATATAATTTGTTATATAAGTGTAAATAAGTGCTGAGTGACACCTAAATTCTCGAAGTCCTGCTGCCGAGTGGTCTCTAGGATCATCCAAATCCTCTAGCAGTAGTCTTTGTAGAAAAGAAAGTTCTCCTTGGTGCTGGTCTTCACTTGTGTTCAGTGCAATAAATGAAAGAAAAAAATAAAACCCAATGTACAGTATAATAACATATAGGGCAATTAGAAAAAAAGGTTTTCACCTCTGTGAAAAGGTAATTAAATGTGAATCCCCAATCTTGAATCACTGATAGAATAATAATAATAATAATAATAGCATGTTCTTGTATAGCGCTGCTAGTTTTACGTAACGCTTTACAGATACATTTTGCAGGCACAGGTCCCTGTCCCGTAGAGCTTACAATCTATGTTTTGGTGCCTGCGGCACAAGGAGATAAAGTGAGTTGCCCAAGGTCACAAGGAGCAGACGCTGGGAATTAAACCAGGTTCCCCTACTTCAAACTCAGTGTCTTTACTCACTGAGCCACTTTTTCTCCCAGAAAGTTCAATTGGAAAATGAACCACTGAACAATTGGTACTCTTAGAGGGATACACTTTAAAGGTGGGTGATTTCAAATGGAATTTCCACCCTTTACACCCAGTATATACAGTAATAGCACACCGTGGGTAACTTCTATTAGGATACGACTAAAACAAATGTATATTCTTGATGACAAGAACAGCTCTGCTGGTCAATGTAGTAATCTCGGCAGTATTTTCATAGAAAAATTAAATAAAAAAATAACAGTACAGATCTACTAGAAACTAAAATTTATTAAAACAAATAAAACAAACACCTGGAATGCCACTCACAAACTCTTTCATCCTTTCTGCGCCTTCCAACCCATTACGCCTGGCTGAGGGCCCTTGAAATGAACTCCTTTCCTGCCGGTTCCAGTCATCGCTCTCACCACAATTTGCAAACGGAATTCAAGATTATCCTCCGCACTCGAGTTCCTTCCTGGTTCCCGTCACTCCCGCCTCTCAAGGTGACATCACACGTTCTGTCACGTGATGACGTGGTGACGCGAATCGTAGATCGACTGCTGGGGAAAGGATCCTCTGTGCTGCTTGTATCTCGCAGGCAGTTTGTCCTCTGCTTTATCTCCAAGGACTCTAATACGCAATTTGGATAAGGAGCAGGATGTAGAGCAGTAGCTAACTCACCCTATGCATTTCGTGAGCGTGTCTCACTTCATCAGGGGGATAATGACCACAAGAGGGAGCTCTCTCCTTTATATAGTCTCTTAAATCAGAACTTGTCACTGACACTGAGGGATATAGTAACCCTTATCAGGCACAAATGATCTTGCAGCATTGGGGAATGTGGTGCCTCCAATTGGTGACATGATAGGTGCTGATCTCACACTCATGTTATCCAATAATATCACAACACCAATTGTGACAATGCATACTCCAATATAAACACCAAAAAAGGTTCCAAAATGCAAAAACACACAGTGACCATTATTCTCCAATGCTGCTTTAGTAAACACTTCACATTGAAACTACGATGATGCAAAAAAAAAAAAACATGTATCAATTTGGTCATATATCATCAAATAGGGAAAAATATGTACTGAGGAACATGCACCAAGGTGCTTATGGGGTGCGCTTGGCTCAATACACCCTCATCCCCCTGAACACTAGGTAAACCTCTAGGGGTACAGGATATGGCCCTAATCCGACCACCGGGCGGGTGAGCCTTGGAGGAATATAAATATATGCAATAAAATCAATTAAAACTAAATTGATAAAAAATAGAAGCGCAAGAATGAAAATAAAACTGATAAATATACTTAATATACGCGTGATTGGCCAGGAAATGATCCGCCATCGTCATACTTGTCCGCCTCTAAGCCAGCCTCTGAGCCTCTCTGCTCAGTATGAGTACAAGTGCAGGTCAGGAGTTGGTCATGATTTGATTACAGAAATCTGTACTAGCTCTTTGCTGCTCCTACTAGTTTCCTCACTTGATGTGAGTTCATCAGGGGCCTGAGCAGAGAGGCTCAGAGGCTGGCTTAGAGGCGGACAAGTCGGATAAGGGCGGATCATTTCCTGGCCAATCACACAATACCAGGAAGTAACCCAGAGGCAAGCAGCTCACCCAGACACCGGAGGGACAAGGCACCGACAGAAACGGCATCCGTGGAGAGGCTCAGCAGCAACTGCCTAACTTCAGAGGTTTTGCAGAACTCAAACGGACACTTGCCCAGCATTGTTGGAGAAATTCAGCAGCCTGGTTGACTCCCTTGGGAAAACTACTGCCCTCATCTTTTCCTGCCACCAGCGGTCACAGAAGGGGAGAGTCTCTCAGACTCTTCGGTCAGGCAATAATAGTTTTAATTTTCTTACACCCATTAGACAATCAATTTTATTTGCTCTCATAATTTTTGTTTACTTTCTATCCCACCATTGTAATATAGTATTTTGACTCTACTGGGAGGTTTTAATATCCATCATTGTGTTGTTTGTATTTTAATATTCAAAGCTACTTATAAAGTATTTTTTATCTATTTCTTGCGCCCTTCACTTTCTTTTTTTCTTTTTTATATATCATCAAATATAGTCCAAAAATGTAAATATACGGCTTACTGTTTTAATTTTTTAAGCTTCAAAATTTCCACAGAGAGATAAAACAATAAGCATGTTCTTGTATAGCGCTGCTAGTTTTACTCAGCGCTTTACAAAGAAATTTTGCAGACTGCCCCATAGAGCTTACAATCTATGTTTTTGGTGCCTGAGGCACAGGGAGATAAAGTGACTTGCCCAAGTCTGACGAGGGAGGATCATTTCCTGGCCAATCACGCAATACCAGGCAGTAACCCACATGCAAGCAGCTAACCCAGACACTGGAGGGACAAGGCACCGACAGAAAAATGGTAGATAGTAAAAGTTATAATTTATATTAAAAAAAAAAATGGACCTAGTGTACAGTATGGTAATGTGGACTAATGACCATGATGATATATAGCCAATTACAAACAAATGGTATAGAATATTTAAGGATATAGCGCCAAGAGTCTCCCTTAGTTCTTCAGAAATTAACTAAGATCAAAATCGAGGTTTAACCCATGTGGGTATAGAGTTTTTAGCTGGTGTATCCAGAAGGTTTCCATTCTGGAAATCTGTACAATTCTATTCCCTGCCCTCCAATTGGGGTTAGGACATTCTATCCCCATACATTTCAGACCAGTAGGATTTTAATCATGCACTAATCTGAAATGATTGGAGACACTGTGGGTCTGTAGTCCTTTCTTGATGTTATAAATATGTTCCCACAGTCTCCTTTTTAATAGTCTACACGTTCTGCCAACATACTGGAGCCCACGAGGACACTCCAGTATGTACACTACATGGGTGCTATTACAATTAATAAAGGATTTTATTTCATATTCTTTGTTGGTTACTTTAGAAATGAATTTACTGCTGCCAATACTGAATTTACAGGCACTACAATTAGTACATATAAAATAATCTTTCGATCCACTTTGCCAAATACACTCTGTTAGCCAAGTAGATCCAGTGTTCAACCTTTTCAAGCAAGAAGGAGCTAAGGATTGTTTTAAATGTTGTGCCCTCCTAAAGATTATTTGTAGCTGGGTGAATGGTTTCAAGCTAGGAGAAATTAGGCTGTGAAAAAATTATAAAGGGAAGTAGAGTGACTGGAGTTGTTTTAGAGAATGAGTATCACCGTGGCATGCTTAAAGACAGAGGTTATGGTGGTTAAAAAAGTAGGAGTTGAAGATCTGGGAAAGAGTAGGGTCAAGGGTCAAGGGTGGTTTCAAGGAACAGGATAAAATGAGAAGGCAAGGGACAAAATTGGCTTGTGGTAGAGTGATGTATGCCTCCTCAGAAACAGGTAAAGAAAATAAAGAGTAGACAGAAGTTAGATTAGGGAGCAGATGGAAAGTCTAAGTATCAACAGTAATTATAGCTAGGTGAACAGAGGCCAATACAGCCTTGAAATAGTCGGCAAAATCTTGAGTCACTATATTGGATTATTAAGAAATTATGGATCACCTATATTTGTTTTCAAAAATATTTTGAATTTTAAACTATAACTTAAATGTAAGTATTATTCAATGGACTGAAACAAAAATACAAGTAAGTAGAATGTAGCAAGCATTAATAATACAAAGTAAGTTAAAAATTAAATAGCCTTTTTTTACCGTGCACTTATGATCTGCAAGATTTTGAAGAAACTCAATTTGGACCTTTTTAATACCAGCAAATGTATTATAATGTCAAATGATGAAATATGAAGTGTTAAAATATTATAGTAGAAATAGGTGTAGAAAGTTATCATGGGAATAGCTCTATATTAATCAATAATAAATATTTGGTGAGCAAGTATTGCTGGACCATACTGTAGACCACTGCACATTTACAATGTTTTTAAGGCGCCAGAATGTTAACATTTTCAACAACAGATGATGCAACACTCTCCATCCAAACGGCATTGTCTACACAATAAAAATATTTCAATTGCTCGTTGATAGATCTCCATGGATACACCATGGATGATGGTTTATTCTTTCACAATAAGCTTATTTCCTAAAGATTTGTGTTGGGACAGCTGGCTGTATACAGTACTTTGCTGTCTGGTATGGGGCATTCTTAGCAAAGCTCGTTCTCTAATGTTTTCATGTTGTCTGGGTTGGGATGTTCTTGGCAAAGATGGTTGTCTCATGTTTTCCTGTGGTCTGGCTTTGGATCATTCTGGCAAAGCTGTTTGACTAATGTTTATTTTTTATTTTTCTTGGGTCATTCCAGGCAGAGCTGCCCATCACTGGTTTCCATATTACCTTACATGAAACAAAATAAAAAAATCCTAACATATTCCTCTTTGGCGGTCTACTGGTCTATCAAACATCCTACTTGAAATGTGTCTGTTTCCTGCATCATTATTATGGGTTTACAAGTACTGTACATCAAACATGTTTTTAAGTTATTTCGTAACCCTTTAGCACATTATGTATGAAGTTTATGGAGTGATCTACTATATATTACTTCTATGGGGCATCCGTTGGATTTATTATGTAGAGCCTGGGGTGTGTTCAGGCCAGGTCCTTATGCCAGCAGTGAATCTGTTGATACCATTTCATTCTGAAATATTAGAGCTAGCAGCTGACTGTACAATTTATCAATGTGTTTGCACTTCAACAAAAGTGTGGAAGCTGATGTCCAAAGCGTGCATACATAGCATTCCATTGCCTAGATTCACTAAACATCTATATGAAAAAAAAATGGCATTATTGATGCTTAACACCAATTTTATTTATCAATCTATTCAGTAAATTCATGTTGTCAGCAATAAAGCAGTGAGGATGTGGCTTTTTCCCCCAGTGATATGTCAGCTATATTTAGTGACATGGCTACAGGTTATGCATTACTGAAAAGTATCAATGGCTGGTTATTGTACAGATGTAGCAACGAGTATTCGAACACTTGCCCTTGAAAATCTGGGGCAATTTCCCAGTAATGCTGCAACATTTCTGTGACATTTCTGCAGACAGACTAATGGGACTTCCAGGGACCCCCGCTGTGTTAATCCGATGGGTCATTAGTCTGCCTGCAGAAATGTCACAGAAATGTTGCAGCATTACTGGGGTATTGCCCAGGTTTTTCCCAGGCAAGTGTCCGGATACTCGTGGCTGCATCATTGAGTATATTGTGGTTAGAAAGGAATAAAGGGCTATCTCCAAACCTATTCACTAAATGATCCTCAAATCTCTTTATATTAAGACAATCCACAAACCACATAAGTTTTCCATAATAACTTCTTCTTTTTTTTCTTGTTGGATTCATGCACAATGATGAACCACCTCTCATTCCTACTATCTCATTCCCACACTATCAGTATGTTTAATACATAGACACGCAGCATGTCACTTCCATTCTTTAACATGCAATCGTGCAAATAAATGGCAGATTCTTTGTTGTTTTTGAGTTCAGACGAGTAAAATAAAATGCCAAACATTATCAATCCACCGTGAAGAGTACAGCAAATAAAAAAGTATTTATCCACATCTCACATATATTGTAGGTTTCCCAAACCTTCTCCAGTTTCTCAAACACAGTATTTAAACTGCAGGAACAATATTATGTTTCAGACTGTGGATATCCTAAACCTAATTCAGATATTAAAAGATTATAAAATATATTTGCAAATCATTCCCTACTTATTCTAACCAACATCTTTTTTGTTCCTTGTTTTGAGCTATTAATTCCTTTAAACATTTAAACTCCAGAGTGACTGTAATTTTAAGGGCTTTGAATACTGTAAAGTCAGATACAATTGAAATGAGAGAGACAAGGAGAAAGATATTTGTACCCATCTACATAAATGAGCTCCTCCTGATGATTTTTCATCCTGAAGTTTTATTTGGGACTTTTTCCAATGTACAGCTGCAGCGGCCGTTATTCAAACAAATCATGGCACCGATTTCGTGTGCGCTGCTGTACTCCATGCAGCATGAACGCGGCCAATCGCCCCAGGCACCCGTGCTTATCGCGGATGTTTTGTTTGAATTTCATGGATTCTGTTTCTTTGGGTGTAATGAAATGAATGAATTGCAATGTGTACAGTACTGTGCTACTGTGCTACTGTGTCAATTTAAGGTGTTTAAAAAACAGAACTCTAAAATGCCATTTTCTGCCCTCGCCGCACTCGCGTCTTAAGGCGGTACGGTTGGAAGACATCCCGCGTCATGAGATCGGTATTCCGATGTACACAACGCGTGAAGTGTTTGAATAACGGCCGCTGCAGCTGTAAGTAAAATGCCATCTTTTTTAACAAGAAGAAGAAAGATGATACATTCTGTATCTATTTTCTTGAGGATTTGCTTGAAATATGGTTAAGCGGTACCTTTAAAAAATAAAGTACACTAAGTAGATATGAGCAAATTTGTATTTTGCTAAGTCCGCCCTCCCACCTCCTCCCCACCCCCCAGCACACACACACTCCGGTTTAGACACAAACAAATGTTTATATTAATCCAAATCATGGCTTCGCTTTGCTATCCATGAAATTCACAAAAGACATACAAAGCTCAATAACTCCTCTCAAATGTGGTATGTTGTCAATCAAGTAGGAATCTGTCAGATTCAGCTGATATTCTCAATTTCGGTATGCAAAAGAGAGAAGAGAGATATAGTGCAACACAATTTATTACAAAAACACTTCTAAAGCAAGGAGCTCATTCAGTTCTAATCCTGTAGGGTCTGACACCGGTATGCCCTTCATCACAAGGGTCTTTAAACTGATTGATGTTAAGGATATATTTTAGGCTGTGTGACTCATTTATATAAACTTGTACAGACAATAACATATCTCTCATGGTACCTCAGGTATGTTAATTTTGCGAGGAAAATAACAATTGTGCGCTCTAAATTAAGTGTATGTAACAGTGTTTCCCCCACCCGGTGGGAGTTTTGGCCATTACCGGTCGTGTGGTGCATTATACCTGATGGTAACAGGAGGACTGAGTCATCCGCCGGTGGTAGTGAGGACACAGGACTAGGTTTCTGTGGTTCATACCCTACATATCTCTTTAGCAGTGCAGCGACTCCATCTGCCGTAGGCTCCAGGGAAATTAAGGTGATCTCCCAGTGTAGAACTATTACCTCTCCTCCCAGTAAGGTCACGCACCAGGCAGGAGGTATATCAACAGGAACAGTTTACTAACTCTTCTGTACAGCACAGTAACAAGCAGGCTTCTGCCCGATGCAGTAACTCTCAGCTACCACTCAATGATGGTCCCTGGACTGTCACTACAGTCCAAGGGCACCTGCAGCTGTCATAGATCTTCCCTGCCTCCCTAGCAGAGGCAGAGGTATGGTCCCCCAAAGGGAAGAGGACTGGAGAAGGCCCAATACTCAGCCTCTGCAATGTGTGACCTGCCTTCCACAAGTGGGGAAAGGCACTGCTAAATTTGGGCAGTACCTGCCCTTAAGTACAGCCAGGAGGAGGGCACCAGGTCTGTCCCATGATTGGTCATGCCCAGGCCTGATGTCACCGCCTCTTGCTGTCACTCAAGTGCAGCTCCTCGGAGGGGGAAAACCCCATATCAACTACTGACAAGGCTTGATTGTACCAGGGTTTACTGCCAGGAGGGAAGCAAACTAGAAGCCACAGAGGGCATGGCTACACTTATAAAGTTTTATTTATGCAAAAAGGAGGAAAACATTCCTTGTTGCTGAGAGCATATGCGCAAACCAAGTGAAAAAATGCAGCTAGTAAAAATGATGGCTCAGAACATCAGAGGCAAACTTGAAAAACAATACCAGCACAAAGTCTCATAAAAAAGGATTTTAGTAGATATATACAAAACACAATAAAATATATTGTAAATAAGCACATAATACAAGTACTAAAAAACACAAAAGAGTGTCATCAGTGAGACATTGTTATCGGACTCCCATAGCCATCACAAGGTAAGTGTTGTTCTCAGATGTAAGTACGCCAAAATCTTGACAAGTAAGTAAGTGTCCACAATAGGATGAATAGTGAAGATGGTAGGGAAGGCACCCGCTCCCGACTGCAGCAATAGAAATGGTCCCGTTTTAAATGAGGTGAGAAAGTGACTCTGCTCAACGTAGCAAATGACCTGGTCTCTGCAGCAAACAGACGCACACAGCGTAGTGGAGGCGTGGTGGAGGCGGATTGGCTCCCGGTCTCGAGTGGAAAACGCCACACGTCTCTGGCAGCTGGTTGTAAGTGGATGCAGGTATACAGTACACCACACGTCTCCGTCAGCTGGTAGTGGGTGAATGAAGGCGGAATAACCTGCGCTGATTCTGCAGCTGTAGTAAATGTACTCAAGAGCAATGGCACCGCTTGGTAGTGCTTGTAACTAATTAAATACAGCTTGAAGATCGTAGAAAAAATGCAAGCAAATGCAGATCTTGGACAAAGTCCAAGCTCAATAAAAGAAGAGCACACAATCTATTCCAATGCGTTTGTAGCTGTTGCTACTTCATCAGAGGAGTTGTTTTCAGGATTCAGGAACGGATTTATTGGATGCGGAAATACCTGGGAAGTGACACTACAGTACATAGATATTACACTAAATATCAATCTCATATATACATGTCACTTTAGACACAACCTACAGTAAACATCAGAACAAACATTCCTGTTTTATTTGTTGTAAACTCACACATACAGTTGACTAGTACTTCGCTATATACAGTAACAAATGTGACATGCTTACATTTGCGCCCTCATAAGATTAAGAAACACTTAGGCATTACTTTGACCGTGCATTAAGGGATCAATCAGTATAAAGTAATCCTTTGTCTATTTGAGGACCATAAAACTGCTCACTAACCACAAGAACACTAGTTTAAGCAACACTTAAAGAGTGTCAGTCTAGCAAAAAGTTATATTCAAACATGAATAATCATCTTATGAAAGGTATCAAAACACCCACTATACACAGCACTTATCTCCTAGATTCAACATCAGCAACCTGCTTATAGTCTTAGGGTTCACTGAAGAGTCTTGCTGCTCTTCCCTCTGCTAACGATCACCCCACAGCTTTACCTATTTACCGGTGTACCTCAAATCATCTTCCTGTCTAAATGCATTGCAGACGTAAGGTGTTAGCCATTGCAATCTTGTTAATAATAGTCACTTTTAAAGTACTTAAAATAAGTTACTGCCCAGGACATCAATAAAAATGTAACTCTAGATGTTAATGCACCTCAAAAGTGTGATAAATCGTAGCATTCCTCATCTCTCATACATTTTGTGGATCAGGGCGTGTCATTAACAACATTGTTCAGATAACATAATCTGTGAACAGCCTCAAGGACAATCCAGTAGGGCCTAAGGGCCATACATGCCCCATCCCTAGTCAACATCCCTGGTGCCTCTATGGAGTCATCACACTCCTCAGGTGTTTCATTAGTGGCTGAAATGCCACTACACATTTGGTGGTGTTAGCCACTTCCTCCCCATCTTCTCTACATGGTCCCATGCCATCTATGTCGTGGGTGTAAACCTTTTGGCGTGGCAGAACACAAATATTTTTTTTTTTAATCACAAAGTGAAGTTACTGTTTTTGATTAAAATGTATTTTGCCAACTTTTGTCTTCCGAAAATGTTTATGTCATATGAATAAACTGTATTCTACAGTAATACTTCATGCACTCAATATTATGTAACACTGTTTCCCCCACCCTCTAGGAGATTTACTCGGTGCTACCGTGTGGTGCTGAGGCATACCTGTTGATTCCAGGATGAGTGGATCTGCGATGTAATGGAGATCAGGACAGGCTTTTGATGTCATCTGTAGTTCTTTCCTTTGGTGTTCAGTGCCTCCAGCTTCAGGGGGGGTCTCTTGCAGTACCAGAGACAGTCCTCTCTGAAGCACATCTTCCATACACCACATGCACTGATTCAATCCAGGATGGTGTATGATTAACAAAAGGGCTTTATTCTTAGCAGTCACTGCATGATGGTATTACAGCAGTGCAAGGGTTCAGAGGTTTCCCACCTCTGGATGGTGCTTGACCCTGATAGTATAGAGTCATCTTCCTTGGTCAGATGTTCCTTCAACCACAAGGCTGAGGGTGGGCCCGCTCATCCCGCCATGGGAGAGACTCACAGCCCTCTGCTTCCTCTCTCCTCCAGAGCAGGAACAGTTCTAGTTTTGTCTCTGTCTCTCATTAGGAAAACAGGAGGGGAAGGCTCATAGACTATACCTATCCCAGATAGGCTTACACAGACAATGAGTCACCACCATACTCCTGTCCATCAGAGAGGAGCACAAGGGAGGTCAAAAGCCCACATATTTAACCTGTTAAAGCCTGCAGCTAGCAGGGACTTGCACAACAGGGGGAAAGACAAGTATAGAGAGACATACCCTGTTACAATTACATATCCCAGTAGGCCTTACAAACATATCATACATTCTCTTTAATCATAAAAGTATATTATAATTGATTACATTAAATAAAAAAACATTCATATGCATCTGTTGATATGTTCCAGCCATTAATATGTCCCACCATATATACTGTATGTTAATATAACACATGTAATGAAATATTACATGCAGTACAGTCATGTGGGTAACACTTAAGACCTTCACTTTTCCCTTGTAGGCTATTTGTAGCCATAACGCACTGATAATCAGGGTCTGAATGTGAGTGAGGATAGCTTCTGAAAGTGTTAAATATTGTAGCGTTATTATGAGGATCTCTGTTGTTACAGTAGGTATTCTGTCACTTCGACTGTCATTGATAAATAGCTATGTGTAACTGGACTAGATCTTGACAAGAAATTTGTATAGGAGATTTTCTTTGGGTCTCCTCAGTCACTATCCATGCTGTCATTTGACTGGAATAAACCTGTGAAAGAGCATCCTCATGAACGTCTGTGGGCTTATCTGAGAAGTGGCGTTGCTCTACTAGACCTTTCGCCTTATGGTTCTGACCAACCCCTTGTGCTACCTGCGTCTTGCTATGATGCTCCTATGGAGAGATTTGCATCCATATTGTGGCCTTCTGATAGGTTTATACAGACTGTGCCTGGGTCCCCAGCATTGCTGACACTCTGCATGTCCAAGTGTTCAGATTCTCATCCTGAACTGGTACCTATATATGTACAGTCTTGCCTGAAGCTTGCCAATTGGCCACGTTAAAACAGGTTTTCCATAATGGGCACTCTGCCAAACCTGGAGGATCGTTCAGAGTACGTTCGATGAGAGGGGGAGTATCCCTGACATATCTAATAGCACTCACTCCTAGTCTTAGTTCCCTTGCATGTCCACCAGGTGTGCTGCTGCTCCAGCTTTCATTGGGATCCCCCTCTGCTGTTTCCTCTTGTTTCTATCAGTATCCTCTCTGCACCTGTCTTTTGTCTGTTTCTCTGCCTTTATAAGTTTCTTGTTTCTGTTTAGTCCTGGCCTTTGTTTTCTTTGCTACAGACACTTATCCCCCGTTTGCCTGTTCTCTTCCTGACTTCTGTTTTTGCCTATTGCCCTTGTTTTGTTTGTGTTGGTTTGTAGCTTAATTAAAGGTCCTTGCCTGTACTTTGGCTTGTCTCAGTCCTGTTCCTGCATCCCAGTCCTGTTCCTGTGTCCAAGCCTTGTTTCTGTGTCCCAGTCCTGTTCCTGTGTTCCAGGCCGGTTCCTGTTTTCCAGTCATGTCCCTGTGTTCCTGTCCTGTTCCTACCTCCTCCATGCTGGCCTCCGACCTCTGCCTGTGACCCCGATGAAGCTACTTCACTGCCTGCCCTGACCTCGGTGAGTGACCCAGATGATGCCTCTTCAGTACCTGCCTCTGACCTCTGTCCATGACCCAACAACGCTACATCGCCGCCTGCCCTGAATCCCTGCTTGTAATCCCTGTACGTCTTTGCTTCTGCCTGCTGTTCCGGCCACTGTGGTCCATCCTGCACCTGTCACCCTAGTGTCCGTGACAATAAAAATGGGAAAGTGGGGACAGCGCTTTCATCAGCTTGTAGAAGTATTATTTTTCCGTCCCTCTTCCTTTTTCACCTGAAGCTGTGTTTTAAAGATTTTTAATAAGTGAGCTGGACTCCACCTGAGCACTCTCCTCAGTCTTCACATTGGGGCCTTTCTGTACTGTCCACAGCTCCCAGGTTTTCTTACCATTTTAAGGGGATCCCCAGTATTCCTGAACCCACCATCAGAAAGGAGAGGGAAGTACCTTGATATACTGCTCCAATATGATGAACTCCAATGTCACGGGAGATTAGGTTATTTACACCTTTTTTTTTTTCAATCTTTTTTATTGTATTTTTTGAAACACACATATTTACATTGCAAGGGGAACATCACATTAAAGGTGGTACACAATATATCAAATATTTTCATACAGTATTAAGATCCACAGTTATGTATATGTATCCATGTTGTTCCTGTCGTTTCTTAACAATGAGCTGCTGCTCCTTATTCTCAGGTGTGAACTTAAAGTGGATAGTAGAGATAAGATAGAAAAAAGGTAAAGTTGGAAGGAGGTGGGGATCATTACCAGGACCATTCATTGAGCAAAATCAGGTAGAAAATAAATTGTAGTTTATTCGGCTTAAATCCGCATACACACCATGAAACAGAAAATACAGACGAAATACACGCTTACTGGGAGTATGGGGTTGAAAACTAGACTTTCCTAAGTGCAGGTCACTCTATTGGGAGAGTTTTACTGTGACCGGGATTTTGCGCGGAATCTCCTGGAACTCAAATCTGCATGAAATTCCTGACGCCAAGGCTACGGTAGTTTCTGAGAACTTGGTCCCTCCTAACCGCGAGTCAGCATGAATCTCCTGGAACTCAAATCAGCATGAAATCCCAGGCACGACCGCTACATTCGTTTCTGAAAACATGGTCCCAAAAGTCGGGACTTAGTCTCTGGCGGGCAGGCTGTTCAGGCTTGAATTCGAAGCCGGTTGATTTGTTATTTCGCACAAAGCAACTTTGAGGAGCTTGCTAGACTGAGTTTTAGGGTGGGTTTTGTGGAGAAACTTCTTTCAGATTATGGCTATGTAGCGGGGTTCAAAAGTTATGGGATACTCCAAAGGTGTACCCGGGAATCAGATAAGATTCTCAGGCACATTGAAGCACAGTGATCTGGCAAAATCCTACCCTGGAAACTATCTTAGGACTCACCATCAGGGTTCCCTGCTTCAGTACAAACAGAAAAGGTAAAAAGGGGATCAGGGATTAAGGTATCCCCAGAATGGTCCTGGGGTCCTTAGCATAAGGTGGGATGCCCAGTTCATGCCAGAGTCACCCTGAACCTGGTATAGGGGTTCAGGGGGTGCTCCAACTATGTGATAAAGCTGCAACGATTTTATTTGTGTATAAAGATAAAGCCAGGTTTTGGTAGGGTTTCCAGGGATAAGGCTAGTAAGAGTAGGGAACATATATTCTTATTCAATCCCTGACACCAGACCAGGAGACTTGGACATTTTTAACACAAAGTACAGAGTCAATGTATATTTTATTTATGGTTTATATTTGATAAGTATATATGCTTGTACCTATGTATATGTGACTGTGGGATTTCCAAGTCCGTGGTTCCAAGAGACCAGATGGCTACCAGGCTTGGTGCCACTGAGTCTGCTCGGGACCTGGAGTTGAAAGCCTCAGTGATGCCCAGGTGTTAGAACAGGAAGAGATTATCTTTGAGTACCCCTGTCCTGGTCTAACAAAGGGCTATCCGGTAACCATTTGCCCATACCAAGACTCTGAGGAGCCTGGACAGCGGGTGAGCTTGTTATGCTGAGAGGCAGAGGTGCCATGTTGGCGCATTCCCCTTAGCAGAATCAAAATTGGTGCCCGCCTGGCTTCAGTATACTGGCAAATTGGTGATAGGCTGGCAGGAAAATTCCCACGCGCTGATTGGCTCTAGTGGTTTCTGAATGGGACCCCGAAACCTATAAGAAACCTTGCAGCCAATCAGGACCTCAGATTCCAAGCGCCAAACCATCAGCGGCAAATTCAAGATACGAAAAAGATGCTCTGTGAGAAATAGACGCAAGCCGGTTTCAGAGATTTTCAAATCAGGGGCCAAGTTCTAAAAACGGGATGTAGCGTTCGTGGCTGGTATTGCATACCGAATTGCGTTCCAGGACTTTTGTGAGTACCTCCAGGTCATTGGAAAGTGCTCCTACAGATGTCCGTTGTTAACATTTCATTCCAAGAAAGTTTATTTCATTGCCGTGATCCGAGTGTGTTTTCAGAGCAAATTGTGTTACGTTGTGTGTATGTCTTTACGTGGAATCAATTACAATTTATTTTACTGCCTTGCCTTGCTCAATCAAATGATCCCAGTATAAAAGGTGTTAATAACCCAGGTCTCCCATGACAATCCCTGTACAGATGCAGCCACCAGTATTAGAACACTTACAGTTAAGTCCGGAAATAATTGGAGACTGATACAAGTTTTGTTATTTTGGCTGTGTACCTAAATAAATTCAAGTTACAGTTAAATAATGAATATTGGCTTAAAGTGCAGTTTATCAGCTTTAATTTGAGGGTATTCACATCCAAATTGGAGAAAGGGTTTAAGAATTACATCTCTTTAATATGTAGCCAACTCTTTTTCAAGGGACCAAAAGTAATTGGACAATTTACTCAAAAGCTGTTTCATGGACAGGTGTGGGCTATTCCTTCGTTATTTCATCATCAATTAAGCAGGTAAAAGGTCTGGAGTTGATTCCAGGTGTGGCATTCGCATTTGGAAGCTATTGCTGTGAATCCACAACATGCGGTCAAAGGAGCTCTCAATGCAAGTGAAACAGGGCATCCTTAGGCTGCAAAAAAAAAGAAAATCCATCAGAGAGATAGCAGAAACATTAGGAGTGGACAAATCAACAGTTTGGTACATTCTGAGAAAAAAAGAACGCACTGGTGAGCTCTGCAACACAAAAAGACCTGGACGTCCACAGAAGACAACAGTGGTGGATGATCATAGGATCCTTTCCATGATAAAGAAAAACCTTTTCACAACATCCAGCCAAGTGAAGAACACTCTCCAGGAGGTAGGCATATCATTATCCAAGTCTACCATAAAGAGAAGACTTCAAGAGAGCAAATACAGAGGGTTCACCACAAGGTGCAAACCATTCATAAGCCTCAAGAATAGAAATGCTAAATTAGACTTTGCCAAACAATATCTAAAAAGCCAGCCCTGTTCTGGAACAGCATTCTTTGGACAGATGAAACTAAGATCAACCTGTACCAGAATGATGGGAAGAAAAAAGTATGGAGAAGCCTTGGAACGGTTCATGATCCGAAGCATACCACATCATCTGTAAAACACGGTGGAGGCAGTGTGATGGCATTGGCATGCATGGCTTACAATGGCACTGGGTCACTAGTGTTTATTGATGATGTGACCGAAGACAGAAGCAGCCGGATGAATTATGATCTGTATAGGGATATATTGTCTGCTCAGATTCAGCCAAATTAGGTTAAGTTGATTGGACGGCGCTTCACTTTACAGATGGACAATGACCCAAAACATCCTGCGAAAGCAACCCAGGAGTTTTTTAAGTCAAAGAAGTGGAATATTCTGCAATGGCCAAGTCAATCACCTGATCTCAACCGATCGAGCATGCATTTCAGTTGCTGAAGACAAAACTTAAGGCAGAAAGACCCACGAACAAACAACAACTGAAGACAGCTGCAGTAAATGCCTGGCAAAGCATCACAAAGGAGGAAACACAGCATTTTGTGATGTCCATGCGTTCCAGATTCAAGTCGTCATTGCCTGCAAAGGATTCTTGACAAAGTATTAAAAACGAACATTTTATTTATGATTGTGTTCATTTGTCCAATTACATTTGAGCTCCTGAAATAAGGAGACTGTGTATGAAAATGGTTGCAATTCCTAAACATTTCATACAATATGTTTGTTCAACCCCTTGAATTAAAGCTGAAAGTCTGCACTTCTATTGCATCTTGGTTGTTTAATTTCAAATCCATTGTGGTTGCGTACAGAGCCAAAATTATGCAAATTGTGTCAGTGTCCAATTATTTCTGGACCTAACTGTACCTGTGAAATTCCTGGGAGATTCTGGGGCAGTCTCACAGTAAATGCCTCAACATTTCTGTAAAATTCCCTGTAGTCCCATTCAGTTTGCAATGACCCCCTGCTGTGTTAATCCTATGGGCCATTAAGAATCTCACAGAAAGTTGCGGAAATGTTAAGGCATTTACTGTGAAACTGCCCCAGAATCTACCAGGCACAGTTCTAATACACGTTGCTGCATCTGTATACCTTTCCTTTCTAAAAATATGACCAACTTTTTTTGCTAAGATACTGTATCTATTGTATCTGCCAGCACAGTTTCCAAGGGTAATTGATTCCACATTTTAACTGCCCTTACTGTAAATAACCCTTTCCTTTGTTGCTTGTAAAATCTGCTTTCCTCCAACCTTAAGGTATAACCTTGTGTGGTTTGTACTGCCCTTGGGATGAATAGTTTTTTTTTAAAGCAACTTGTATTCTCCTGAATATATGTATGTATGTATGTCTTTGTTTATATAGTGCCATTAATGTACATAGTGCTTCACAGCAGTAACATACGTGACAATCATATAAATAATAAATAGTACATAAAGGGGAGAAGTGCTTCAGACATAAAAGTAACATTTAAGAAAAGGAGTCCCTGCTCCGTAGAGTTTATAATCTAATTTGTTGGTAGGGAGAACGTACAGAGACAGTATGAGGGTGTTCTGGTAAGTGCGTCTGTAAGGGGCCAAGGTTAATGTATGAGGTGTTAATAATCATCCATGGAGCTACTCATATGCTTCCTTAAGCAAGTGTGTTTTAAGGTGGGTCTTAAAGGTGGATAGAGAGGGTGCTATATTTGTATATATTTGTATATAGTTATCATATTCCCTCAAAGACGCCTCTTTTCTAATGTAAACAAGTCTAATTTAGCTAGCCTTTCCTCATACGTCAGATTTTCCATCAACTTTATTAATGTGGTGGCCCTTCTCTGTAATTTTCAAGTTCCATTATGTCTTTTTCAAGGTGTGGTCATTTTAAAGCTTTCTAGAGTTGCATAATTATGTCTAATTCCCTTCCATCCATTCCTCGTTTAATGCAAGATAAGGTCTTGTTTCTCTTTGCAGCTACTGCATGACATTGGGCACTATTGCTAAACCTGCTGTCTACAAGCACTCCTAAATCATTCATCAAGGATTATCCTAATTTATCCTCCTTTAATTTGTAAATCGCCTGTTCTTTTTTTTTTCTTTTTTTTTATAACTTTGATTTTTATTGGTTTTCTGAAGTAATACAGTCAGTGACAAAGCTTACATCCATTGTATCTTTTCCACAGTAATGTTAGTCAAATATTAACAACAATCACCAAATAAAGGTAGGTGGGGTTGGGGGGGTGGCACAGGTCCATCCCTCAGCCAAGCCTTATACTTCTCCAGCGAGTTCCCTCTCAGAAGATCTCTGTGCATTTGCTTATCCTCCAAATATGAGGTGTCTGTGATCCTGATCCATCCTCCCCCCTTCAATCCATTGAAGCGCCTAAACTACACACCCATCGAGCAAGAACGCATCTGCCACTATCAAAGCCAGATTGTGTTTGTCTCTACACCGGGGATGTCTGTCTGGGCCAGCCAAGGTGTCCAGACTTTTAGAAAATTTATGCCAGTGTCATTAACTAAACGTGTTCATTTTTCCATCTGGCACCCAAACCAAATTCTATTCCTGATCTTGGGAATTGATGGAAATTCGGATTGTTTCCATAATGCTGCGATCTCGCACCTCGTTGCTGTTGCAAAATGAGCAACCAGTTTGTTACCAGCTTTGGATAGACCCGGTGTTGGTCTGTTTAGGAGAAACAACCACGGGTCCAGTGGGATTGTGAGGCTAAAGATCCTTTGAAACCAATCTCTAATCGTCTGCCATATACAGTAGGGATAATCCGCGGACAGGACCACAGCATATGTTACAAGTCAGTGGATTCTCCACACTGTCTAGGGCACAGTAAGGAGTATCCTGGTATAAATCTGAATAATTTTAGATTAAAACTTAACATGCGTTCTCTCTTAATGTCATACAAATCGAACTCTTAGATACCACTGTGACTATTTTTGTCGATTCTTCCTCATCCAATGCCTTGCCCAGATCTGTTTCCCACTGAGCCATATAGCTTAGTTTATGGCTCACTTCCTAGCCCAAACCGATCACTTCTCTGTACATCTGCGATGTGAGTCCGCTAGTGTCAGTCTCCATAAGTCAGAGCTTTTCAAATGTAGTTAACTGAGGTCGGGGGAAAAATGTATTACACACTGTAGAATGCGCTGATCTGGAGGTATCTAAAGAACTCAGGGAGGGGTGGGGTGGGATATCTTTATCTGATCTAATTTGGTTGAATGTTTTGATTCCTCTACTTCCCTCCATATCTCTAAGTCTATAAAATCCATTTTGTTTCCAAATTAAAAAGTCAGTACTACTGGGGGGGCGTGGCCAACTGCAGAGCCGAGAAGACGTGCAGCTCAAGAGCTCCAGGCCCCAAAGCCCCGTAAAGCAGCCTTTCCCCTGCAAACCCACAGGGAATTACCCCCAAATACACCAGCGGAAGGCGCGGGCGGCGGAGCTACTAAATAAATAATAAAATTAAAAAAAAAAAACACCAACCAGCCGGCGGAGAGCACGTAGGGGCCGGGAGACGTGGTGCGGCAGCCATTTTCCCCAGGGGACGGCCCGGACGCGGCTGAGAGCGGCGCTCCTCCCTAACCCCACAGTGCGTGGGTGGCCGGGTAAGAAGCGGGACGAGAGGCTGTCTGCCGTTAGTCCCCGGGCGGCTGCAAGTGTGCGACTGGAGGTTGGTGGGGCTGCAGCAGGGAGTTGAGAGGAGCGGGGGCGGCCATTTTGACCCAGCACTCTGCAGAAGTGCCTGCAGAGTGTGCGGACTACCCCGGGCCCCTACACCACCCCCCCCCCCCCTCCCCACTCCCCAAAAACCACAAACCACAGATCAGGGACTCCAGGAGATTGGGAAGACCCAGAAGTGACATCCCCTGGGGAAAGAGCACTTTTGCAGAAGTGCACAAAGAGCCTGTACACAGCCCACCCCCCATAATTAAAGGGGACATGCATGATTTTAAATAAAACCTAATGGGGGGAATTCCGGTGACGTCACCCGGTATGGACGGGTAGAAGGGGAGCTCCATAGACCCGCGCATTAAAAGACGCAAAAACCCACATTTTTCCCCAAAATTGCCGGGTAACACTTACACCCCCGGATAGCTAAAGAACTAGGCGATGTCAAAAGCCAAAAAAGCGAGCAATCAGGGAGTTGCCAAATACTTTTCTCCGTCGCAACGGGCCAGGGACAGCACGATAGAGCCTCAAGATGGCGGCGGACCGCATGGCGCCACGGCGCTTTCAGGGAAAAAACCCCAGCCAAAAGATCGCACCCCAGCAAGCCCTGATCAACCCATAACCAGGGCATACTTGGAAGAACTCCTGGGGGCTATGGCAACGACGCTCCAATCCTCCTTTCAGACTGAGCTCAGAACCGCAGTGAGCGACATAAGGAAGGAAATCTCAGGGCTGACAGAGAAAACAACTACCCTGGAGAAAAAACTCACGGAGTCTCAACAAAGACAGAGTGAAGCGGAGGAAGAGATAGGCCATCTAGGAGAAGAGATCACCCTCCTTAAAGAAGCTATGGAGGAGCAAGAAAATCGTGACCGGCGCCAAAACATCCGCGTCCGGAACGTACCGGAGTCGGTCGCACAGGATCAACTCCGACCATACCTCATGGAGCTCTTTAACCTAGTATGCGGGGAGCTGGAGGAGAAAGAGCTCGAAATGGATAGGGCTCATCGTGCCCTAGGACCTAAATCAGACGACCCGAGGCGGCGTAGGGACATTATAATAAAGATGCATAAATACACATCAAAAGAAAAAATAATTGCGGCCTGCCGGGACCTGGGGGAAATAACCTTTCTTTCAAAATGAAACTCTCCAAGTCTATAACGACTTGTCAAAGGCAACGAGAGACCGCAGACGTGAATTAAAACCCTTAACCAACCTACTCCGCGAGAAAGGAATCCAATACAGATGGGGATTCCTTTCAGACTCACAGTTTAACAGGAATGGAAAGTTCCTGTCCATGAAATACCCCGTGGACATGGCCCCCCTTCGCAAAAGCATTAGGTCTTAACTCCACCTCAAACGTGGATAACGACCAATCCTAACCGCTGAAAATACATCAGGAGACCCCCCCCCGAACATCGGAGAGAATTGCGGCCCAACACCCTAGAGAAAAAATGACAACCGCCGCGGCACTCAGATAAATCCCCCCGGAAAGACCCCGGAGAGGGAAGAGTGCCCCCACTTACCTTGTTGGTCCGGGGCCGCACTGGAGCGCGGGCCGCGGACCCCCATGGTAATCCGGCGCCAACCTCCACTCCCAATGTGAAGTCACGAGGCGCCTGTTCACGAGATGGCTCTGAGGAGACTTCGAGGAGGGGGGGCGCCTCTGCTCACCGTTAAAATCATCTTACCAGACCAGAAGAGCACCAAGAAGTAAGCCGCCAACTTCTAGGATGAGCTGATACAGCACACCGCCTCCAAGTTGGTTCACGAGTCGCCTACTCCCGCGATGACTCCGAATAGGATCCCGTCCGCCGACCGGTAAGACCCTGGGAAACCGACTGACTCAACCCGGAGCAGCAGGATCGCTGATCTTCTAACTCCGGAGCATAAGAGGAATTTAGATCCCGGTTTTGCCCCCACCCAGCCTCAATCTCCGGCTTTTCGGTCCCGCTGTAAATGTGATCTCCCTCCCCCTTCCTTTTGCCGGTTTTCTCCGGTCCCGTGGAGCGGAGCTCTGGATTGGGGGGAAGGGGGGGGGGTCAGGTGTCGGCATCCAGCCTTTTCCGCCAACGATCCATGGGCCCGTTGCCACAGAGGACTCCCCAGTCTGTGGGACTAGGGGTGGCTAGGATACCAGGAAGACGGGCCACCCAGACTGAATCAAAGAACTTAAAATCATAAGTTAATAGTGATGATCCGGAGGTCGTGAGTAGATTAAAATAATATAACTGTTATATCTCAATTAACACCTTGCTTCCCCTCTATCCTTCCCCCCCCCCTGTAACCCAGACACGCAATTGCCCCCCGCCCGTCCCCCTTCCCCCCTTCCTCATGCATACCCCCCCCTCTTCCACCCCTCCCCCCACACACTCACATGTCCCACGTCCCCCCCCCTCCTTTCCCCCCCTCCTCCCCCCTCTTTTTCTCCCCCCCCTCTCCCCCCTATTCCCCCACACCCCCCCCATCTCCCCTTCTCTCCCACCCCCCCCTCCCCACCCTTACTAGCAAACCCACCTAGCACCCTACTTAAGCACAAAAACAATGGGGGAAACATACTAAGAGGGAAATGAATATATAAAATAAAGTTGTATTAATCTTATTTAGTCCACAAAACGATTCACAATATATCTTTTGCGCAGAGTTACATACTAGCTGTGTTTATACAGAAATGGGAGATGTCTGAAATGTTTGAACTGCAACCAGGCCCACCTCCTACCCCCCCCTCCCCTCTCTCCCTCCCCTCTCTCCCCCCCCCCTCCCCTCCCTCCCCCGCCCTCCCCTCCCTATACTCCCTGTGTAGAGTTACATAATAGTTGTGCTATACAGAAATGTGAAATGCTTGGGCCGCACTAGGCCCCCCCCCCTCCTACCCCTGCTAACAAGCCTAACTAGTACCTCACCTAAACGCAAAGATAAATAAGAGGGGAAAAACACTAAGGGGAAAACAAACATACGAAAGAAAGTTCGAACTTATCTTGTATGGTCACAGAATTGTATAAAATATGTTTCTGCGCAGAGTTGTATAAGAGTTGTGTTACACAAAAATGTGAAGTGAAATGTTTGAAATGTTTTAATTGCACCCTAGACCCTCCCCTCTCCCCTCCCCCCCTCCCCCACCCCTCCTCCCTCCCCCCCCCTCCTCCCTCCCCCCTCCCCTCCTCCCTCCTCCCCCCCCTCCTCCCCCCTCCTCCCCCCCTCCTCCTCCTCCCCCCCCTCCTCCTCCTCCCCCCCCCCTCCCCCCTTCTCACCCCCCTCCCCCCCCTCCCCCCCCTCCCCCCCCCTCCCCCCTTCCTCCCCCCCCTCCCCCCCCTCCCCCCCTCCCCCTCCCCCCCCTCCTCCCCCCCCCCCTCCCCCCCCTCCCCTCCCCCCTCCCCCCCTCCCCTCCCCCCCCTCCTCCCCCCCTCCCCCCCCTCCCCCCCTCCCCCCCTCCCCCCCTTCTCGAGGGCATAGACCCGGGATAATCTGTCATCGATGATAGTGGGAGGAGACCTAAACATGGTCCTTAACCCTACCAGAGGACAGATCAACCACAATGGGTCCCCCCCGCACAACCCCCCTCCCAGATCATAGGGAAAAGGTTTAGGGGAATCTTAAGCGAGTTCTCACTGGTGGACATATGGAGGGCCCAACATCAGGGCCAGAGAGACTATACTTTTTACTCAGCACCTCACCAGACCTACTCTCGAATAGACCACTTTCTGGCCACAAAAAATGTGGTGGCGGCGACATCCGACTCCGACATAGGACCAATCACATGGTCTGATCATGCCCCGATTACCTTAACCTTGACGACCCCCCTTTGAAAAAACAATAAATTACTCATGGAGACTAAATGATTCATTACTCAATCATCCTGAGATAGAAAGAGAGATCAGAGCCGCTATTCGGGACTATTTTTTTTTTAACTCAGGATCCGTCTCCTCACCAGCAATCCTGTGGGAGGCCCATAAGGCAACCATTAGAGGGAAATTCATTTCTATCGCATCCCACATGAAAAAAAGCCCGCCAAAAATTAATAAAGGAGCTTAACGGATAATATCAAAATAATAGAACAATCTCATAAAGCCAACCCCTCAAAAAAAATATATAAAACATTGACAACAGCCAGAGTAAAACTTAGACAAATCCAGCTGGAGGATATTGAGAAGGCCCTCAAATGGACTAACCAACAATATTATGACAAGGGGAACAAGGCAGACAGACTTTTGGCGACTAAATTAAGAGGGGTACATAAACGGTCCCCAAATCACGGCAATCAAGAGTAGGTCTGGTGAGATACAACATAGTGATAGCAAAATAGCAGCCGAATTTACAAAATTTTACACCGAACTGTATAATCTAAGATCAAAAAATGGCCGGCCCTGAATCAATAGCATCCGAATTAATAGCGCAATATTTAGATAAATGTAAGCTCCCCACACTAACGGAGGAGGAAAACACAGTCCTCAACGCTGAGATCTCAAAAGAGGAACTTGAAGAGGCGGTCAAATCACTAAAAATTACTAAGTCTCCTGGCCCCGACGGGTTTCACTAATGTCTACTATAAGAGATTCTTGCCAGTACTATCCACGCATCTTCTAAAGATATTTAACGATTTCATGGAAGGAAATCAAATCCCCACGTCAATGTCCCTGGCCACCCTGGCCATTATACATAAAGAAGGCAGGGACCCGATGCAATGTGGAAGCTATCGTCCAATCTCCCTGCTTAATTGTGATCTCAAGCTATATAGCAAAATACTCGCAAATAGATTAAACCCCATCTTACCGAGATTAATAGATAGTGATCAAGTAGGATTCGTAGCAGGCAGACAGGCCTCGGACAATACTCGGAAGATAATAGACATTATTGAACATGTCCATCTCACAGAGACCAAAGCACTACTCCTAAGCCTAGATGCAGAGAAGGCGTTCGATAGAATAGACTGGCTATTCATGGACCAAGTTATGTGTAAATTCGGATTCAAAGACGCATACCTAGAAGGAGTCCGTAGATTATATCAAAACCCGTCTGCAACAGTAAAACTACCAGGGGGCAGTAACCAGAGATTTGAGATTACTAATGGAACTCGACAGGGATGCCCCCTATCTCCTCTCCTCTTTGCATTAACCATAGAACCCCTAGCATCTGCAATTAGAGCCAATAGAGACATCAAAGGAATAGAAATTGGACACAGGCAGCACAAAATATCGCTATTCGCAGATGATGTCATCCTAACCCTTACACAACCCCAAACATCCCTAACTAACCTCCAAAAAGAGCTCCGGGACTTTGGAGATATTTCAGGTTATAAAATCAATAATGACAAATCGGAAGCACTAAATTTAAGCCTGCCAGAGCCAGAGGTGAAACTCCTCAAACTAAACTTTAACTATCATTGGAGCTCCTCGAGTATCAAATATTTGGGAGTAAAGATAACGAGGAACTACCAATCCCTATATCAACAAAATTATCCGACTCTGTTCCGGAAAATCAAACAAGATCTAGATAAATGGGGAGGATATCAGATATCATGGATCGGGAGGATGATATCAGTTAAAATGAACATACTCCCTAGATTATTATATTATTTTCAGACTCTCCCGGTCCACATCCCTGGCTCAGAATTAAAGAACATTCAAAAACTAATCTTCCACTTTATTTGGCAGGGTAAGAAACCCAGAATCACCAGGACAGTTCTTTTGGCATCAAGGGGGAGAGGAGGACTTGGTGTTCCAGACATCACAAAATACTACCAAGCCGCCCAATTGCGACAGGTAGTAGTCTGGAACGCCAACCCAAACCAATACTGTTGGCTAGACATAGAATCATACTACGCCGGGACGCCTTCACTGCCGGCTTGCCTTTGGTCCCTGAGCAGGGAAGACATGCAGAACAGTAAATTTAAGTTAGGCCCAATGAGACACACATGGGAGATTTGGACGAAATGCAAATTTAAATTTAAGCTCACCACACCTCAATCCCAACTCATACCAATTTATAAAAATCCGAAATTCCCCCCTGGCTGTGAGCCCAGACAATGGGACCAATTTAAAACAAAAAATATTAGAGCGGTTGCTGACCTCCTGAGCTTTGAGGAGTTCCTGAGTTATCAACGCCTAAAAACCAAATATGAAATAGCAAGATTGGATGTCTTCAAGTATCTACAAATTCGGCATTTTATTCAAACTTTATCCCCAACGTTGAAATTCCCCCTCTCACCAGTTTCGAGCGGCTCTGTAGAGAAACAGGCCACCAGAAAGGTCTTATAACACAAATCTACGGTGAATTGGAAAGGGCCATAGAAGCCCCTACACATGACTATATGCTGCATTGGGCAGCAGAATTGGAAATAGTTATAGACCGAGAGGATTGGGAAAGAATTTGGGGAAAATGCCTCAGGAACTTCATATGTACCACAATCAAAGAAAACATATATAAAATACTGTTTCGCTGGTATCTTACCCCAGTTAGAATAAATCAAATTTACCCCCCAGGCGTCCGATTTATGCTGGAGAGGTTGCGGTCAGAAGGGGGACATGGCCCATATTTGGTGGACATGTCCGGAAATTCAAAAATATTGGGGAACAATACAAAAATTAATAGAGGAGGTCACAGACCTCAAAATCCCTATTGACCCATTGACCTACCTGTTGGCCAGGCCCTTAGAAAATTTGGGACCGACCAACAAGTAAACTAATCTCCTTCATTCTTACAGCGGCTAGATGTGCGGTGGTGGCCGCCTGGAAGAAGGTGTCTCCCCCCTCAAAACAAACGGTAAAAAATAGGGTGCAAGAGGTGATGAATATGGAGAAACTATCTGCCTTCTTGAAAAGATCCACTGACTCCTTTAACAAAACATGGGATCCGTGGCTATCCCATATGGCACCTCTACGCCACTAATCCACATATGAAAAGTAAAAAAAAAAAAAAGAGAGAGAGAGAAAGGAAAACCAGGTCAGGGGCACCAATGAAAATAGACTGAGGACACGGAAAGCAATGGGTATCCCCCCCACCCCCCCCCCCCACCCACCCTCCCCTTCCTATTCCCACTCTTACTCTCTGTTTCCATACTCGCGCTCCCCACATAGCCCCTGGAGGGTCACGGGAGCGGTGAGCTTTCCTCTTTTATTTCCGGTTTCTCTAACCAACAAAAGGAGAAAATCTGTATTAGGCTGTATTATCGTTTGTTTCATGTATACTGTGAATTATCTAAATGCCTAATAAAATTTTTTGGAAAAAAAAAAAAAAAAGTCAGTACTACTTACCCCTGGAGCAAAGTCTGGGTGGGGGTCAACAAGGGGGTCATCAATGAGCCTCTTGTGGTCAGGGTCCATTTAAATTTGGAGGCCTCCCAGATTGACAATGAGTTAGCCATTGAGGATAACGGGATGTTAGCCATTCTGTATGTTGATTTGGGTAGCCAGATTAGGTTGTTTAACTCCAATGGGGAGATAACTTCTCTCTCCAATGCCACCCATTTTTTCAATTCTAGGTTTGTCTGCCATTGGGAAATTTGACATAATTGTGCCACTTTATAGTAGAACAACAGACAAGGTATCGCCAGACCCCCGGCTAATGGCGCATTTTTAAAATATTTCCCTTTACATTTGGTTTTTTACCTCCCCATATAAATTTGGAAAATGCAGACTGAAGCAAGAGAATATCCTTCAGTCTCAGTGGCACCGGTAATGTCTGAAACAAGTATAGGATACGTGGGAGAAGATTCATTTTAATACTATATATCCTTCCTAACCATGAAATCTTATGGACCGACCATTTCCGAATGTCTTCTAGTAAGGTTCAGATAAGTTTTGGGTAATTTGCTTGATATACACTCTTATAGTCTTTAGTTATATATATCCCTAAATATTTCATATGCTTGCATTTCCAATTAAAATTGAAATTGATCTCGATCAGTTTTTCTGTTTCTTTTGGGAGGTTTACATTTAGAGCTTCAGATTTAGATTGGGTAATCTTAAAACCTGAAATTTTATTACAATTCCCTAACAAGTCGAAAAGGTTTGGTAGAAAGGTAAGAGGTTTTGAAATAGTCAAAAACACATAATCCGCATATAATGCCACTTTATGCGTTTGTGTGTTGATTTCTACTCCCGTTATATCCAGGCTGTTCCTAATTTGGGCTGTCAATGGCTCCATACATAACGTGAACAAAAGAGGCAATAGAGGGCATCCCTGTCTTGTGCCACTTTTAATTTTAATGAGCTCTGATGGGAATCCCTGGTGAACTACTTTAGCTGCCGGTCCCTGATATAAAGGCAGAATAGCGTTACTCACACGTTCTCCGAAACCGAAAGCTTCAAGTGTGGCTTTTAAATATGGCCAGTCAATCCTGTCAAAAGCTTTTTCTGCGTCTAGACTTAATATCATAACCGGTATCCTTTTTGTATTGGCTATTTCTAACAAATCAATGATTCGTCATGTGTTGTCTGCAGCTTGGCGATCCTTAATCAATTCAACTTGATCTGGATGTATGTCTAGGCAGGGTGTGACTTAATCTATTGGCCAGCAGTTTAGCATACATTTTGATGTCTGTATTTATCAGAGAAATTGGTCTATAGCTTTCACAATCTAGCAGATCTTTTTCTGATTTGTGTATTACGGAGATGGATGCTTGAAGCATCTGTTCCGGGAACGCGGCCCTTTCCAGTACCGCATTAAACATCCGAAGGAGGCACAGAGCTAAAAGTTTAATATTTTTTTATAATAGAGATTCTAAAAACCATCCTGTCCAGGAGCCTTTGATGGTTTTAGATCTTTACCAACCTGAGCTAGTTCCTCCATTGTAAAATTTGCTCTCATTAACTTCCTTTCCGAACCAGTCAACCTTGGTAGGCTAGAGCTTGTCAGGAAATCCTTTAAAGCTCTTTTTGTTCCATCATTATGTGCCACTTTTTCTCCAATATAGAGGTCCTCATAGAATGTCTTAAATTCCTCCACTATTGAGTTTGGGTTGGCCGTAGTGGCCCCCGAATTTAAACGAATCGCTTGGATATTCTAACCTGGTCAGATGTTCCTTAACGTATTAGCTAGCAGAGTATATGGTCTGATAGAGCTTTTAGTTTGGACTGTAACAAGATTATCTTTGCATTTCTATCCCGTTTTCATCTTGCAGCTATACTAATTAGGGTACCACTCAGAGTTGCTTTATGCGCCTCCCACAACATAGACTGGGATTCAATACTACTGTACCATTGTTTAAGTTGAAAAATTGGTCAATTTCCTTACCCATTAATTACTCTAATTCTGGGATTTTCAATATAGACTCATTACATTTCCAATTTGCTCCAGGTCTGTCTAGAAAATTTTGTGTGCATCTTAGTTCTATTGGTGCGTGATCTGGCCATGAAATATCATGGATCCTTGCATGGGAGATCTTCGGGACACGTCTGCTCGAGACACTAATTGATTCTGCTATACAGTATGTTGCATGAGGGTGCGAGAAGAAGGTGTAATCTCACTCTAGTGGATGCAGCTCTCTCCAAATATTTACAAGATAATTATCTCTCAAATCCCCAACCAGGGCCTCCATCATGCTTCTGCTGTTGGCTTTGTGTGGTTCAGACCTGTCTAATTTTGGGTTAATTGTTATGTTAAAATCCCCAGCTAATATTATGTTACCTTTTGCTACTTTATTCAATGTCTGGAAGAACATTCTGAAAAAAGATGGATCCTGCTCACATGGGGCACAGATTGTGGCTATCGTTAATGGATGAGCTTGCACTGAGCCCACTATCACCAATAATCGTCCTTCTCTATCTTTTTTAATCACCTCCCAACCAAGTGAAACTTATTATCGAGTATTGCAACTCCCCTTTTTTTTTTCTTTTGCGTTGGATAAGTAAAATCGCCTAACATTTTTATCTAAATATCTGGGTGCGCTTTTTGTGCTGAAACTAGTTTCTTGGAGTAGCACCACGTCTGCATGCTACCTTTTATAAACCGCTATCGCCACTCAGGGCTTACCCCGGCTGTTCAGACCCTTCACATTGTGAGATATTATGTTCACAGACATTTTAATTTATCTGACTGTGCGCCTAATCAAATATGCAAAACTGATCCCCTCCAGGAAGGAAAGGCAGCCATAATTCTATATTATAGTTCTATATTTCAACCTTACCCCATCACTGCAACATGATTTGTGTGTTTGTGATGGTGCTCAAAAAGTGCTGGGACTGTATTTGAAGGAAGGGAGTATTAGCTGGGTAATAAACAATTTTACTCTTGGTACTGTGCCTTTAAACGGGCATAAGGTACCCTGAAGGTAGGAGTGGGTTGCCAGAAGACAGCCCCCTCTTTCCTCATTAGGTAGCCCCAGGTATAGTACTTACTGTAGTATTCTTTCCTTCCCCAGTCTCCCCTCCAAAGCGTGCAGCTGTAGTAGAGTGTAGATCCAAAGCCAGGGTGCGCTGCACACCCTGGCTTTGGACCCATCACTGCAACAACCTTTCATTTTATATGAATATTGTATTCTTGATTTTCAATATATGTAGACTTTATTTTATATGAGACTTAATAAAAGTTATATTTTAACTGTCCCAGGAGTGCTACATTAAATGAGCTTCTAGCTTGAGGGTACAGGTGTTAAATACACCTCTCCTTCTAATTTTTGATAAACTATCATACACAGCTCATTGTATGCACCCGAGCTCTAAAAAATAGAATTCTTGAACATCTAAGACTTATTAGAATTAAAGACCTGAACCACCTAAACACTTTATGATTGTAGATATGGTGGAGTCAAAAATGTCTCCTTTTTAGGGATTGAACAGGTTCATAAGAAGTCTAGAGGGGGAGACCATATCAATTCATTGGACCGCAGGATCTTTACTTTAAGAACACGCTTGCCTGTAGGGATGAATGTGGAATGGAACCTTGGTCATTTTTTGTAATATACACACATTATATATTTTTTATATATATTTATTATAGTTTATTTATTAATTAATAAACTAACCCTAGATTTTTGGACCCTTCACAAGTGTAATCAGTCCTGTTCTATTTTAAAGTTGTTTTTTAGTATTTATGTACTTATCATTAGTGTTAGCTGTTTTTTTATAGTAATTTTTTATTTCATAATATCAATAATTAGTATGTTGTAATTTATATATATTTTTTTATTTATATATATATATATATATATATTTCTGTATTCAGTTAATTATTGTCATTATTAATATTATATATTTTGATTTATTATTATCCTTTAATATATTTTCAACTTTTGTTTTCATCCCCTTCCACCCAACACCCCTTTTGCCCTCCCCTTTTCCCCTTACCACCCTTCCTTCCCTCCTCTTTCTCCCCCTTCTCTCCCTTCCTTTATCCCTCCCCCTTCTCCCCCGTTTCTTTCTAATATCATAGTTGCTATTTATTGATTTATTATCATTATTTGATATGTATTATATTTTTTTGTTATTCATATTCATTTCATTATTAGTGAGTCTTTGGAGATTACTGATGCAGCGGCCGTTATTCGAAAACTTCACGCGTCATGTACATCGGAATCCCGATTTGAAACTGCGGGATGAATTCCAGCCTTCCCGCACAAAGATGCGAGCGCGGAGAGTGCAGAAAAACGAATTTTAGTGTTCTGGCTTTAAAAAACATGAAATTGACACAGTAGCACAGTAGAACAGTAGCACAGTACTGTACATATTACAATTCATCCATTTTATTGCAAACAAAGAAACAGAATCCATGAAATTCAAACAAAACATCCGCTTGGGGAACAGCAGAGAACTCAAAATCGGCGCCGTGATGTGTTCGAATAATGGCCGCTGCATCAGTAAGTATTAGGTACATTTTGTTTTTCATATATATTATTGGTCTTTATTGTATTTGTTTTAATTTGTTAGTAAACAATACAGACCGGCGCCTAAAGAGTCCAATGGGAATAGTTACAGTTCAATGGTAATGAAGTCTCAAGAGGTGGAAATCAGATCTTGCACTTACCAGCTCCACAGCAAGATGTTAATCCATGCATGTAATGCAAAGAGAGAAAAGACAAAAGGAAAACATCATAGTGCAATGCTGTGAAAATGATATTACATACAAGACAAACAAGACAGGACGAACACTGGACAAACACAAGCAAGGCTGACTAATAATAAGAGTTTATTTAATACACACAATAAAAAGACTACTGCAGATGTTGGATCCGGTGGGTAAAAAACGGAATCCTACTTACAGAACTGCCACAGAATACACGCAGAGATATATGGTGAATAGTGATCGGCTAAAGCCTCAGGTAGACACGTGGCATCCAGGGGTTGCTCCAAATGGTGTCCTTTACTCCGCGACCGGATGTGCGTCACCGGGGATGGATCTGGAGCTCTCCAAGAACTGTCTGTCACTCCGTGGCCGGAAACACGTCACCGGGGGCGGGTCAAAGTGCCGCAACCCCCTTCTCTTGATGTAATACTGTGATAGCGCTCCTGCAAGTCCTCTGCCTTAGTCCAGGATATAACTCAAATAAACCCACCGGATCCAACATCTGCAGTAGTCTTTTTATTGTGTGTATTAAATTAACTCTATGATGTTTTCCTTTTGTCTTTTCTCTCTTTGCATTACATGCATGGATTAACATGTTGCTGTGGAGCTGGGAAGTGCAAGATCTGATTTCCACCTCTTGAGACTTCATTACCATTGGACTGTAACTATTCCCATTGGACTCTTTAGGCGCCGGCCTGTATTGTTTGTTTTGTGCTTTTTTACTAACTGTGTCTTGGGGTTAGTATCACTTGGCAGCCTAGCCTATTATATTTAGGTATTGTGTAGGGTTACACACTATCATTCACACTCACTGATTTATTAATTGTTTAGCCTTATAGCGCTATATATACCATTTCTTTTTTTCTTTTTTTTTATAATTTCTAAGTGCCTTAAACAGGTTATTGTGGTTTCAGTTTGTTTTCTCTGCAGTCCCTTTTGTTGTCTTCCGCTCTCACTCTTGTAGCGGGGGGCAGGCCCCATCTTTTGACCTGGATTTATGACATTCTGGTGGGTAGATTTTGAGCATTGCTTTTAATTGTGGACCTTTTAGGACTCCGTTCTTTTTTACTCTTCACCCATTTGTGTCACTGACGTCACAGGCGTTCCGGTGCACTGCGCATGTGCTTTCGCGTGGGGTCGGACATCATGATGTCACCGCTCTTTTTGGCGCGAAGGTTGAATACCGAGCAAGGGTTTAAAAGACTGAAGGACACAAACATTTTTTACTCCTCGATAAAGTACACATGTACGAAACGCGTAGGAGATTTCTGTACCCTATGCTTTTGAACTTCCAATAAACGATTATTTTTTTGCATTATTTGTATCCTTCTCCTTGTCCTTTGGCTGTGCACTACTCCCTCTTTTTTCATTTGCCAATTCTAAGTAGACAACATCAGCTGCATTACCCTGGTCTATATTCCTACTTATCTCCTCAAAGAAATGAATAAGGTTAATTTGGAATGACTATCTATCCTTCATAAATCCATGCTGATTATTACTTATAATTTTGATTTTTCATTAGGTATTCCTGAATATTATCCTGTACTAAACCTTCAAGTAGCTTCCCCACTATTCATATCAGTCTTGCAGGTCTGTTATTCCCCGGTTGTGATCTAGCTCCCCTTTGAAATATAATCATCTGCTTTACGCCAAACTTGTGGTACTGAGCCTGTGGAAATGGAGTCATGGAATTTTAAATGTAATGTTTTGGTTATCACTGCACTAAGCGCCGAAAAAATGCATTTGCCAAGTGTTCCCGATCGGCATGATTTTGCCGATTTTCCCTCGTTGTATGCAATAAGGGTCGAATCCCTAGCGAATCAAGCCAAAAACATTTGTTCCCACTATGGCGATGATTTGCCGATCACACACAGGTGTATCGGCGAGCATGGCGAGGGCGTGTTATGTTCGCCAATTGAACTTCTTTGTGAATCTGGCGATGCAAGCATGTTCTTGATTGAGCGGTCCATTTAAAGGCAGAGTGTATTTCTATTCATTCTCTGTGTTGTTGGGAGAGAGAGAGAGAGAGAGAGAGACACACACAGAGCTGGGCGATATGCATATTTGATATTGAGAGAGAGAGAGTTGCTGTGTATTGTGATTGGTTTGTCCTGTGTTGTTTTGTTAACATCTTTTTGTTGTTGTCAGTTTGCAAGTGTTGAGTGCGATTGTGTTTACATTTCTTTCCTGTTCTTTGTGAGTACTATAAGTATGGCCGAGAAGCGTGGGAGGAGTGATGCTGGTGTGAGTGGTACTGGTAGTCGTGTGAGTACACGTTTGAGTGAACATGGGAGTCCGGGGAGTGGTGTTGCTGTGAGTGCTAGTGATGTTTCTGTGAGTGCTAGTGGTGTTGCTGTGAGTGCTAGTGGTGTTGCTGTGAGTGCGAGTGGGGTTGCTGTGAGTGCGAGTGCTGGTGGTGGTGGGGTGTCTAGTGGTGGGGTGTCTGTTGGTGGTGTGGTGTCTGGTGGTGGGGTGTCTGTTGGTGGTGGTGTGGTGTCTGGTGGTGGTGGTGGTGGTGGGGTGCCTGTTGGTGTAGCGCTTTTGGAGTGTCTTCCATTGGAAGAAGGAGAGTCCAGTCAGCAGCAGCCAAGCTCTGTGGCTGGACGTGGTCGGAAGAAACGTGTGGAGCGGCCACGTAATCCTCATTTCAATGAAGAGGAAAACACAGTTCTTGTGACAGGGATTTTGGAGCGCTATGACCATCTGTATGGCCATTTATTAGGTAAGTCAATCTTTGCATTGATTGTTCCCAAACTTTTTCTCGTATCTGATGTCACATGTGTTAATAGAGAACTAATAATATGTAATATCTATCAATTATAGTAGATTTTTACACACATAATCCTTCATAGTTTACACCGAACCTAATAATCCTTAAAATGTGATTTTATAGGTTCATAGAACATTCACGAAAGCTTCCTTAGCTTTGTATGTCTCCACATAAATGTAATACTCACGTGCCACACATATTCAACATCAACCAGCATGTTATCTATCTCTTTCAACAGTTAGCACATTTTTTATGTATTAGTCATTAAATTAATTATTAACTTAAGATCATTGTTATGTATTTCAAGGACGGACAAGTTCAGCCGTGAAGAAAGAAATGTGAGACCAAATTACAGTGGCTGTGTCTGCGTGTGGGAATCGTGCCAGGAACCAGACGAATTGTAGGAAGAGATTTGATGATATCAAGGCGAATCTCCAAAAAAAAATCCAAGCACAACGGATGCATGCTTCTGGCACTGGAGGCGGCCCACCAGCACCAGCTCTAATGATAACTCCATTGGAGGAGCAGATGGGTGAAAAATTTCTTCCGGTCGTCGTGGAGGGTTTGCCAGGGGACAGAGATATCGGAATCTACCAACATCAATTCCCACCAGGTGACAAATCTTACTGTACTACACGTGTCGTATCAAAATGTTCACATCCAATTTCCCGCCAAAATTTTATACCTTTGTTAATACAAAAGCTCTCTCTGTATATATAAATATACATATACATATATATATATATATATATATATATATATATATATATATATATATATATATATATATATATATATATATATATATATATATATATATCAGCTTGGTGATGATACTTCATATATATATATAGATATAGCTTGATATTATATACATAGATATTATATGTGTATGCTCATTTGCATGTATTGGCTCTGCAATCCTGCCATACACCATTTTGAGGCCGCACACACCACTTCAACAGCAGGAAGGGATTATGTGTAATGATATTCAAAATAGCACACACTGCCATCTTTTATTTTACAAACCATTCAACATCTTTCACCTATAGGTTTAAGCTTCAAGTATGGTCACAGCTTCGATCACACACAGGGTTAACATGCATACCCACTAAACACAACCGCAGTCATCGTTTATGACATTAATTCGTGTCATCACTGTGTTCTTGGTAAAAGTGTGTATGTGATCCAAAAAACATAATTCACTATTTGATGTATCTGTCGATCTATATATTTATATAATATATGTATATATTTGTGTATCTATGTAATACCTCTAAACAGGCCCTTACTGCATATTAAAGTCCTGGCTGGAATATTCTCAAGTGAAACGTGAACATTATGAAATTTCACACACACATTCCCTAATTGGTTATTAATGCTCTGTTTGTGGTTCATGTTGCCTCATGTGAGCATAAATACCAACATGTACCATATAGAATGAAATTGTGTTCATATATAGATCACTTTATATTGTAATTACGCTCATGTAGCTGTGTGTTAAAACAACTTCAACTAATATGTAATCATAGCACAGAGGTGAATAGAGGGGGTTGTGGGTGGAAAAGAGGCAGCTCATGGGGTCATGGTGGGGTGAAGTGTTGGGGGAGGGGGTAGAGCTGGTAGAAGCTGACAATGTGAAGCTAAGTTCATGACAGTAATTTGAAATGCTAATTATATCACTCCTTTAACCAACCATTATACTATATATTACAACATAGCTTAGTCATTAGTGTTTGAAATAACTATTGTAACGTTACTGATACGCCACCTTCTCACACCAGTAGCATCTGTGAGCGACACACTGCATGTGGTGCTGAGTGTCACCCACATTCCACGCCACCCCTGCTTCTCCTACATTTTGATACACATTTTTAATAAATATCGTACAATGTTAAACAATTATGTGCAGAATTGTAAGCATAGAGTATTGTTTTCATTCATGTCAGTGATGTCATTTATTGTGGCTCTAATAATGGCTAACATATGCAGTGTATGTAGAACACACCAGTGAATAGTACACATACCTTCATACATATCTGCATTAACATTCTATGTAAGTTGTATGCTGTCCAAAATATGTATCTTCATCATGTTAACATGTACATTTGGGTTAAGATGGATAATGTACAGATCGACCTAAGCATTTGATTCTTTTATCATTAATTAATGATGATATTTTTACATCAGTACTCTCACTACAGATACTGTCATGTGTACATAATTCACATAAAGTAACTTTCTGATTTTTTTATTCTATATTTGCTCCGCCAGCTCCTGTGTCACCTGTACCAGCTCCTGGGTCACCTGTGCCAGCTCAGACAGAACACGTGTCCTCACCCGCCTCATCAATGTCATCAGCAAGAATGAAAGGTGAGTGTTTGACGTACACACCATATAATGTGTACATTGCAATGGCTAATTACATTGTTTCAAAGATGTGAGTTTCACATGTGATGAACTTATGAATAGCTAATGAAACAGAGGAGATGTACGGTTTCATTACACAACATGTATTGTGTGCATTTCCAAGTAGAAACTCGGAGTTGTGATGTAACAACAATCTTTCATTCATTCATCATTCACACTGAGTCGACACGTAATTGTGTGCAAAATATTTGAAATTTTATTTTTCATAAATTTAACATAATATGTCAACGTTTAATGTGTTCCACTATCAGAACAACTATCATTATTGCATAAAACAATGTTAATGTTCCATGTGAGTTTATCATTTATGTTTGTATTTTTAGAACCAGATGTTTCCGATCACGGACAAATTGACTCAAGTGACGATGAAGTTGTTGACACTCTTGTATTAACACAGTATTCAAGTTCTCCTGCTCGTGACACTTTCTCAGCAATTACAGCTTCGGAAGAACGAATCTTGGGTGAAGAAAATCGTCGCCATTCAGAAATGATCGCAATGCATGAAAGGATGATGTCACTGCAGGAAAGGATGCATGAAAGGATGATATCAGAAATGACACAAATAAAAAATGTCATCATACAAGTTCCTAAAGAACTCCAAAATCTGAACCACACATTACAAGCACTAAATCTGAATGTAAGCCAAGCCAATCAGTTTAGGAGTACAGCAAGAGAGCACGAATTCCAGTATAAACCATCAGAAGAGGGATCTTTACTTGGTGGTCTTTTTTCTCCAGACCCATCAGTTCATCATTCCCCACTTCAGGATGGTTCTGGTACACTTGATGTCACTCCTGTGCAGGTCCCTGTCAACATCCAACCGTTTACATCATCTGTTCCAAATATTGAACCGACACCTACAAATGAGACACGCAAAAGAAAGATTGGTCAACAATTACAAATCACCAGCTTTTGGAAGAAGACAAAAACACACACAGAAGAAACTGCTCCACCACTGTTGCAATGTATCTTAAGTGCTGAACCAGTGCCACAGCCCACACCAAGTGCCCCTCAACCAGTGCCACAGCCCACACCAAGTGCCCCTCAACCAGTGCCACAGCCCACACCAAGTGCCCCTCAACCAGTGCCACAGCCCACACTAAGTGCCCCTCAACCAGTGCCACAGACCACAACAAGTGCACCTGAACCAGTGCCACAGCCCACATCAAGTGCACCTGAACCAGTGCCACAGCCCACAACAAGTGCACCTGAACCAGTGCCACAGCCCACAACAAGTGCTACAGTGAAGCCGAGAGTACTTGGCACAGGGAGAAGGCGATCACAACAGCCAACAAGCAAGCCTGTGACTCGCTCTCAAAAGTCAAAACCTAAATAAATAACAACCTTCAGTAAACTATTTTGTGATGTTGTGGTGTTTAATGCATACTCTTTCATGCATACTGTATGTATGATCATGTAGAGATGGTTGCAAACATTCAAGTATGTCCTTGTACACATATGAATGTTTACAAATGCTCATTCACTTAATTATTTATGGCATGTTTGATAACATATTATAAACAATTATTAATCAGTTGGTTAGTGAAAAGACATTAGGCCAAAACTTGCATTTAAAAGTAATATTACATTCACTTAAGTCAAGTTAAGTGTAAGATTTTACACCTTGAGTATTGTAATGTTTAGTGTCATGTTATGACAGTATGTTTTATATACAACATAATTACATGAACAATATCACATTAACTACTGTTTCATGTAATGTGTTATTGTGTATTGAGCCTCTAAAGAAATGTCATTACCATAATCTTCATTCATACTTCATCATGTTTACATGTTATCAAGTATGAAATAATTGAAGAGAAATTAATATGTGTGTCTGAATATATATATTTGGTGTGTGTGGTAATGTATGTATGTATGTATGTATGTATGTATATATATATATATCTATATATATATGTATATATGTACACACATATACTCTCTCTGTATCTCTATATCTATATATATACGTATATACACACACACACATAAATATATACATACACGTGTACATATATTTAACGATGTGTATATATATATATATATACACACACACAATATATATCTGGCCTGCACAACTCCAGGCCTTGATTGCCGCAAACAGGCCTTGTTTTCAATATATCCCCACATCTGCACAGCTGGCTCAATTAGTGCCTCAGTATGTGCCCACTAAATGTGCCAGCTGTGTTGAAGTTTGAACTTCATGAAAACAAGGCCTGTTTGCAGCCATCAAGGCCTGGAGTTCTGAAGGCCTGATAGATACTTACACACTCTGTCTCTCACTGTATCTATCTATCAGGCCTGCACAACTCCAGGCCTTGATGGCTGCAAACAGGCCTTGTTCTCATGAATATATATACACACACACACAAATACACACACACATATATACACACACACACAAAAATATATACTCTCTATATATATATATATATATATAGAGAGAGAGAGAGAGAGAGAGAGAGAGAGAGAGAGAGAGAGAGAGACTTACATACACTGTCTCTGTGTGTGTGTCTATATCTATATATAATATATATATACAGGCATACCCCGCTTTAAGTACACTCACTTTAAGTACCCTCGCGAGTAAGTACATATCGCCCAATAGGCAAACGGCAGCTCGCGCATGCGCCTGTCATCACATCCTGAACAGCAATACCGGCTCCCTACCTGTACCGAAGCTGTGTGCAAGTGGGGAGACTATAGAGCCTGTTACAAATGCGTTATTTACATCAGTTATGCACGTATATAATGATTGCAGTACAGTACATGCATCGATAAGTATGTTAATGCGGGGTATGCCTGTATATATATATATATGTGTATATATATATGTGTATATATATGTGTATATATATAGAGATATAATGTTTGTATTTCAAAAAGAATTTAGGTCGATGTAGAAATATGTAGATCTTATCAATGTTGATGAGTTAACACACATTGTTATTGTAATTAAATTAAGCAACTTGTTTTTGCCATTATCATTGACTAAGCATAAAGTACAGCTTCATTTCATGTGAAAATACGGTATCTTTAAAAAATTATCTCAGCCAATTATTTAAACTATTTTCTTGTGGGAGAAGAACCAGCCGTATAAATGCTCGCTTGTATTGTAACCTTGAAAAATACCGCAAAGATAAAATGTAACGATTCTCACATTCATCTAACATGCTTAATAGTTACACTTCCACACTATTCACTCGAACGGAGAAGAAGACATGGCACTTGCATCTACATTTCAGAGCAATCCACGAAAATCATACAAATTTATGATTTATGAAGCAATCGAGTCAAAGATAGATAAAAAGGCTACAGTCAGTGAGATCTATGCCTTTATCAGGGAAACATATCCAGACTTCAAAGAAGCAGCCAATCAAAGAAATTGGAAAACTTCTGTACGTTTCACTTTATCCACAAATTAATGTTTTGAGCGTGTACATCACAGACAAGGTGAACGATACAGCTGCTGGTATGTTGCTCCCTCATTTAAAATTACCATGGAACATGGAACATATATTCTTCTAAATAGCCTATTCTTGCCTACTAGCAGTAACATTGAACGCTCACAGACTGTGACGTCTGCTGACATACCTGCACCGTCCCTTCAACAAGACGAGATGCAAGATGGACATAACGTCTACGGTATTTGTCCAAACTTACATGCACAATACGAGTGTTTGGATGAAAACAACGAAGATTTGTAACTACCTCCGGCCGTCTTGTTTCAACAAACCACTGCGTATCCAAATGACGGGGTCACGGAGATGTGTCTGAATCAAGATTCAACGATTGACTCAACCATGGCTGATGCGGCTGTGCCTGACTGGACCGATGTGTTCGATGACATTGAGTTCTGATTTCTACAATAATGGTAAATAAAAATTTAATTATGCTTTTAGATTAATAATATATGTTAAAAATATGACAGCATCATCTGCATAATATACACAATGTTGTAGCCAAATTACTGGATAAAGCGTTAAATTGCAGACATGCTTACATATATACATTAGCTAAATATAATAAGTCTTATAACAAATGACTACATTAACATCCATGAGTACACATTGGTGCCGGAGTCATTATGAACTCATTATAATTGTGTTGAAATCTAATGTTATAACTGTTACAGTAAGTGTAACACACACACACACTTCATTGTTTAACATTCAACATATGAAAACAATGTACGTGTCGCCGACATGTGACGTAGGTACGTGCTCATGTCCCAATGCGTCCTGACAACGTTTACAGATGCGCCGCCCCCCCCCACCCGACGTGTGCGCATGTCACAGTATTGGCTGTGACCGTAGCTTATTGTTACAGTCAGTGCAGTCTGTCATGCGCGCACGCTGGTAGGTCGGTGCGTGCACAGCGCTGTAGGCCAATGTTCATTCAGTGGGAGGGGTGTTTGCGCGAGTTTCATGGGGCGTGAACATGACCTCACGCGTCTTGTTTATGCTCATTGGGTGAGCGTCCAGTTTGGGCGTGGACACACGTCAGTTGTCAACGTTAATATATGTACGTCTGTATAAATGCCTTTGTTTAGCTTCCATATATGTAGCTTACGCGATCATATGCGTACTGCTAGCAGCAGCAGCAGCAGCAGCATGGAGGGACATGTCTTGTACGCACAGCGTACACATCGTCTTGCGAATGCGCTAATACTTAGTCCACAGATTAGTGACGTGCGCGTGCAATTATTATGTATTCAGGACCCGGAAGTTACATATCAGTAGTAATGCGAACAACGGGATTTTAAACATACAATTCTTCTGGCTGATTAGATTTATCCTTGCTGTTGAAACATATATGTCACTTCAGCGTGAATCTCGCCAATCATATTCACATGTGTTAAGCGTTATGATGATGAAAGATAGATACATGTGCAATGTTTCAACAGAATGTGTTTGCTTTATTTCACAGATGTCGGTTATGAATACATGGGACCAATGTATGATTTGAGATGGACCAATCATAATATTACCTGAGTGTGACGCGTCTAGACAATCAATTATAAGCAATATGTAACAATTCTTGAAAACATTTTTGCGCTGATTACGAATATACAACTTAAGTAGCCTTGTGTGGAATTTTTAACTAAGCACTTAATTTCCATGATTATGTTGTTAACCAATAAACAAAAAAATTATATTTACATATGTCTTTAATATTTGATAACATAATAAGTATTGTAATGTCATGTGATATGTTCAAGCAACATTATCACTTTTATAACACAATTATCTACTATATATTGTAATCTGTTATGTTAAATGTAAATTCATCTAAATCTAACTTTATAACTCGGAAACATTGTATATTTCAAAGTACACAATAAAAATATTGACCTTATTTAGCAAAACATGTGGTGGAAATCTATTATTACCTACATTGTAGTGCCAACATAACATGCATTAGATCATTAATGTTATGTATACATGATTAACACATTAACATTTGAGTTTACATTTAAAAGAAACGATGAACAATAGTTTAGTGTTATTATTCAACGTTAAACACATACATAGCTAAGTGAAGGCTAGGATGTTTTGACTCAATAATGTATGTAAATATTGATAGCTTTATAAATACATGCATTACACATAAACACTGAAACACATAAACACACACACAAACACATGACATTTGGTTGAAATGTGTACGTAGCAACATTTGAACGTCATTAATGTTACTATGTTTACAGTTGTTATAAAGGATGAGGATCTGTCAGGGTCGCCTAGACCTCCTGCCTAGCCATAGCTTCCTTGTCCACTGGGTGTGCTGCTGCCTTCTGTTGGCTCTGGGTTCCTCTGTCTGTCTGTCTTCTTGTTGCTCCTGTCTCTGTCCTTTATAGCTTGCTTCCTGTCTGTTGCTTTTGCCTTTGCTTCTAGTCAGACTCCTATGCACATGCCTGTCTTTGATCCTGATCTGTTTATGTACCTGTACCTGTATTATAGTCTGTTCACAGTAAAGGCCCTTGCTAGTAATCTGGCTTGTCCCTGTTTGTTCCTTGCTCCCCGGTCTCAGTCCCTGCTTCCCGGTCTCAGTCCCTGCTCCCCGTTCTCAGTCCCTGCTCCCGGACCTGTCCTGCCCCGCCTGTCCTGTTCCAGTCTCCTCATTGCCGACCTCTGCTTGTTACCTGACTTCGCTACCTGCCGCCTGCCTCGGACCCCTGCTTGTTACCTGACTTCGCTACCTGCCGCCTGCCTCGGACCCCTGCTTGTGACCCCTACTTCGCTTCCTGCTGTTCCGGCCACCGAGATCCTACCCGCTACAGGAGTCTCCCGTGACAGAAATCAAAGGCCACTTCTGGATCTCGCTGGAACAGATTCTTCTTCTGCCTGCACCCTTTCCTGCCTGCTGCAGCAGACCACATCCGCATGGTTGAAGATAAGTACTTTCGTTTCTTTTTTGGAAATCCAAGTTGGGATTTTGAAAGTTTTTTTTTGTTGTTGCTGCTAAGTGTTCTGCAAGAATTATTGCGTTCATAACGAAAAAACATTTTTTCTGAGACTAGAACTGTGTCTGTAGAGACTAGTGCACCTTTCTTTGAGATTTTTCTTTTGTGCAGTGCCTGGGTTAACCCTTGCAGTACCTGTTGCCACCTTTTAGACTCTGACTTTTTATTCCCTGGATAAGGCTTGTCTCTGCATCACTGGTTGGACCACTGCTGTTCACAGGGTTCCCATTTCAAAAGACAAGAGTGCTTCTATTATTTTGTTACTGCATACTGTGATTTTTACTGCAATCTGTAGTTTTTCATATGATTGGTTCTAAGGTTTCAGGTTTACCTGCAAGTTCCCCTAAAGTTTGTTTCTCTGCAACATATGATATCCCTACGCCTGATATAAAAAGGTTTCAGATTTGACTGCAGGGTTCTCTGTCTGATATTCCTATGTCCGATGTCAAAAGTTTCAGATCTAACTACAAGTTTTCTCTGTATTAGTTTCCTGCTGTCTATGATATTTCTATGCCTAATATCTAAAGTTTCAGATTCAACTGCAGGTTTTCTTTGTCTATATGATATCCCTAAGCCTGATGTCTAAAGATTCAGATGTAACTGCAGGTTCTCTCTGTCTGTATGATATCCCTACGCCTGATTTCTAAAGTTTCAGATATAACTACAGGTTTCTCTGTCTATGTTTTTTCCTTGCATTTATAAATCTCTGTGACTGATGCTAAAGTCTCAAAAGGTCAGCTCTCCTATCTTGTGTCTCTCTGTGTCTAATATTCCTGTTGTTCATTCTAATGCTTCTGTTTTAAAAACACATTTCCTCTTTACTGGTTTCTTGGGAAGTGTGGTTTCCCCATGTCTGAAATTATGGCTCCCACTCAAACAGTCTTGAGCAGTAAATGTGAACACAGTACCACTGATTCTTCAGAACTTCTCAAAGCAAGGAAGAAGAAGAAAAAGAAGGGAGGCATTACTGTGGAAGTTGCAGAAGGAATTAAGAATGAAAATTTAACCTCAGAGTCTGCATTTGATGAAAGAGATATGCTGCAGCTTAAGGCAACTCACAGACGTATCCCAAGAATAGTGGAAGAAAAGAAAGATGCCCCTAATCAGACGCTTCAAGCTGCACAGAAAGCGATTGATTGTCTTTATGGACGTTTAGATAAGGAGCAAGAAGCTAATTCTGCACTACAAAACTGTCTATCCTCAGCAATTGCTAAGTGTGTTCTCCAGGAGAAAGAAAAAGAGCAGTTGTAGAGTGACCTGGATGGCATTTCAGCTGAGCTGGAGAAGGCATATACTGATGCTGCTGAGAATCGGCGCCTCGCTTCTAAAAGTAACGAATTCCTGGAAATCTCTATGAAGGAAATTGACAGGCTTAATACAGAGCTTAAAGTCTCCCAGGAGGAGGTTTGCTACTTCAAAAAAGAGATGGAAGTCGTTCGGGAGGAGAGATGCTACTTGAAAACAGAGATACGTTCTATGAGAGACGCCTCCGAAGAGTTAAATAGTAGGTTTGAAATTATAAACCAAATGAGTAAGAACTTCTCTGTCCAAGCCAGTGAAGGAGATAAAAGACTCCATGAATCAGAAGAGGAATAGAGACTATTGATAGAAAAAAAGTCAAGGATGCAATTAGCGCTAGAAAAAGCAGAGGGTGACTGGGAAAAAGAAAAATATCAGTTGGAGAATGACAGGTTGATCTTGTCAAGTAAGCTGGAGAAGGCCTACGCTGATTCTGCTCAGTACCAGACTTTCATGGCTCAAGTTGACGCAGCACTGGAAGCATCTCAGAAAGAGGTTCACAGGCTTACTACAGAGCTGGAAGCCTCTAAGGAGAAGAGTTGCCACTTCAACACAGAACTATGTTCATTGAGAGAAATCTTCGAAGGGTTAAATATCAGTTTTGAAACTGTAACCCAAGAGTGCAAGAATCTCTATGTCCAAGTCAGTGAAGGAGATAAGAAACTCCATAAATTAGGAGAGGAGAAGAAACAGTTGGCCCAAGAAAAGTTAGATGTGCAGACAGCACTGCAGAATGCAGAGAGAGTGCTGCAAGAAGAACATGTCTCCCTAGAGCGGCGCACACAAGCAGAAAATATGCTGCAGAGTCAGCTGCGAGAACTGCGTACACATCTGCAGGACACCAAGGAGAAATGGGTGAATGCTGAAGAAAAGCAGCAAGTTCTGCAGGAAGAAAGTTTCCAGACTGCCTACAAAATAAAGATGCTGCAAGATTATTTGAGTACCCAGTGTGTCCCCAAAGAACAGCATGAGGAGCTGAAGGCCACACTGAGCATAACCAGAGCCTCAACAAAAAGAAAAAAGTAAGAAGCGCAGACAGTAGGGGTTGTGATTAAACTAATATACTTTAATGAATGAACTTGTCCCAAGAAAACATCCTCTGGGACAACAATGTTAACAATGCATGAATGGTAATTAAAACAAAATATATGTAGTGCTGATTGAAAAGATATGCGGTAACACCTGATCACTCTACAGGGAATTGAGAACGGGAGTTGCCCGATGTAAAAGTCTTAGTCCTGTAGGTAGTGCACTGCCCGGGCAGGTATTAGTGAAGAGGGGTACCCCAGGGTGGAGACAATATTGGAAAAGCTCACCCTTCGAATACTGCAGATCCTTGACGATCCTGTTTTCCCTCTGATCACGAAAAAACTGCTCCGGTGCACACAGCTTGAATGTGCTGCACCTCGCGATACCACGCAGCCCTCCGGGTGTCCAGGTTTGATGTCACTTCCGGCTGTGACGCACAGACCCTTCCCGGTAGTCTCTGGGCTCCGTCTCTCAGCGCTCCTTCTCCTGATGGTTAAGAATGACCATACAGACAGCGCAGCGAGTGGTATTGACCGCTCCTCTCAAACGCACTGATAGCAAGCAAACACTCTATTTGCTCCTCCTCCTACGCGTTTCACCAAAAGACTTCGTCAGGGATAACGTCACACCATGCTCCTTCATAATTTATAGCTTAGTTAATTGCGATCATTTAATTGTCCAATTGAAGGCTCATTAATTTTGAACTTAAATTCATATAGGTACCACTATTGGTACAGAATGGTGCAAACAGTATATATGGCTGGTTCATGTCACAACAAAAAACACAAAAAGAACACACACAAAGTTTATACAAAAATACTTAAAATCTTATAAATGCATATTAGTGTATTTAAAATAAGCATTTGGATTAAATTGATATTAAAATTGATATTTTGACAGTTAATAATACAATAAAATGAACTGAATACATTCCTTTAAAGAAAAGGCAGTTACTGTTAAACACTAAAATTCAGTGGTAAATAATGTTGGTTTCTCTTATAAAATGAATTTTCCATTATATATATTAAATTTGTTGTTGGTTTTTAGTTCTTAGTTGTATATATTAGCTGGATAGTTACAACACATTTAAAATTCAAAATGAATGCCCAATTTGCTAAATAGACAGAGAAATAATACATAAGGTTTATTCCTACAAAGATTCTGAAACAGTTATATATAAAGTCTATTATTCTTAAAAATACATAATTGGAGGTTTATACTACAAATTTTATCAAATGGAATGCTTACACACATAGATAGAATAGATTAATACATAGTCTTGATGACAACATTTTTTTTTTAAAAATATATTATTTTTAAAAAATATATATGTTTAAAATAAGATTTATAAAAAATAAATAAAATAAAATATAAAGGTGATGTCAACTCTTTTAATTTTCACCCTTTATTTTTATTTTTATTCTTATTATTAATATATTATTTTTATTATTATTTTTATTTTTAATCTTATTTTTAATCTTTAATCTTTAAACTTTCTTGTCATTTTTGGGCTTTGGGGACAGACATCAAACTAGTGGAAAGCTAAAAGATCCAGTTCTTCGTTCAGACCTACTGGACTCATAGTTTGTAATTTAAATATCCAGTAGGTCTCCTGTTTTCTAAGTTTTAGGAGTCTGTCACCTCTTAGAGTTGTATGGCTGATGTGTTCAATGCCCACAATTGATAAACCTCCTACATCTTTGTTGTGGACTGTTAAAAAATGGCGAGAAACCCCATGTCCCAGAAAACCCCTTAAAATGTTCCTCCTATGCTCAGTGAAACGTTCCTTTAGGCTTCTCTTTGTCCGACCTATATAGTAAAAACCGCAGGGACAACTCAGCAGATAGACAACATATGTTGTATTACAGTTAATAAACTGTTTTATTTTGAATTTCTCTCCCGTGACATTAGATGTATATTCAGTACACTTGTTTTTAATGTGTTTGCAGGTTAGGCAATTTGTACGCCCACACTTATAGCAGCCACTTGGGCATGATGGTAACCATTTGGTTTGTTCAGTTCCTAATGCATTCTGATTAGTTTTGTTTTGTTTTAAAACTGTGGGAGCTAAAACATTCTTAAGGTTTCTTGCCCTTCTAAAAACAATCCCTGGTCTGTTTTTTAATGTCTTACCTATGACTGGATCATTTAAAATGATACCCCAATGTTTTGTGAGAATCTTCTTAATTTCATTACTGGCACCAGTGTATTTTGTAATGAATAAACATTCGTCTTTATCTTTATCTTTGTGATCTGTGTTTGGTAAAAAGTCTGTTTGATTGGGGAATTCCTTATTGGTGTTATTTTTATTAGAATTTTTATTTTCTTGTATTAAGCTCAATCTGTTTTGCCCCTTCACTTTTAAAAAAGCTGCATCTAGTTTGTCTTTGCTATAACCTTTTGCTAAAAATTTCTGGAAGAGTACTTCTGATTGTTCAATAAACCAGAGCCTCGCTGGAGGAAGAGCTGAAAACTCGAATAGTTGGTTTTTCATTGGGTGATGCCACGAAACGGCAGTCGCAAGAGGAGACCATGGAGAGCGAACTCTGTGTCCCCAATGACTCATGTCAAAAGGCTGCAGCCGTCCTTGATGCCCACATTCCTGATGTCTCTGCCCCTGCTTTTGGGCTGAACGCACCCATTCGGAGGTTCCTTGCAGCAACCAATGTACCTGTGGAGTACCCTCTGCCCGCTGACAAACCACCAGAGGTGGGTCACCTTGAGTCCACTTTTCATCAAGGCCTCCAGGAAGAGCCTGGAGGATCGTCCGGAGAACGCTCTCGAGAGGGGGGAGTAATGTCAGGGTCGCCTAGACCTCCTGCCTAGCCATAGCTTCCTTGTCCACTGGGTGTGCTGCTGCCTTCTATTGGCTCTGGGTTCCTCTGTCTGTCTGTCTGTTGCTCCTGTCTCTGTCCTTTATAGCTTGCTTCCTGTCTGTTGCTTTTGCCTTTGCTTTTAGTCAGACTCCTATGCACATGCCTGTCTTTGATCCTGATCTGTTTATGAACTTGTACCTGTATTATAGTCTGTTCACAGTAAAGGCCCTTGCTAGTAATCTGGCTTGTCCCTGTTTGTTCCTTGCTCCCCGGTCTCAGTCCCTGCTCCCCGGTCTCAGTCCCTGCTCCCCATTCTCAGTCCCTGCTCCCGGACCTGTCCTGCCCCGCCTGTCCTGTTCCAGTCTCCTCGTTGCCGACCTCTGCTTGTTACCTGACTTCGCTACCTGCCGCCTGCCTCGGACCCCTGCTTGTGACCCCTACTTCGCTTCCTGCTGTTCCGGCCACCGAGATCCTACCCGCCACAGGAGTCTCCCGTGACAGGATCATTATTAATAAGTAGGGTCGATCAAATAAACATGTTGTGGATAACATTATCATTGTGTTTACGAAGCAATCAAAATATGTGAATAGAGACTACAATACTTTGGAATGGTGGAATCATTTCTAACAAACTTAGATGTACGGCAAATCAACACACATCTTTAATTTGTAAATATACATGTGACAATGTATTCATGAAGATGAAGATGAAGAGAGAGAAGAACTAATGACATAAATTGCAATGGTTATGATGTTTAGCACGTTGGTTCTTGGATACAAAAATGCTTTGAGTGTTACCCATGTGCCCCACCAGTTCGATCTAAGCACCTGAATCTTGTTTTGATCAGGCCAAATGTCCGCTCAATGACCGATCGTGTAGATATGTGGTTTACATTATAACGGTCCTCTGTTTCAGATTGCGGGTTAGGCACTGGTGTCAAAAGCCAAGGCCTAATTCCATATCCTGAGTCACCTATAATCCATCGTGCAGAAACATTACACAATGTGTAAACACTATTTCATGCAACATTTAACAAATACACAATTGTGGTTTGTTAACACTTCATAATATGTACTCACCCACCAGCCAACCAGCTCCAAAATAGCCTTGTTCAAAAGCATGGAAAACTGGATAGAACTCAGGATAGAAGAATCGTGGCTGGAACCAGGGAATCTGGCTACCACATGCATAATCTTCATCGTGGCATCGCATACCACCTGTACATTCAGGGAATGGTAGTGCTTACGATTGTGGTAAGCATGCTCACTCTGACTAGGCGGGATCAAGGCAACATGGGTGCAATTGATTGCACCCATCACACATCATGGTATCCCGGCTATGATATAAAAGCCATTTCTCATTTCCAGCCACTCTGTCTGCTCTGTAGGAAAATGAATATAATTCCTAGCACGTCTATTCAGTGCACATAGAAAGTGGGTAAAGGCCCGCGAGAATGATGATTGCGAGACCCCGCCCACTATGCCCACAGTTGTCTGGAATGACGCAGAAGCAAGATAATGTAATGAGCACAGCATTTTAACAAGCCCAGGGACTGCACGACCTCTGGCTGTTACACTCTTTAAATCTACGCGTATCTCTTCATAAAGAGATACGATTGCTGCTGAACTCAAACGATAACGACTGATGATCTCCTCCTCACTCATCCCATCTAAAATCGTACGCTCCCTGTACACACGTGAACGCGGCACCACTTCTCTCCTCTCTCTTCTCCTCTCGTTTCCTTGTCCTCTCCCTCTCCCTCCCCACTCCGCTCCCCTGTCCCTGTCCTCTCCTGGCCTTCAGACATCCTGCTCCTCTGCTATCCTCTCTTCCAATAGAATTCTCCGCCTTCTCATGAACAATTGTAGCATCTTCTGGTCTGTAGCTGTCAATGCACAGGTAATTGCCCTCCTTTAAATACCTATGTGATGATGTCACGTGACTTAATTACGTGCAAACTGTCAAATAAACATAGCACTTGTGAACTCCCAAAGTGTATCCAGTACAAATAATACGGATTAATTGTGTGTGTTCATCAGGCAATGATGATATTTGAGTATGATGTGACGTTAAGCTTTATACTAATAATTTATACAAAGTCGTTATGGAATGTCAAATGCTTATACCACTTATTAATGCAACACTCAGTAATCTCATTTGGATACAACCATGAAATAAACATTTGCAAACAACGTTGCAACATGTAGAAGTTTGCATGGTATTGTCACATGTTCACATGAACTAATTAGAATGTGCATATGCATCATTAAAAGGCATCTGGAGATTTGCAATTGATTATGTTAAAATATTCGTACAATTATGTTGTATTATAGATCTGGGTAGCATTTAACATGAAATGATTACACTGCAATGTGTAAAATGTAATCATGCAATGTTATTGATTGTACAATTTCTGACGTCAGAAAAAGAGGAATGTCACGAACAACATGTAAACATTACGAATAACAGCTATATCTTAGTTGGATCATGCGTTAACCATTCAAACCATTCAAAACATTATATAATGTATACCAACATGAATAAACGCATGATCGGTGCTATGTGTCAAATGTTTCACACCATAAAATCAAAACAAGGACACTTCACTAACATGTTTCAGATGATGTGAACTGTTCCTTTAAAAGTTTACTATAGGACTTTCCCTTGACACAGCATAACATAAACAGTCATGTGACACGCAAAACATAATAACATTCACAAGTAAGATGTTCTGCCAATAATGAACGTAAGCGGTGACACGATGAAGTGAATAACATCAACACTGTAATGGCAAGTACAGTTTTATTTGGACCAATACCACGTAAACAATCCTATAAAGTTATAAGTCTCCGGTCCATTGACTCCATAGATGTTGAGATGAGCTATTTTTTCTAAGTGCCGTCCCGCCAACCTTGCCGATCCTTCTCCCCACCAACCCGCCAACTTTTAGTTGGCGGGACGAATTGGCGAAAAAATGTCTTTTCGAGAGCGCCGATCAGCACTGATAAGCACCGATAACATGATCGGGGCTATTAGAATACAGCCAATTTTCAAAAGTGGCGAAAGGTGCTGAAAAGTGGCTTATTGGCAGCCGGATGCCGATAATTTTTTTTCGGGAAGAAAAAATGCCGATTTTGGCCACTTATCGGCGCTTACTGAATCGCAAAGGCTTTTTATGGCGATAAAACGCTTTTCGGCGCTTAGTGCATGAGGCCCTATATCCCTTTAAAAACTCTTGGATGTATACTATTGTGGCAAGGTGCCTTATTTACTTTAATTTAACCAGTTAACCAATTATTCGTTAATATAGAGTTTGTAGTTTTCTCCTATGGCACTATTATTGCAATTGATTCTTCTTTGGTAAATACAGAGGCACATAATTAGTTTAATACCTCTGCTTTTTCCTTATCTCCGACAATTTGCCTGCCCATCTCACACTGAAAGGCTCCTATATTTTCTTTTTTACATTTTTTCGTTATTAAGGTACTTAAAAAACTTTTTAGGATTAATCTTACTTTCATTGCAATCCATTTTTCTTGTTCAATTTTTGCTAATTTGAATGCCCTTTTGCAACTTTTGTTACATTCCTTATAATTCTGATATACTTCCATCCTTTCTGACTTTAAGACTCTAAATACCTGCCTCTTCTTTTCCATTTTCTCCCCCAGCTGTTTATTTAGCCACATTGGTTTAGACTTGTTTCTTTTAAATTTATTATCCAAGGGTATATACACTAATAAGTGGGCTTTTCTGACAATGTTTTAAAAACTGCCCATTTATCTTCCACATTTTTCCCTGTGAAAACATAATTCCAGTTTATTCCTTCTAGATTATTCCTCAATTTATTAAAATCTGCCATTCTAAAATGTAAAGTCTTTGTTGAGCTCGTGCAATATGGTTTTTGCTAATTTATTTCAAATGATTTTCATCCCACCATGCTTCAGTAATGCCTATGATATCATACTACTCTCTTGTAGCTATTAATTCAAGCTCCCCCATTTTATCTGTCAGGCTTCTTGCATTAGCAACCATGCATTTAAGTTTTTTCCAGTCCGTGCTATTATCTTATCTGCTCCTGCCTTTCTACTCCAATTGCATTTAGTCTTTAGAAGTTTACTAGTATTATCTCTTTTTAATATGGGTCTCTCCATGCTTGCCAAACTCTGACTTGCCCCCATTCTACCTACATGACCCCTCGCTATTTCCCCAATCTATTCTGTCTTGTTCATTATCTGTTTCTTGTCCCTCCCCGTCCTTCCTAGTTTAAAATCGCCTCCAACCTTCTTAACATCCTCCCCCCTAGCACAGACGATCCCTCTTCATTGAGGTGCAATCCATCCCTACCATAAAGATAGCACATCTCAGAAAATATGTCTATTCTCCGGGCTCTTCTCCTCCATCAATTGCTCTTACAAATATAGTATTTGCCACATTGATCTGTCATACTTTTGGGGAGATTAAACACACAGGTTTAAAATGTCCTTTCTTACCACAGCCATAACAGTAAGGGCTGTTATATACTGTGTGCGGCCGTGCGCGCGCGCGTGCCTGTGCGAAGGCGCGTGCACGTGCCACACACGTTTGGTGTGTATACTGTGCGCGAGTGTATGACTGTATGTGTTTGTATGTATGTGTGTTTGTATATGTGTGTGTATATGTGTCTATGTGTGTGTGTGTATGTGTGTGTGTCTGTATGTGTGTGTGTGTGTGTGTGTGTGTGTGTGTGTGTGTGTGTGTGTGTGTGTGTGTGTGTGTGTGTGTGTGTGTGTGTGTGTGTGTGTGTGTGTGTGTGTGTGTGTGTGTGTGTGTGTGTGTTTAAATACATTTTCAAATAAATAAATCCTTTAATATTTTTTTTAATAACATTGTACATACATATACACACACACACACACACATATACATAAATTTTCAGCGGCGGTAGCCGCACAAATTCATTCTTTTTCTCATCTTCCCCCCTGTCGGCTGGTTCCACATTCCCTGCCGCGCGCGCACGGCGCAGCAAGAGCAGGCACTATAGTACGGGCCTAAGCCTCGCTGGCTGGGCACTTTTCACGGGGATGTTCTGGTGCTTACCACATCTCTAAAATTGTCCTTGTTTCCAAGACCTGTAGACATGTTCACATGCTGTTGAACTGCTGTGTACTGACCACTAGTGTACTGCATGTCTCATGCTAAAGGACAGAAACTGCAATATATATACTGTAGTAGTTTAGTATTCATCTACATATTTAATATGTCGAATTCCACCCTTGTATCATTAACTCTGAAACTAACTTGTTTCATACAGGCAGATTTTTGGGCCAGATTAACCCTTTGAGTGCTCCAGGACAGAGCCACTAATTCATCGGATTGGGCACTCCAGGAGCCCCATGACATACAGTAGCAGCTACGTAAAAAATAAATGGCATCTCGTTTTGCCAGGGGACATTGCGTCCTCTGCTCCCCTGTCTGTTCCGGCATCAGTGACGGAACATTCACGAGACATTACGTGATCAGAGTGCCGGAGTGGCCTGGCCCATGCTGCACTCAAAGGGTTAAAGTTAGGGAATACAGTGATAACTGAGAATTAAAATTGCTAATTGTTTCTGCTATGCTGTAGCTGGGAGGCCTTATATGTTAATTGCTCTACTAAATGATGACACTTTGGAAAAATCCCTGAGTATGTTCCAATAATTAATTTAGAAGTTACAAAATAGGAACAAATATGTATTATCCGAATTTCTCTTCCTCCTGTATTAAACCTTCTTAATACCCTTTCATCATGCACCATCAATCTCTTTCAAGTCTACGATTCTTACTAACAATCTTTTCATTTTAAATCATACATACCTTCAATTTTAAACATTTAAAAAATACTATTAAATACATAAAATACTATTATAAAAATATATAAAATATAAATATATATATATACTGTATATATATAAAAATACTATTTTTAAATCCTCACTATTTTACTTATTTGAAGGTTAGCTTTGAGTACGACATGTTTATAATAAATTATAACTTGACAGTAGTTCAATAGTGACATCTAGTGGCTTAAATTGATTTATTTATTTTCACTGCCATTTTATGGAAAATAGATAGAGAAAAATACCATGTTCAAAAGCTTCTATAAAAATAAAAGAGTAAATGTAAAATATTACTTGTATTGGATAAGGCTCAGTGAGTAAAGACACTTACTGGCACTGTGTTTGAAGCAGGGGAGCCTGGTTCAATTCCCAGTGTCAGCTCCCTATGACCTTGGGCAAGTCACTTTATCTCCCTGTGCCTCAGGGACCAAAAACATAGATTTTAAGCTCCACGGGGCAGGGACCTGTGCCTGCAAAATGTCTCTGTAAAGGAAGAAAACATGGGGAACAAAAAGTGCCCCTGCAATCACGACTTGCCGGTCAAAAAAACAATGAGACTGGTAAAGCAAGTGGAGTCAAAACTTACAACTGACTGTCAGTAGACCGTAGCACTAAACACAAAGTATATGTGATGGATCAAAGTGCATAATAAAGTCATAGAGTCTACTAAGTGTAAGTAATATGTCAGATGTAAGGCAATATAGGCTCTCTAATGATGGCAGAGAACAAAATACATGCAACTGATGCAGTGATCCACAGAAAATTGTAACAGTAAGAGATAAACTCCATATATAAAGTCTCTCCAGATGGATAAAATTCCCGTAATGGAAACAATGCAAAACTTCCTATCTACCATCCGAAAATGGCAGGAGTAATGCTGAACACAATATGATACTCAGCTGAGCAGGGCATGGCATATCCCTATGAGATGGAAATCAGCTGGATAAAATATCACTTGTAGCTTGGGAGACAGCTGTTAAATCCAGAATAAATGCAACAGTCCAAAATAGATGGGATGGAGGTCCCGGCTCAAGGTACCTACCTTGAGAAAGCGCTCTGTGAAGAGTGAATCGTTGGTGGGGCTCTCCTTTGCCTCTTTTTTCCATGACCAGTAAATAACTTTTTTATGGGATACGCACCCTCCTCTCTACTTTTTTCTGGATATCTATAGTAGTGCTCTGCCAGTTCTCTTCCTCTCTATCAGTTTACCCTTCGGACGGTAGCACACCTGGGGACCCCTTACCTGTGGATCACATGGACGTTGCAGCACTCAGAGTGAGTTAACCGCTTGCTACATGTTTTCCTGTTCAGGACTTTATTAAGACAGTTGGTACATTATAGGGTGTGATCATGCTTATTTTTCCTGGTATTACTGTTTACATTAGCGTCACTTATCAGTGAGCTTATCATCCAGGACTTGCAACCCAGTGAGTATAGAAACAAAATAGGAAATGCGCTCAGGACTGTGACATGGTGATATAATAAGTGATATAGATGAACAACTTAGGTGAATCTATGATGTGATATACATAAACAATAAATAAAGTGCTGTGTTCAACCATAAAATTTAAACCTGTTACTAGGTATGTGATGGAGGTATGCTGCTGTATTCCGTGGACTGGCTCCACAAACCACACGTACTAGATAAAAACAAAAGAAGAGACAGTGCAAAACCTCAGTGTAGTATTAAAAATATATATATATTGTGTGACAGCAGGTGAGTATCTCACGTACATCAATTTAGATATTTAAAAGCATGGCATGTTATGGACATGTTGCCACTCCGCTACCGCAACAGCACACGACAGTCAGACCGATCGATGAGGTAGGTTCCTCTCTCTCACAAGGTGTCGTCTCTGCAACTTCTGCCGGTGTGTAGGTCGCAGGTAAAGGGGGGAGATGTTGGCTTCAATCTGGAAGCATTCTGTTCCTCACTGGATGCTTGCGTGCGGTATGCAGCAGACTTCTGATGATGTCACCAGAGTTCCGTCGCGTGTTTGTACCGGAAGGGGCTAGATGGAAATGTCCGTGAGGATACTAGCCTCGCAATGAACTTCAATGTCCAAGAATGCCATCAAAGTGGCACTGCTGGCGCGTTCCAGTGCCACTTTGATTGCATCTTTGGACATTGAAGTTCATTGCGCGGCTAGTATCCTCACGGACATTTCCATTTAGCCCCTTCCGGTACAAACACGCGACGGAACTCTGGTGACGTCATCAGAAGTCTGCTGCATACCGGACGCAAGCATCCAGTGAAGAACAGAATGCTTCCAGATTGAAGCCAACATCTCCCCCCCTTACCTGCGACCTACACACCGGCAGAAGTTGCAGAGACGACACCTTGTGAGAGAGAGGAACTTACCTCATCGATCGGTCTGACTGTCGTGTGCTGTTGCGGTAGCGGAGTGGTAACATGTCCATAACATGCCATGCTTTTAAATAATTAAATTGATGTACGTGAGATACTCACCTGCTGTCACACAATATATATATATTTTTAATACTACACTATGAGGTTTTGCGCTGTCTCCTCTTTTATCTTGCAACCCAGTACCTGTCTTCTATCAAGCTTATGTCTAGGGGTCCCCCCACAAGTATCTGGCTATTCATTCATTTACCCATCCTACTGTTGTGGTCTTTAGCATTACGCACTCAGATGGTATGTTTATTGGGGGAGAGAAAGCAGCATTCTGATTGGCTTATAGAATGGAGAATATGGTTTTCCACGTCACAAGGGGTAATACTATAGGACCATATTCGGTCAACTACAGCATGAAGGGGGTTGAATGGACTATTTCATTATTTAAATATTCTATCCCAACGCCTTGATGTAGGTGACTAAATATGGTCCTTTAATGTTTCACCTCAAACCAATATTTAGGGATCTACATCATCAAGGGGCAGGACAGACTGGAGTGACTGCTAACTGCCTCAGAGAGCTGCTGGGGGAGGCAACGAGAGACTACTTCTCTGCTCTCTCTGCGCAGCTCTTCAAGTCTATCTGGCCCAGGTGGATTTATGCTGCAGTGTTCACGCTTTAATCCTCTCGGGCCACAAGATTGATTGACCACCGCAGCATAAATCCACCTGGGCCAGATAGACTTGAAGAGCTGTGCAGAGGGAGCAGAGAAGTAGGCCACAAGATTGATTGTTTTCGGGGGGGGGTGGGAGGGAGGATAAGCATCAGTTTAAAGCATGTTCTTCCAATGCACCGAAAACAGTAAGTTCGGACACATCTATATTCACCCCAAGGACAGTACAACTGGCACGGCGATATCCCTTAAGGTTGAAGGAAAGGAGATTGCACCAGCAACAAAGGTCAGATCAAATGTGGAATTCATTACCCATGGAGATTTTCATAGCAAATACAATTGATATCTTTAAGAAAAGATTGGGCATGTTTTCAGAAAGGAAAATAATACAAAGATATACAGTACCACATAAGTAAACATGGAAAAGATATTGATCCAGTGATAAATCATATTACCCTTACTGGAGTCATGAAGGAATTTATTTTTCTCCTTATGAGACATCATTGGATAATGTTTCACTGGGGTTTATTTGTTTGCCTTCCCCTGGTGTAAATATAAATACTGTATAAGATAGTTTCTATTGTCTAAATTGAACGTAGGTTGAAAGGCCATATGCATTTAGCCAACGTAGGTTGAAAGGCCATATGAATTAAACCAACTCATCTACTATGTAACTTAACTTTCAAAGGCCTCCAAACCATGTCTTCCCATGGATGAAATCTCGCACTTTGCCCTGATATCGAAGTGGCTACATAGGTATGTGCTATGAAATGAATCTGAAGGCTTGAATTCTGGGAGCCTGGTGTTGGTGACTAGATATGGGCAAATTTTAGGGGTGGGTTTGGATCTGTTGCGGATCAGCTGGTTCCTTTGGTCCATGGATTTCAGCGGGTCAGTCTCAAAAAATGGTGATTTGCCTTATATAGATTTCTATTTTTTTAACACCGACAATTCATCCACGGATTCCATGGATGGATTGTTAAAATACACCAGTGGATTGTAGCTAATGGCGGTTTTGGATTAATCTGCGCGGATTGGAACTGTAACAATCCATTGGCGGTTTTACATGAAGGAACAAAGTTTGAAGGGCAAATTCAGAAAAATTCGTGATTTGTCCACCCATCACTATTGGTGATACCTTCACTTGCGATGGGAAGGGATAGAGTTAACGACTAGACAGAACACAGCGGTTTTCATGCAAACAAACACGGAAGACATTGGACCCTTCCAAACCTATTGATGGCCTTTTTCATTTCTTTGTCTGTGAGTGCAATTTCTTCCTTTTATGGTCTCATTAAACATTAACTACTACACTATGGGATCCCTGCACTTCTCTTTTTTTAATTCTTAAAATATTTCTACTCCAAATGGTTTATCTGAAGAGTAAGCTTTGGGGACCCTTGACACATTGCTGTTTGTTGGGACACATCTCTCCTGATGGACACAGTATATTTTCAATTTTATATTTATTATGGTTTTCTCTCCCACATCACACTAGGCAGTTGCCAGACACACTTCATGGTTACTCTAGAGAAGAAGACAACAGGAGAGATAAGGTTGGGAATTGAATGTGCATTACATATGCTTATTTTATTCAAAGTGCAGGGTGGATAACTAACATACATTGGGTACTAATGCGAATGTAGCAGGGCCACCCTTGGCTACTATTCTACCCAAATGGGCTGGCAGCAAACCCTGGTACTATCAGGTGGCCAGTAGTTGGTATGGAGTTTCCCCCCTCAACTTTGGTACTGCACTTAAGTGACAGCAGAGGGTAGTACATCCTGTTGTGGCTGGGACAACGGGGTGCCCGCCTTCTGGCTGTATTTAAGGGCAGGACCACCCTAAAGTTAGTTGTTCCTTCCCTCTGAAGAAGGCAGGTCACACAACTGGGAGCCTGAGATTGGGGCCTTCCCATGTGCTTTTCCCTCCGGGGGAGAGTGAGTATGAACCATACCTCTGCCTCTGCTAGGGAGGTGGGGAAGAGCTAGGACGGCTGTGGGTGCACTTGGCCTGTAGTGACGGTCCAGGGACCATCTTCAGTGATAGCTGACCTGACAGACTGTCCAGCAGAAGACTGACGTGTAACTGTTACTGCAGAGTGTAGTAATAAACCGTTCCTGTTCTGCAATATACCTCCAACCTGGTGCATCCACCTTCAGTTCCTGGACCCTACAGAAGATGGAGGCGCTGCACTGCTAAAGAGATATGTGGGGTATGACCCCAGAAGCCTGTTCCTGTGTCCCCACTACCATCGGCGGACGACTCAGCCCTCCTGTTGCCAGCAGGTATATGCACCATACACCCCGTAATGGCACATATCTGCGATTGGGTGGGGGAAACACCGTTACGCTAAGAAAATGTACACTAACAGTTTAGAAATTAAAATACATTTGTAGAACTCAAGACAATGCTGATATTTTTATTTAAAAAAGCAAAGTCCCTGATAGGGAATATTTTAGTGAGTACTCACCTTTTTTTGCTTACTGATACTCTTTCATCTACAAATTAATTTTAAATTGGTTTAAAGTAAAAGCTGAAGGACCAATTTTTTTTTTAGTAAACCTTAATATGTATGATAATCTCTTAATATTCTTTTTACAAGTGCCCAAGGCCCTGAACTCAAGCTTAACCTCTAAACAAAGCCTATATTTGAAATATTATTTCTGTGCATTTGAGTTGTTCTATAATAAAAAACTTAACATGTTACCTAGCTTGCATAGAACATTATTGACCCTAAAAAAAGCTTGTGCATAAGTGGAATTCTTGATTTATATTTTCCACAGTAATCATTATTTTCACTGTGACCCCTCAAGCAATATTTCCCAATACTTAAACGTGAGACATATACAGCACCTTACATTTATATCTGAAAATGCTTGGGATTGTGTTATTATTACTATTATTATTAATGTGTCTGCTTTTCAACACATCCCTAACTTCATATTGGCAACCATGAGTCAAAACTAGTAACATACACACAAAACAGCGGTACCTGTATATGGAAGGTCTCACACTGACTTCTAATGTTTAACTATGGTAGAAGATACAAGTAATATTAAACTATTTTAGAAGTTAGAATACACGTTGTGCTGATGTGCATTTTGTTTTTTAATTGCCAAGAGTATTTAAGCCTAGATTCACTAAACTTCATTAAACGAGGTTATATCGCACACTGTTGAATTAAAAAATATATATTTACAAATATTGGTTTATTCACGAACATTGTTATCTTTGTTAAATCTGTGCAATCATAAATTAAAGTTCACATTAAATATTGGAATACATAATGCTGTACAGATGTATCCAGTTATTAAAACCCACCAGTGGGAGAAGCCGTGATTGTTTTGAATCAGTTATTCGTGAAAAACGGGCAGTGTTATCATGATATTTAATCTTTGAGAGCGTGGCACAGGTTGCAATAATGTTGACTACATCTGTACATGTAAAATTTGTATTAAAATTGTTAAAAGAGAGAGGAGAGAGGAGAGAGGAGAGAGGAGAGAGGAGAGAAGAGAGAGGAGAGAGGAGAGAGGAGAGAGGAGAGAGGAGAGAGGAGAGAGGAGAGAGGAGAGTGGAGAGATATTTACTGAGCCTGTGCTTTTTTTCATTTATTTCGGTATCTTCCTTGTTTTGGGTTTTGCATAGTCTGTTGGGGACGCAGGGACTAGGGAACGGTCCTGATGAAGGGGTCTTCACCTCGAAACGTTGCCTCCTAATTACCCTCCTCCATTTTGTTCCCCCTCACCTTTTCCCATTGTGGTTTTCCTTGTCCTTTTCTCCCTTTCCCTGTGTTTTCCACGCACCTCTATAATTTAGGTCCAATTTTCATTGCCTGCACGTGTGACATTGTTCCAAGTTATTATATATTTTTGTCTTCATAATTACATTTTCATTTTGGCATATTCCTTGTTTGATATTTTTCTAAAGAGTCAGTGAGTGCTGGAACACTTTATTGTATTGGTTAATGTTACTCTTTGTTTTACACGGTCCTCATCATGTGATGCGTTGCCAGAGGAATTCCATCTATGCCGTGATTGGTTGCAGCCCTGAACGTAGTGACATCTGATTACTGAGTTTGTTTGCATTCCAAGATACGTGTTACTGCCAACACTTCCGGTTGGGATTCTTTAGCTCTACACTTGTGGAACTATTTCTAGATATCCACAGACTTGTCACTAAGGTTGGTTTTACCTTATTTATGCATTTTATAAGAACAATGTAGAAATGTTTGTATTTGATTCACCATGTTGATTTCACCTAATATATATATATATATATATATATATATATATATATATATATATATATATAAACGTGTGTCCCAATAGGAGACAAAAACAGCACTCAAAGTATTAATGCAAAAAATCAATTGTATTAAAGAAAAAAACAGGCACAAAACATTCCTCAGGGGCGTGCTGGAGAACACTGCCCATAAAAAACATATATACCCTCCACCAACCTGTGCAAGCAATTAGAAACAGCTGTTTATAATTAAAAAGGGATACTGTGGACGCCTGGGAGGTCCGTCATCACCGCGCATCAGTCAGGCTTCACTGCAGGTCTGTTTACATCCGGCTGTCAAATGCCGTTCGCATCGCGCATGCGCGTCCACGGGAGAAGCCGGCAAACACACCAGTTATCTATGGCGTCCCCCGTTGCCATGGCGACATTTCAAAAGCGTCTATACACCAGGGATGCGAAAGCAGAAGCGGACTCAAATGGAAGTCAGGAGCACAGGGCTGTGCGAGTGCGATGACGTCACTTCTACCACTCGATCAGATCCCTGCAAGAGACATATAGGTGCAATATTAAAAACATATTGGAGGATTAAAAACATGTTCCAGATGCGTGGCTCTTATTTGTTGACTACAAGAAGATTAGTCTAAAGTGCATATGCGTGGCTACTGCTACAGCAGTGTTTCTTTTTTGTACTTTGGATTTGATATATATTTTCTAATCTCAGAGACATTGTGCCATGGAAAGTTTTCCAGATGTTGCTGGTATATTTTCTTCTATATCGGATACTATGAGCTACAGTGAAGCAGAGGTCACCAATATCAGATATGCGGATCCTGTAGAGGATATCTTTGGACCAGAGAAGGCCCTGGATGTTTACAATGACCTCTTGGAACTCAAGAAAAAAGAAGTGGATTACTATTTACATGGAGCGACTTTGTCTTATTATCATCGTGAGAAACAACTACCTAGGGGCGTTAGAATCAAGAACCAGGTCGTAGTGATCCGGATTTCTGTAAACGGTGGATCTGCATTCTTAACAAGTGCTCATTCGATTTGATGATCTTAGTAATAGAGCAAGCTACTAAGGAGCTCACTAAGATCAAGAGCGAGATTGTGGTAATTGAGACTAAGCATGAACAGACATTGGCCTCTGATACGGAGACCAATTGGGTTGACAAACTACAGGTGACTGTCGACTCATACAGAGAAAGTTTGATTAAATATAAGAGGGACAAGTTAAAAGAAGTAGCCTCTGATAACAAAGAACGTCATATCTATAATTGGCTGTTGGGCATTGGTGAGCCGACCCAGGGGAAAACAGGAACGAGGAGGAATTACTCTAAATCCAGATGGGCAGCTAATACTGGAAGTGCATACAATATAAGTGACATTGACCACTCAGATGGTCCAGAAGCCCTGTCTGTGGTGCCTTTCTTAGGTCATGGCACGTTACCCCACCCGAAGCCACCATTAACAGACCACGTCGTGGCGACCGATCCGGAGAGGCGGTGGGGGGAACAAGATTCCTACCAAGGGATTCCAAAACCAAGGGAGCACAGAGAGGACGCCCACAGAGGAGATGATCTTCAACATTTCTACATATCCTTTGTCTGAAGCAGAGAGGAGCGTATTGAGCAAAGGTTTGTCATTTATACCAACGTACACCATGAACCCTTTTGATTGGGAGGTTGATTTATACAAGTTGAATAGAAGATTACGGTTAAAAGAATACTTTGGGAGAAGTAACAACACTGTAAAAGGAGTTGATCGCGAGGAACCCACCATGCGTCAATTCCATCAACCAAGCACCTTTGATCCACAAGTTCACAATTTCAACATTTCAGCATTTATCAGTTTAGTGGAAACAGATACCAAGAAGCGGGTGCGCAATTACAAGAGAAGTTTTACCAACTTTACGGCAGAGGAGCAACAGGCACTTAAGGCCCTACGTGACAACAAGAATATAATCATCCGAGCTGCCGATAAGGGTGGCAGTACTGTAGTTCTGAACTATAGTCAATACCGCACCGAGGTCTTGCGGCAACTGGACATCACTCATCAGTATAGATTGCTGAATGGAGACCCTACAGTCGCTTATAAACGAGAAGTTGATGCGGTGATCCAAATGGGTGTGAATAATTCGTAGATCACAGAGGAGATTGGAAAATATTTGATACAGCCTTACCCAATTATTCCGGTTCTCTACAGCTTACCGAAGATCCACAAATCATTGACCTTACCGCCTGGGAGACTGATTATATCAGCGAGGGGGTCGATATATCATCCTCTATCACAATATTTGGATTTTTTCCTACAACCTCCTGTGATGAAAATGCCTAGTTACATCAAAGATACCACAGATTTTATCAACAGATTGGCAAGGGTATCTGTGGTTCGAGGTGAAGTTATATTGGTAACAATGGACGTTGCGATTCTCTATACAAACATCGCACATGCGGAAGGCATAGAAGCTGCGGCGGACCAGTTGAAGAGACACAGGGACCAGTCTGGACCACCGACTGAGTTTTTACTACTCCTGATGGATATAGTATTGCAAAAAAATTACTTTAAATTTGAGGACAAGTTCTATCTCCAGTTGATGGGCACGGCTATGGGGTCTAATATGGCCGCATCATACGCCAACTTGTTGATGCATCAATATGAACAAACTCACATCCTCAATGATGCACCTCTATCGCACCACATCATTGAATACATGCGTTATATTGATGATGTCTTCTTGCTGTGGGACGGCACTGAGGGAGAGCTGCTGGGATTTTTGGATTATCTCAACAAGATCGCATCGACCATTAGGTTTACTATGACCTATAGTTCTAGTAAGGTTGTTTTCCTGGACACGGAAGTGTATAAAGCTGAAGGGGCACTATTGACGAGGATACACCAAAAGGAAATAGATAGGAACTCTCTCCTCCTGGCTTCTAGCCATCATCCAATCCTGCTGAAGAAAGGGCTACCCTACTCTCAGTTCTTGAGAGTATGTTGGATCACCAGTGATCCTAAGGAACGGGAACAAGCATTGCTGGAGATGAGTAGATGCTTCTTGGATAGGGGCTACGATCGTAAGGACCTGGAGGCATCATTGTTTAAAGCCAAGGGCATCCCTATAGAGCAGCTCTTGATACCTTTTTCAAATACACAAAAGAATGAAAGGTTTCATGTCACTAGTACCTATAGTACTGCCTCAGGGATGATAAAAACATCTGTACAGCAACATTGGCACGTATTGGCCAATGGTGCAACTATAGGCAAGAACTTTCCACGTCCACCATTATTTTTTATTCTTGTATCCCAAATGCATAACCTTACATTTACCTGTATTAAACCTCATTTGCCATTTACCTGCCCAGGTTTCCAGTCTCTCCAAGTCCTTCTGAAGAGAAATTACATCCTGCTCTGATTCTATTACCTTACACAATTTAGTATCATCAGCAAAGATGGAGGCTTTGCTCTCGAGCCCAAACTCAAGGTCATTAATAAACAAGTTAAAAAGCAGGGGTCCCAGTACCGATCCCTGAGGTACTCCACTCACGACTTTAACCCAACCTGAAAAAGTTCCATTTATGACAACCCTCTGTTGTCTGTCCTTTAACCAGTTTTCAATCCAGGTACATATATTATTACTGAGTCCAATTTTCTTTATTTTGTACACCAACCTCTTGTGTGAAACCGTATCAAAAGCCTTTGCAAAATCTAAGTAGACCACATCAACTGCATTACCCTGATTTAAATTCCTACTTACCTCCTCAAATAAACAAATAAGGTTAGTTTGGCAAGATCTAGCCTTCATAAATCCATGCTGACTATTACTAATAATTTTGTTTTCCATTAAGTATTCCTGAATGTTATCCAGTATTAAACCTTCAAGTAGTATCCCTACTATTGAAGTCAGGCTTACAGGTCTGTAATTTCCCGGTTGTGATCTAGCTCCCTTTTTAAATATAGGCACCACATCTGCTTTACGCCAATCTTGTGGTACTGAGCCTGTGGAAATGGAGTCCTTGAATATTAAATATGATGGTTTGGCTATTACTGAGCTTAACTCCTTGAGAACTCTTAAATATCACCTCTATGCTGACGACACACAAATATACTTTTCAACACCTGACCTTACACCTGCTATACAGACCAAAGTTTCTGAATGTCTCTCTGCTATATCATCCTGGATGGCCCTCCGTCGCCTTAAACTCAACATGGCTAAAACAGAGCTCCTCATACTACCTCCCAAACCTGGCCCTACTACCTCCTTCCACATTACTGTTGGAACTACGATCATCCACCCAGTAGCCCAAGCACGCTGCCTAGGGGTCACACTCGACTCCTCTCTCACATTCGCCCCACATTCAAAACATTTATAAAACTTGTCGCTTTTTCCTCCGCAATATAACAAAGATACGCCCTTTCCTCTGTTGCTCGACTGCTAAAACTCTGACTCAGGCCCTCATTCTCTCCCATCTTGATTACTGTAACCTCCTGCTGTCCGGCCTTCCTGCCTCTCACCTGTCTCCCCTACAATCTATCCTAAATGCTGCTGCCAGAATCACTCTACTCTTTCCTAGATCTGTCTCAGCATCTCCCCTCCTGAAATCCCTCTTCTGGCTTCCGATCAAATCCCGCATCTCACACTCCATTCTCCTCCTCACTTTTAAAGCTTTACACTCTTCTGCCCCTCCTTACATCTCAGCCCTAATTTCTCGCTATGCACCATCCCGACTCTTGCGTTCTGCTCAAGGATGTCTTCTTTCTATCCCCTTTTTATCTAAAGCCCTCTCCCGCCTTAAACCTTTTTCACTGACTGCCCCACACCTCTGGAATGCCCTTCCCCTCAGTACCCGACTAGCACCCTCTCTATCCACCTTTAAGACCCACCTTAAGACACACTTGCTTAAAGAAGCATACGAATAGCACTGTGAACATTCTGAACACATGATACATAAAGCGTGGCCCCCTGCAGACGCACTTACCAGAACTCCCTCCTCCTGTCTCTGTACGTTCTCCCTACCTACCAATTAGATTGTAAGCGCCTCGGGGCAGGGACTCCTCTTCCTTAATGTTATGTTTGTCTAAAGCACTTATTCCCATGATCTGTTATTTATATTATCTGTTATTTATTCGATTACCACATGTATTACTACTGTGAAGCGCTATGTACATTAATGGCGCTATATAAATAAAGACATACAATACAACTCTTGGATGTATGCCATCGGGGCCAGGTGCCTTATTTACTTTAATTTTTTCAAGTTGCTTATGAACTTCTTCCTCAGTTAACCAATTGTTAATTAATATGGACGTTGTGGCTTCCTCCTGCGGCACTACTATTGAACTTGATTCTTCCCTGGTAAACACAGAGGCAAAGAATTTGTTTAATACCTCAGCTTTTTCCTTATCTCCAATAATCTGCCTTCCCATCTCACACTGAAAGGGTCCTATATTTTCTTTTCTCATTTTTTTGTTATTAAGGTACTTAAAGAACTTTTTAGAGTTGACCTTACTTTCTATTGCAATCCTTTTTTCATTATCCATTTTTTGCTAATTTGATTGCCCTTTTGCAATTTTTGTTACATTCCGTATAATTCTGATACGATGTCTCTGTCCCTTCTGACTTAAAGAATCTAAACGCCTTGCTCTTCTTGACCATTTCCTCCCCTACCTGTTTATTTAGCCACATTGGTTTTGACTTATTTCTTTTATACTTATTACCCAAGGGTATACACTGATAAGTGTGCTTTTCTAACAATGTTTTAAAGACTGCCCATTTATCTTCTACATTTTTCCCTGCAAAAACCTCCTCCCATTGTATTACTACTAGATTGGACCTCAGTTTATTAAAATCTGCCTTACTAAAGTTTAAGGTCTTTGTTGAACCCAAGAAATCTATTTTCCTGATTCTTCCCTGGTAAAGAACTTGATTCTTCCCTGGTAAACACAGAGGCAAAGCATTTGTTTAATACCTCAGCTTTTTCCTTATCTCCAATAATCTGCCTTCCCATCTCACACTGAAAGGGTCCTATATTTTCTTTTCTCATTTTTTTGTTATTAAGGTACTTAAAGAACTTTTTAGGGTTGACCTTACTTTCTATTGCAATCCTTTTTTCATTATCCATTTTTTGCTAATTTGATTGACCTTTTGCAATTTTTGTTACATTCCTTATAATTCTGATACGATGTCTCTGTCCCTTCTGACTTAAAGAATCTAAACGCCTTCCTCTTCTTGACCATTTCCTCCCCTACCTATTTATTTAGCCACATTGGTTTTGACTTATTTCTTTTATACTTATTACCCAAGGGTATACACTGATAAGTGTGCTTTTCTAACAATGTTTTAAAGACTGCCCATTTATCTTCTACATTTTTCCCTGCAAAAACCTCCTCCCATTGTATTACTACTAGATTGGACCTCAGTTTATTAAAATCTGCCTTACTAAAGTTTAAGGTCTTTGTTGAACCCAAGAAATCTATTTTTTTTTTTATAACTTTAATCTTATTAGGTGATACAGTACATACATGGTAACACAATCCATTGGCTCTCGCATAAACACCAATTCCTTATTACAAATACAATGAAACTAACAAACATGACAGACAGGACAAACAGGAGGACGTGACTTCAAGGTATCAGGGTGAGGGAGTGGGGGAGAGGGGGTTGTGGGGGGGCGACCTCGTCGATGGATGGGGGGCAGCAGCTCTCTTTTCCCACCTTCCTGGTGGCCTTTTAGTTTCTGGCGAATTGTGAATCCTTATCTCAACAACTAGGGTTGTCCCCAAATCTCTGGGCTCCCGCGTGCCTCTCGTTCCTACTGTCGCTATGTGGTCGTGGATCCATGTGGTTACCGGAGAACGCATTTCTAACTATCATTTCAAAATTGTGGTACCGTCTACCCCCGGGATGTCTGTCTGGGCCAGCCAAGGCGACCAGACTTTTAGAAAATTTGAGCCGGAGTTGTTAACCAAACTGGTCAACTGTTCCATCCGGCAAACAAACCAAATTCTATTCCTGATTTTGGGTAAAATTGGTATATCCGGTTGCTTCCATAATGCTGCGATCTCGCATCTGGTGGCGGTTGCAAAATGTGTTATCAATTTATGAGTTGCGTTCGATAGCCCCCGGATCCGCCTGCCCAGCAAGAACAGCCATGGGGGATCTCCACACCTATCAACATTTGCAACCACTCTCTAACCACTCTCTAATTTCCGCCCAAATCGGAGCCACTTTTGTGCAAGACCATAGCATGTGGCGCAATTCGGCTCTTTCCCCGCACTACTTGGGACAGAGCGGTGAATAGCCTCTGACAAATTTAGACAATTTTGTTGGGGTATAGTACCAGCGCATCCGGACCTTGTATGCATTCTCCTTTAACGTGGTACAGATAGAGCTTATGGCTGCTGCCTGCAGGATCCTGTCCAAGTCTTCGTCTTCTAATGTCTCCCCTAAATCCGCTTCCCACTGTCTCATATAGCTAAGTCTGGGTTCGTCCTCTGTCTCGGGGCAGATCACTTCCCTGTACATTCTAGAGGTTAGTCCCCTCGTGTCCGTTCCTCTTGAACACAGCTGCTCAAAATTTGTTCTGCGGGCCGAATTGGGGCTTTGTTATAGAATGCACTGATCTGGAGGTATCTAAAGAATTCTGCGTTAGGTATATATTTTTCCTCTTTGATATGGTCAAAGGTTTTGACATATTTTCTACCCTCCAGGTCTTTTAGTCGTAAATACCCTGACTGAATCCACTTTGAGAAATGAGAACTATCCAGGCCTGGAGCAAAGTCGGGGGTTACCCCAAACGGGTGTCATTAAGGAGTTTAATGTTGTGAGAGAACATCTGAATTTGGTAGCCTCTCATATCTTCAAGGAGTTTGAAATGGCCTGCAGCGGTGTCCGAATTCTGGACCAGCTTTTTTTGGGTAACCAAATTAGATTCTGCATCTCTATGGGTGCGCAACATTCTTTTCCCAATGCCACCCATCTCCGAAGGTACGGATCTGCGTGCCACTGTATAATTTGGCTCAATTGGGCTGCTTCGTAATAGGCGAGCAAGCAAGGCACTCCCAACCCTCCTCTCGAGGTCAGCCTCCTCAAGATTTCTTTTTTTATCCTTGGGCCTTTTTTATTCCAGATAAACTTCGTTATCTTAGACTGCAGTGAGAGGATATCATCTTTCAGCAGGGGGATCAGGAGGGCCTGGAAAAGGTATAACACCTTTGGAAGGAGATTAATTTTCACACTGTGAATTCTTCCAATCCAAGAGATGCCATACTCCGCCCATCTCCTGGGATCCTCTCTCAGAGTCTTAAACAACCTGGGATAATTTGCCTTATATAATGCTTTGAAATCCTTTGTTATATACACCCCTAGGTATTTGATCATGGAGGGTTGCCATTTAAAGATAAAGTTTAGTCCAATTAGCTTTTCAACTGGTTTAGGTAAATTTATGCTGAGGGTTTCTGACTTGGCCTGATTAATTTTAAACCCTGAAATTTAATTAAAATTCCCAAGGATTGCAAAAACATTGGGCAGGTAGGTAAGAGGGTTGGATAATGTCAGGATCACATCATCCGCGTACAGCGCCACTTTGTGTGTCTGCTCTTTTAATGATATTCCTGATACATCCGGGCATATTCTCAAATGTGCCGCCAAGGGTTCAATACAAAGGGTGAACAGCAAGGGGGACAGCGGGCAACCTTGCCTCGTGCCACTGCGGATTTGGAATTATTCAGATGGGAAACACTGATGCCGCACCCTCGCCGTTGGCCCCTCGTACAATGCCATAATGGCTCCCAAGAGACATCCTTCAAAGCCAAATGCCTCTAGCATCCCCCTCAAATAGGGCCAATCGATCCTATTGAAGGCTTTTTCCGCATCCAGACTTAGTACCATTGACGGAATATTTTGTTTTTGAGCCAAATCCATTAAATCGATTATTCGTCTGGTATTGTCTGCTGCTTGCCTTCCACCGATGAACCCTACCTGATCTGGATGAATTAACCTGGGGAGGACATTACCCACTCTATTAGCTATAAGCTTGGAGAGAATTTTTATGTCGGTATTGATTAAAGAGATGGGCTGGTAGCTCTTACAGTCTGCCGGGTCCTTTCCAGGTTTATGGATCAGGGAGATAGACGCCTGAAGCATCTGTGCTGGGAACGAGGCCCCTAGAAAGACCGAATGAAAGAGTTTTAACATATGCGGGGCTAGTATTTTCAGATATTTTTTGTAATATAGGTTTGAGAAGCCATCTGGACCAGGTGCCTTGGCTGGCTTAAGGGACTTTACAACTTCCGTTAACTCTTCTAAAGAGAAGTCTTTCTGTAAAGCCTCTCCTTCCGCCCTGCTCAATGTCGGCAATTTCGCCCCTTTTAAGAATTCCCGCAGATTGTCCCTCGTTTTTTGATTGTGTATGACCTTACCTCCATCGTAGAGCGCCTCATAGTAGGATTTAAATTGCTCTACGATCCGCTTAAGGTTTGAGGTAAGCTCCCCCCCCTGCATGCGAATAGATTGAATATGGTAGTTTGGTACTTTGTTTCTAAGTTTATTAGCGAGGAGGGTGTCCGGCTTGTTCGCCTTCTCGAAAAACCTGCGTTTAGTCCAGCTCAGCTCCTTTTCAGCCTGGGAGGCTGATGTTTGATATCTGATATTTCTTTCAGGGTAGAGTCTTGTTTGAGGGTTTTATGAATTGCTGTGAGGGATGCCAATTTCTCCTGCAGCTCCTTAGTCTGGCACTCTTGCTCTCTCCTGCGTCTAGCAGCTAGACACGAGAGATCCCCTGAGGGTAGCCTTATGGGCCTCCCACAACGTGGAGTGTGATGACACACTACCCTCGTTCTCTGTAAAATACTCCTTGATCTTCTCTCCTACCTCCCTCTCAATGGTCGGGATTTTTAATAACAGTTCATTTAGTCTCCAACCTACTCCCGGCCTGTCTAGCAAATTTAGCATGCACCGCAGCTCTATTGGTGCGTGGTCGGACCACGAAATATCGTGTATCCCCGTGTGGGAGACCACTGGGACCAGTCTATTGGATACAAGGAAGTAATCTATCCGACTGTAGCGGTTATGGGGGTGGGAGAAAAAAGTAAAGTCTTTAACCTTTTGGTGTTGCTCTCTCCATATATCCACTAGCTGGCAGTCTCGTAGTCCTTGGGTAATGTTTAGTATGTCCTGTCTGAGGGGGAGGTTAGATGCTGTACATCGGTCTAAGTTTGGGTTTAACGTCCTGTTTAGGTCCCCTGCTACAATCATGTTTCCCTTTGCTTCCTTATGTAATTTCCAGAAAAAAAACTCTGAACCGGCTCACATGGTGCGTATATTGACGCCAGCGTGAGCGGCTGACCCTGTATGGATCCTACAAGGATAAGGAATCTTCCCTCTTTATCTGTCAGCTTCTTATCTACCTACCCTTATGACGGGGTGTGACACAGGAGGAAAAACCAATAGGGAAAACAAAGGGGAAAACGGAACATGAATACATACACATGAATAACACTAATAACTTGTCATCGGCTCCAGGGCCTCCCCGTCCTGTAGCCAAGTCCAGCGCCTTTGGTGTGACGACTCTCGTGGTACCCTGCCAACGACCCTCGCTTATCCCCCAAAGGACTTTATCGGGATCCAGGAGGTCCCTCCACCCCAGGCCCCGACTGAGACCCATGCCAACCCCGGGGTATGTGTCTCCTCCTCTACTCCGTTTCCGCGCTCTATCTGCACCCTTTAACTTTTTAAGCTAAACTTTATTCGCCCCAACTTGCCTGTACTAACTTTCGAGAAACTTGCTGCCTCTTGCTCCCTGTTATCAACTGAAAGCTTACTCTCCGAGCTTCTTCTGTTTTTTAAATGTGTTGCCTCCCGCATCCCCCTACGTATCCGGCTCCAGGCTCAACCCTATCTCCTTTCTGTTCCCTACCCCATCTCATTCTCTCTATCCTCCCTTCCCCTCCTTCTTACCTCCCGTCGCATTGTCCAATATCCCACCTCTTTCCGTTCTGTTCCACCGTCCCGCCCTTTCCTCCTTCTTTCCTCCCATCCTACCCTTCCGTCCCCCTTTCTCCTCCACCTATCCTCTTATCTTCCCTTGGCCGCATTTTCCTCTGTGTCCGGCAGATTTATTGTTGCCTGTAGGGGGCTTTCTGTTATTCGACGTCGCTCTCTGTGTCCCTGTGAGCTGATGACTAAGTCTGCCCCATCCAAGATGGCGTCCACCCGTTTGTCCACCGGTTATGACGACTTCCGGTTTCCAGCGACCGCCATTTTGGATCTGCTTCTGCCGCGAGGAGGCTGGAGAAGCGCTCTCCTCGAACTCCACCGTTGGTAGGGCCCTTGTTTGGCGTGATACTGCCTCCCTTGTGGTGTAGTAGTGCAGCCGGATGATGTCCCGGGGCTGCTCGGTTTGCATCAGCCGGGAGCGGAGAGCTCTATGGCAGCGGTCCATGGCCAGAGCCTCCTTATTACAGTCCGGCAGCAGGGACGAACCAGCCAGCGCGCGACGAACTCTTCGCAGTCTCCCACCTCCTCAGAGACCCCTCTTATTCGGATGTTATTCCGCCATTCGCAGTTCTCCGCATCCTCCTGGCGTTCTTTCAGCTCATCAATCTGCCGCTGTAAGTCTCCCAACCTCTTCTCTGTTTTCTTTACCACCTTTATAGTTTGATCTACTTTGTTCTCCAGGTTGTCTGTTCTTGTCCCGTTTACTGACCTCCCTCTTAACTTCCTTAATCTCCGCTTGCAAGAGGGACTTTAAATAATTGTAGTCTCTCAAAATCACATCTCCGCACAGGTAATGGGGATTGATTGCTGACCCCCTCCTCCTCTCCCTCTTGCTCTGTGTCAGGGTTTGAAGCCGGCGCCATTTCCCCTGCCATGCCACCCGATCCTGCTCCGCCAAAGTAATCTCTGAAATCCGCCAGTTTTTGTTTCTTCTGGCTTGCTGTTTTTTTCAGGGCCATCCCTGTAGGTTTATTTAGTGCTTCTTAGCTTTTTTAGTAATAATTCTTTATTTTCAGGGTGTTTTTTTATACTATTTACTGTGAGCGCGGCACAGAGCTAACTACTTAGACTTCCATACACATGGCCGTCGCGCATGCGCCCAAAGAAATCTATTTTTTGATAATTTATTTCAAATGAGACCATGTTATGATCACTGTTACCCAAATGTTCCAGGACTTGAATATTTGTTATTACTTCTACATTGTTTGATATCACCCTCAATCCCTTTCTCTGCAGTTCTGATGACAACATATTTGTTTTACATTGTAGAAGTGCTAACTGTTCCTCTCTAGAGAAATTAATGTCGTCTGCCACCCTTGACCTATGGAGTATTTCCTTTTTTGGTTCTTACTCACGTGTTAGATCAACTTTATAAAGGTCTCCAACTCGCACTTAGTGCATGGTGGGTTATAGGTACGACTGTATGTATCCTTACTCAAGTGGTTTGTGTTGTAAAGCAGCTGCCATTGTACAAGCTGTTAGTAGACTAATCTGTCAAAACGTCTTGGGAACTCAAGGATGTTTGTTTACATTTCTGTAAAGATGGCTTTAAGACACAAATTACAACAACAAAAAAGTGTAATAAGTCAAAATACACTTCAAATAAATCAACAGGATTAATGATAGTTCTTTATGTAGGATGTTAGCTCTAGTGGCTCTTATTGATGTGGATATATTAATATAGGAAAGCAGCAGGGAATTTGTTCTGGAATCACAGAGCCATCACAGCATTGGCAGCTGCTTGTATTTTCTTCAGCATCTTTTTTTTTTTTTACACGGTTTAAAGAAGGGGGCTTCTGGTGCTAAACAACATTGATTTCAGCTCTGGGAGCCCCGGCTTCCTGGTACTGACATCAGAAGGGGCTGCCGAGTGCAGTCCCAGCTTGGCACAGAAAAAGTCTGTTTAAAAAGGTCCCACATCAACAGGAAGTCATTACATCATCCCTTGCAGCTTCCTATTGGCTCACACGCCGCAGAACCTTTAAACAGGACAGATACCGTCATAACCTTCAGCTATAAGTATCTTGAGGAACAGAATACATCATTCAGCTCCTGCATCAAAAGCTAGGAGAATTTTTTTTCTTTGAAAAGGAAAAAGGTCCTTTAAAATTATTATTTTTTTACAAAAAAAAGTCTAAAAACAAAAAAAAGTAGCACACTCAACCATTTAAAATATTATCTATACTGCTTTAGTTGTCATAGGAAAAGCTACATTTATGCTAGAAGACACACACAGACACACACACACACACACACACACACACACACACACACACACACACACACACACACACACACACACACACACACACACACTTAGACTTGACTTTTGTACAGACAGTAAGTCACAATACAATAAAAAACCCCAATGCAACATCTAAATGACAAAGTATATACTTAAATACTTATGTTTGTCTTCTCACAAGTACGGGTAATTTAGTTAAAGTCTTTGGCCAAAGCGTTATAAACTCACAATCACACCAAGGCAAGACAGGTCCGAACACTAACCTTATGCGAGCTTATGTTTGGCCAATCACACCAAGGCAAGGCAGGTCCTAACATAAGCTCACAGTCACAGTTAGTGTTAGGACCTGCCTTGCCGGGATTGCGAGCTTATAACACTTTGGCCAAAGAGTTCAACTAAATGAACCATAATTTTGAGAAGACAAACAGACGTATTTAACTATATATTTTGTAATTTGGATGTTGCATTAGGGCCTTTTGTTTTTTGTTGTATACAGAACATTTGGTCACAGAGCTTGTAGGGATTGTGTGCAAAAAGTCACATCTATCATTTTCTCCTGAGCGGTTGATTATAGGCCTTGCAGTATGGAAGACTAAGAAATTAGAAAAAAAGAACTCAGGAAAATAAAAAACAAACAAAACTCAATATTTTATTTGTATTACATGGCATGAGTGCATTAGAAAATGTGTAAATATGCAGCTCAAACCATGTTAAATTATCTACAAGCCAAAGCTTTTGCTTTGTTCCTCATAAGCCTTGTATCTTGACATTTATTCCGCATAGTTAAGGAAAAAATCAACAAGCTGCTTAAGAACTTCATCATTAAACCCCTTGATGTTGTCTTCTTCCACGGCATCAAACAGGGGAATGCTTTGTGTTCCCCAGCAAATGTTCTTTCGACAGTCACTGTTATCAGTTTCAACCGTTAAAGCTAATGTATTCAGTTGGTAACAAAAGAAGGAAAAGTATTTTCCATCAGAAATGACACCCTGGGAGACAAACGGTCGTGTCAGATCCGCATGGCTCCAAAAACCTGCAAAAATACAAATCAAATAATGATATCTACCAGATATGTTTCCTGCAAAATAATAAATGAAAGCATAAATAATGGATAACACTGCATTTGTGCATAACACACACACAAAATATTTACCATTTGTATCTTAAAAACGATGTAAATCTCTCAAAATACGAGCGTAGTTTTATCATAAAAAGTATTTTGTGCACATTTCATGCAATCTATAAAGTAATAAGCGTCATCGATTAGGGACGTTATTTAAAATGGTACGAAATACAATCGTCAATCCACGTCAAATGACGTTTTTGGCTTATTCAAGTGTTATCAGTTGCTTCGAACATATTTAATATCATTACAAGATCTTATCTTGTATCAAACGGGCAATGGATGGAAGGGAAGTAAACATAATTATGCCCCTTTACAAAGCATTAGTAAGACCACACCTTGAATATTGAGTACAATTTTGGGCACCAATCCTAAGAAAAGACATTATGGAACTAGAGAGAGTGCAGAGAAGAGCCACCAAATTAATAAAGGGGATGGACATTCTAATTTATGAGGAGAGGCTAGCTAAATTAGATTTATTTACATTAGAAAAGAGGCGTCTAAGAGGGGATATGATAACTATATACAAATATATTCAGGGACAATACAAGGAGCTTTCAAAAGAACTATTCATTCCACGGGCAGTACAAAGGACTCGGGGCCATCCCTTGAGGTTGGAGGAAAGGAAATTTCAACAGCAACAAAAGAAAAGGGTTCTTTACAGTAAGGGTAGTTAAAATGTGGAATTCATTACCCATGGAGACTGTGATGGCAGATACAATAGATTTGTTCAAAAAAAGTTGGACATCTTTTTAGATGGAAAAGGTATACAGGGATATACCAAATAAGTATACATGGGAAGGATGTTGATCCAGAGATTAATCCGATTGCCAATTCTTGGAGTCAGGAAGGAATTAATTTTTCCCCTTAAAGCTGCAGTTCAGTCTTTTTTTTTTTTATGTATTTTTTTACTTCAATAGTTTTATGTGTGCAATCTCTAATTACCTAAATAACTGTATAGCTGCAGGTCAATTCGTTATCCATGTATTGATAGGTCGAAATTTGGTGACATAATTAGTGAAGGGATCTGTTTATATTCTGCTTGTCTGTCAGTGGAAGCTCATGAATATTCATGAGCAATCCTGCACTGACAAGTGCTAGAGGGAGGGCAGGGCTGACAAAGGGGTGTGCCAGGGCATGTGACAGGACATGAAGGGGCAGTGCCTTAGCAAATGGCTGTTAAAATAGAATACAAGAAAATTGGTCTTTAAAAGTTGTTGTTTTTTAAAACAGAAAATGCTAAAAGTATTTTTTCTTACTACAGAACTGATTTATTAAAAAAAAAACACACATGCAGGATATTGACTGAACTGCAGCTTTAATTGGGTTTTTTATTTGCGTTCCTCTGGATCAATAAGTAAGTATAGATATAGAATAAAGTATCTGTTGTCTAAATTTAGCATAGGTTGAACTTGATGGACGTACGTCTTTTTCCAACCTCATCTACCATGTAACTATGTAATATGTAATTACAATTACATTCATAATGCAACTGTCATACCATTACTCAAAATCAGCATGCTTGACCCTACCTGTCTTTCCAACTATTGACCTGTCTCCCGCCTCTAAACTCCTTGAACGTCTTGTATTCTGCCGCTTGCTCCATTTTCTCAACACCTATTCTCTCCTAGACCCTCTACAATCTGGCTTGCGCACTTGCTCACTCCACTGAAAATAGCCCTCACTAAAATAACTAATGACCTCCATGCTGCCAAAGACAGAGGTCATTACACTCTGCTCATATTACTCGAACTCTCTGCAGCATTTGATACTGTGGACAACCCTCGTCTCCTTCACATTCTCCATACTCTTGGTATTCGTAACAAAGCTCTATCCTGCATCTCCTCTTACCTCTCCCATCGTACGTTCAGTGTCCCTTTTGGAACCACCACCTCCTCCTCCAGCGATCTCCCTGTGGGGGTACCCCAGGCTCTGTCCTGGGACATCTTCTCTTTTCTCTGTACACTCTCTCTAGGTGACCTAATCACATCTCTTGGGTTCAAATATCACCTCTATGCTGATGACACACAAATGTACTTTTCTACCCCTGACCTTACACCTGCTGTACAGACTAAAGTTTCTGAATGTCTCTGCTATATCATCCTGGATGGCCCTCTGCCGACTTAAACATGGCAAAAACAGAGTTCCTCATACTTACTTTCTAAAATAGCCCCATTTCCTCCTTCCACAGTACTGTTGGAAGTACTATCATTCACGCAGTAGCCCAAGCACGCTGCCTAGGAGTCACACTTGACTCCTCTCTCATTCGTTTGTCACATTCAAAAGGTAGTAAAAAAACTGTCGTTTTTTTCCTCCGCAATATTACTAAGATACGCCAGTTCCACTGTTGCTCAACTGCAAAAACTGACACAGACCCTCATTCTCCCCCGTCTCGACAACTGTAACCTCCTGCTGTCTGGCCTTCCTGCCTCCCTACAAATCTATCCTAAATGCGGCTGCCAGAATCACTCTACTCTTTTCAAAATCTGTCTCGGGGTCTCCCTTGCTGAAATCCCTCTCCTGGCTTCCTATCAAATCCCGTATCACACACTCAATTCTCCTCCTCACTTTTAAAGTTTTGCACTCTTCTGCTGCTCCTTACATCTCAGACCTAATTTCCTGCTATACACTATCCCGACTCTTGCGTTCTGCTCAAGGATGTCTTCTCTACCCCTTTTTGTAGCTAAAGCCCTCTCCCGCATGAAACCCCTCATTGACTGCTCCACACCTCTGGAATGCCCTTCCCCTCAATATCCATCTAGCAGCCCCTCTATCCACCTTTAAGACCCACCTAAAAACACACTTGCTTAAGGAAGCATACGAGTAGCTCGGTGGCTGATAATCAACACCTCATACATACATCCACCATGGCCCCTTGCAGACACACTTACCAGAACGCCCTCCTTCTGTCACTGTACATTCTTTCTACCAACAAATTACATTGTAAGCTCTTTGGAGCAGGGACTCCTTTTCCTAAATCTTACTTTTATGTATTCTCCCCTTTGTGTTATTTATATTATGTATATACTGGCCATGTATATTACTGCTGTGAAGCGCTAGATACATTAATGGTGCTATATAAATAAAAGACATATATACACACATACATACATACATACCTTAAACAAGCATGAACAGGGCTGGCCTAAGAATAATTCTGATTTGTCACAGAGTATGGTGGCTAATGGTTTCTTTTTAAACGTAGCATATTTTAGTGCAGTGATTCACTGGAATCGAAAATCACTGGAATTGAGATGCTCAATTCCAGTGCACCCCCCCCCCCGGTCAGGTTTTAAGGTTATCCCAGCTTCAGCATATGTGGATTGAGCCACCTGTGCTGAAGCTGGGATATCCTTAAAACCTGACCTGTTGGGGGGTCTTGAGCACCCCTGTTTTAGTGTATGCTCGTTTATAATGTCAGGCTTTATTTTGATTGTTCTATAGTTTTTCTGTCATCTAAGGTTCTTGCCATGTTTCTTCCCAATTATATGGCAGAGTGTTAATAGCTGTTTAAAAGAAATAAAAAAATAACAGTGAAATGAAGATGGAAAGACTTCCAATGGCGACAAGTTCATTCATTCTTACCTTGATACATAGCTTGTGCTCCTGTCCATGCAAAGAGACTTGCAATAGCATTAGCCCTCAACCGAACTTCAATTTGGTCGGCAAGATTTGCCTTTATTAGCCGCTCACGCTTAAATTTGTCAGGCACCAAATGAAATTGGGTATGCCCAAAGTTACAAGGGTCTTCTATTTTGGTACCTGTAGATGGGATAATAAATAATGTAATTATATTTTCATGGTTACTTGCCCCCTCATCATAATTTTCATATATGTTACATGACACGCTTTTTGCCTTCCCAAAAAATTATAGAAAAATAAAATGTACCCACAGAACTCCTTAACTGCAAAGAATGTTATTTAAAGACAGGATCAATGTTTTGCTCCCTACACAGACCTTTATCAATAGAGATACAGATATATTTCTTTAGAGTATTGCACATGGGGGACATACTAATTGGCCTCAGTATAAACATTTATCATTATCAGTTAAAATAATGTTCTTGGCTGCTCTATTATCAATTTGTTTTAGTACAGTTTTTTTTTTAACCCTTTTCAAACCATAAGTGGAGGAAGAGTAACGCATCCAGGGCAGAAGTGGTTTGAAATAAACATTGCTTAAGTTTGTAGTGGTATATTTTGTTGAAGTTTCTGCCCTCAGACACAAAAACCAAAAACACACACAATAGCTAAAGTACCATCATGACTTCATACACAAATCTAAAATACATTCTCCTCCCCCCCCCCAAATTGTTTTTCGCCGATTTATTTTGCCTGTGTAATGTAAGGAAAGTAAGATTGTCAAACATTCATTTTTTGCTTTAATGACAAGGTAAACTGCAGTAATTTTTCACACATCTTACCTATAAATATGTTATTGTCATATTGTCTTCTGAACAGAGGTAACCTACTTGGTTCATAAGTGATTACTGGAACTTCTTCAGGTACTGTATAATCTAGAGGTACAAACTTAAAACCATAGCAGTCAGCAAAACATGGGTAGACAGGAAGGTGCTCACTATTTGTACAGATTTATTTAATATTTTATGGTTCTGAGAAATTGCAACACCAAGAAGTACATTTACTCTAGTCTCGTCGATGCAAAACTGGGGCAAACTGCATCATGTTTATCAAGGAAAAAAAATCCTACTGAAACCAATTGGAGTTTTTAGGCTGACAAATTGGATTGAAATCTTTTGCACGGGTCTCACCACAATTTGCCAGCTGGAAAACTTTAATAAAGAACGCCAACAGGGCTAGATATTGAAACCTTTGTTAACCCTTTGGGTGCCCCAAGACAGTTACTGCATCATGGGGACTGGCAGTCAAGGGGCACCATGGCGGCTACAGCATTCCCACAGTGTGCTTGTTTTCTAGAGGAGATTGCATTCTGCAGTATGCGATCAGTAATACAGGTGAAATTGGCTATAACTGTTCCCCCCTCCCCCCGGCGGCTGAGTGTGTGAGTGTGTTACATACAGTGACACACTTACAGGAGGTCTGAGATACATAGATATATTTATACATACATACATACATACATACATACATACATATACACACACACACAATGTGACTGGGATCTGACTAAAATCTGCTTTATCGTGGGGGGGTGATCTTCAACCCTTGTTGCTCCACTGCTGGATGCAGGCCTCCCAATGGTCTGTCAGGTATTGCGGTTGCAACACTCTTTTGACACTGGAATCTGACTGCAAACATACTAAAATACAGCAGCTAATGTGTCATTTATACTGAGTTTAAAACAGCACAACAAGTTGGTTTATTTTTTTTTAAATTTTAGTTATCAGATTGAAGGAAGGGGTCTGCCAGGATGAACTGCATTAATTTGAGCTCCGGGGACCCACGGCTTCCCCAGATACACAGCTCCGGCTGGGCTTGTTGGGGCTAACATAAATGGCAGCTTTAAAAATGACCTGCAGGCCAATAGGAAGCCGTAATGTCATCCGTTGCGGCTAACTATTGGCCCGCGTGACAAGTGACATTTAAACATGAAGGTGATACCAGCAAATCCTACGTAGGTAAGTATCTCGGGAAGCAGGGGGTTCCTACAGCTGAAATTAACGCAGTTCAGTTGAGCTCTGTAGACGCCTCATTCCTACAGCTACTAAATAAATAAAAAAAACAAGCTGCCACTTCTTGTGCTGCTTTAATGTGAATTTTAACAGCAGATTAGATAAGCGGTGCGCAAAATGGGTGGCGCGCCCCCCAGGAGGGGCACTGGATTTCACTGGGGGGGGTGCGGCGGTTGCAGAGGCCTGCGCTCTTCCCTGAGGCATGTAAATTAAATGCCGGGGGATCGCGTGAGGCCTCTGCAACTCTAAAACTTAGGCCTTGCCCCCGCTACCTACTACAGCGCCCGCTGTGGCGGACGCTGCACAGACGAGAGCCCTCCCCTTAATGGCGCCAGGCCCGCTGCGAGGGGGGGCCGCAGCGCTGGGGCGAGAGTTGCTCCTGCTCTCAATAGAATTGAGAGCAGGACTTGCGACGAGCGATACGGCACGCCCCCCGGCGGTTCAGCCAATGAGGGCGAACCTGCCGGGTGATGTCATGGCAGCGCCCCCGTCACTCCCCCGCCACGCCCCCCACGGTCTATCTACCTGCAGTGAGCTGCAGACCGGGGAATCGGCTGCACGCGCCGCCAATCTCGCGGGCGCGCGTTGCAGCGGAGTAACCGGGGCCTTAGCCTTACATTGACTCTGCTGGCGTCACTCGCGTCCATGGCACCGCAGCGTCAAATGATGCAGCGGGGTCATGTGACGTCACATTCCCCCACAGCGTCATTTGACACTGCGCAAGGTGAGGGGTGCGCAGAATGCAGGAAAGCAAGCGAGGGCTCAGCATTAAAAAAGTTCACGCGCCCCTTGATTACATCATACCGTGCTGCAGCCGTTATCAAAGCTCAGCACGGATTGGCTGATCGCTGGGTAATGTCATGGGCTTCTGGGATTTCTAGTTCATCTATATTTAAATACTATTGGATATGGGGCAGAACTACAACTCCCAGAAGCTCCTGCTAAGACGAGATCATATGAAAATCAGTAGCATGAAACAGGCGCAAGGAGTGGTATTTTAGGTGCTCATGATTTTCCTGTTAGACATGTATATTTCATATATAGTTGCCTGTACTTAGTTATGCAAAGGAAAGAAGAAACCTAATTCTGTACATTGGAACTTGGAAAACAAGAAGACATCACATTTTTCAAAGTCACTTCTTATTGGATTTTAGTGTGTGTGTGTGTGTGTACGTACACTATATTAGCAGTATTTAGTTACAATTTTGAATAATATAGGTTTAGTGAACACACAATCCAGACTCAAGGAAAAGGCTGCCTCTTACTTCTGGAAGTTGTTTACACACTCTGATCTGGGCAAGGGGCTTGTCATCTATTTGAAATCTGATAGGATCAATCCGACCTTTCCTGTGCCCTCGGGGAACGCGCACCTCTCCACGCATCCAGTAGAAGTTAACTTGTGGTTTCAAGTCTGCAAAAAGAAGAAGACCGACAACACCGGCATAAGTATTTACCACAATGAAGGCATTTAAAATGCAATAAGAAAAATAACTGCATTTCATTTGAAGTAAATTTATAAGCATTTTGAAGGGGGAAATGAAGAATCAACCTGGTGATGGCGAGTGGAGACAAACCGTACTGGCAATATTTTCCAGGTCGTAATTTTGTAAATTCACAAGTCTAACAATTTCCCAGGAAACATGTTCACGAAGGGCATTCCATCAATGAATGACCGATGTTAAACACGTAGGAGAGAATGTAACAGACACTTACATATAGAGTAGCACAAAATGTATATAAAATAGTATTTGCTTATTAAGCCATCACATTTTGGAATTGCCGTCAGATCTTCCAGGAATAACAATTCAAAAGTCATAAAATACCCCCAATATAACAACAACAAAAAAGGGAGCGGTCTTCAGCACTCTTGGACTTTTACAATCAACCAAATGAAGCTCTATGTCATCCGTGTTAGCAAGTCTCCATTCATGTAGAGATAGATGTAGCCGATACATCTCTACATGAACCAAACCTTACTAACATGGATAGGGACCCGTAAATAGGCTTGTGGGCAGTGACACGGAGCAAGAATACTTTTCTTATCAGTGTATTAGTGCCAGGATCGTCTTGAAACGTTGCCTACCAGTTTGTGTGTTTGATTGTGAGGAGGATTGCCCTGTCCCACAAGGTCACATGAACTTGGTACACTTGCTTATGGTTTGTTTATTATTGCATATTACCCAGTAAAAAAAAGGAAAAAAAAAAAAAAGGAATAACTTTTTTTTACTGAGAATTTTTATGAGGTGAATATTATAAGAAAGCCATCCCAGCCTCTCTTTTTTTAAAATACTATTGAGGTAAAAAAATTAAATATATACATATATACACATACACATATATACATATAGTTATGGGTACTGAGGGAGATATGAAGTCAATAAAGAGGAGCACACGTGCTATAAAAATGTAATACAGCTATGGGTGCTAGCAAAACAGCCCCGGTGCTTAGACAGGTAAAATGGTGAGAAAAAGTTTGTGAACCCCAACGATAATTATGGAAAATCCATAGCTTTTTCCATGTTAACCTTCTTGAATCAAAACAAGTATATTCTTAAATATCCAATGGGGTTTATATTAACCAATCCCATGTCTTTTGAAACAAAATCATGCATGAATTAGACAAAACAATGAGTAATTAAAAGTCAGGGTACAGAATGGGACATTTTTGCAGCGACCAAATGGCCGCGGCGTCAGGTGGCCCCTCTGCCGCAGCCAATTCGGTGCTGAAACCCCACCATTGGCCGCTTAAGGCAAGTTTTATTACTGGTTTGGGTAGGGGTAGACAAATGGACCTGTCAAATAGGCAGGAACAAAAAGGCCCCAGATTGCTCACTGTGTTGAATATCAAGGCAGATAAGATAATGGGGATGGATCCCCAATGGATGGAATTACAAGGATAACCAATCGGGATAATTCCAGGTTGCAATGAATATATGGAGAGTAGTAGGTTGACCCCTGTTTGTTGTATTGTCAATATGGTCTTTATTTTAAAATTGTCTCTTTAATTAATGTACAGTATTAAAAAAAAAAAAGCGTCGATCAGCTTTAAGTTTCAATGAAAAGAACGAATTGTGGGCACATTGGATGTGTTATCACAGTGGCAGCCACACCTGTGTACACTTGCGCGAATCAACAGTGTATGTATACACACACACACACACTGCCTATGCTGTAATAATGTGTAGCAAAAATATTTCCAATACCGCTGTATCAGCAGACGAAAAGCAAGGCCACGATGGCAATTGTGTTACTATCCATCCAGTGAATGATTGGACAGTGTGAACTATCAATATGCCTAACTCAGTGGGCTATTCTCTACCAGAAAAATGCATTTATTTATTTATAAAATATTTTACCATAAAGTAATACATTGAGAGTTACCTCTCATTTTCAAGTATGTCCTGGGCATAGAGTTATGATGAAAAATAAATGGTTACAAATACATAGTTCCATAAGTGAACAGGGTTATACATTATATACAAGACATTGCATGCACAGTTAAAGCTGCAGTTCAGTCGTCTTTTTTTTTAATTAATTTTTTTACTTCAATAGTTTCATGTGGGCAATCTCTAATTACCTAAAGAACTGTATAGCTGCCAGTCAATTCGTTCTCCATGTATTGCTCGGCAAAATTTGGCAAGATCTTTAGAGATGGCATATGTTTTTCTTCTGCTTCTGTCACTCAGTGGAAGCTCATGAATATTCATGAGCACTCCTGCACTGACATGTGCTAGAGGGAGGGCAGGGCTGACAAAGGGGTGTGCCAGGGCTTGTGACAGGACATGAAGGGGCAGAAATCATTAATATAGTAACTGTTTTTAACTACATACAAATCATCAAAACATCAAGTTATGTAGTTAAAAACAGTTACTATGTTAATGATTTCTATTATATTAAACATGGGCTGGGGTGTCTGAAAAGCAAACACACAATTGAGCATAGAGGGCCAAGTGTACTAAGCAGTGCTATGCCATAAGCGGCCTTTTGAGGTTCACTTGAATGGGCAGTAAAGCTTTATGGCATGGCTCCGCTTGGTAAATAGAGCTTAGTGTTTGCTTTGAACAAAATAATGTATTCTCCCCACTGTGGTGTGTATTTGAGCCTCCATTAGAAATTTCTAAATGGTAATGGTGACTGACTCTTTTAATGTACAGTAGTTATCGCCCTGACAAGGCCTTTGAAGGTTGTACATTTAAAAAAGGGCATTTTTAACAGGGCCTAAGACATTTTTAATTTTTTTTGCTTAAAGATACCTTCCGTCTTTTATCTCGCGCGTTGTCAGATTTCTATTTGCTGCTAGATTAACACTTAAAGAGTAATTTATAACACTGAGCTGAATCCCCCCAAACCCTCAGTCAGGCGTGTCTGGGAACCTTGACGTGTGTGCCACTCACCCAGACAGGACTGTGCCAGCAGAGGGTTGTACGCGGCGCACTGACTGTTCAGCAAGGACACCAGCTGGGTGAGGAAGGGGGCGACCGAGAACTCCTGCTGCTTGTAAAGGTAGCTCCGGCCCTTCTTCGCATAGAAGTACTCCTGCAGCAGGAGCTCGCACACCTGAGACCGGAGCTCGGACAGGCCCGGGGCCCCTAGGGAGGCTCGGCCCGCCGCTCCCCCGGCATCCCTCCTCTCCGGCAGCCCCGCAGCATCCCTCCTCTCCGGCAGCCCCGCAGCATCTCCCCCGGCATCCCTCCTCTCCGGCAGCCCCGCAGCATCTCCCCCGGCATTCCTCCTCTCCGGCAGCTCCGCCGCCCCCGTGTCACCTCCCCCGCCACCCCTCCTCTCCGGCAGGCCCGACACGTAGGCTGTCTTAGTGAAATGCTGGTACCAGCGGTCTGCGTGCAGGGAGAAGGTCTGCGGGTAGACCACGTACTTGAGGCGCTGCAGGGCGGTGAGGATCTGCAGCCTCTCGCGGGCGGTGCTGGCGGCGTGCGCGCGGTTGTAAAACACCTCGGCCCGGCGCCGCTGCGCCGCCTTGCTCTTGGCCGTTAGGGAGGCTACCACGGGAGGGTAAAGCGAGGAGGGAGTTGGGGACTCTGGAGAGAGCCCGGTCTCGGCGGGCAGAGCCCGGTAAGCCGGCACCAACACATCCCGCTTAATTAGCTTTCCCAGCCCCCTGCGCGCCGCCATCTTGCAGCCGCTCCCGGGCAACAGAGGACGCGACCTTTCCGCGCTAAAGCAGCGATTGGGTGGCTGCGCGGTCAGCTGATGTACAGACCCACCAATCAAAAGGTGGAGTGCTGTGAAGGCTTGAACGGCGTTCTGGGTGGCGCGTAGCACGTCACACAGAGAAGGGCACGTGACAAAGAGAGAGCTCGGGTCAGACATGAGACGTCTCCTGTGTGCAGCAGTATAGCGGCTGGGCCCACTAGGTACCTTGGCCGGGAATGTGCAGCCGCGCTCTACCACGGGTTTTCCCCAAATACTAAGGAGACTTTAATGAACATTATCAGTGCTGATATGTATTTACACACTAAATACTCTATCCCCAACTGGCCTGAATGAGGAATTTGTCTACACCCCCTTCCTATAAATATATATTGGCTGCACTAATAAGGTTCAGTAAAGTCTCCTTAGTACTATTCTGTACAGTATTCAATCAGAGGTAATCATACATTACCTGCGTTTATACACCATGGAGCTATGCTGGTCAAACAATCAGGTCCTATGTGACCCTGTTTTGACCCCCTGCCTAGCCCTATGATGTTAGGTTTCTTGGCAACTGAATCAACATACAGTGCAACGAATAGCTTTTTTAGCGTCATGGTAACCCGATCTGTATATACTGTAGGGGTGTGCACTGGCGTCAAGTACACTCACCCCGGAAGAAGGCGTGGTGATACCGAAACGTACGTCTGGTAGTCACTTGCACAGCCGGAGCGATAGCAGCAGCAAGTTCCGTAGCGCCCTGATCCAGCTATTAGCACAAAAGCTTAGTACATTGGTTGCAATAGAAACTACCTCTCTGCACTAATTATGACAAACAGGAGTTGTGTAGAGCCGGTGTATGACCAACAGTAGGAGCCTCCGTTTGCTCCGGTCTTTTGTCCATTCACCATGACCAGGATTGTGCTGGGAATTAATATAATGAGCAGGTAGTGTATATTATGTGATTTAACCAAATTGAGACAGGTGCTATATATTTTTATGCTAGAGCCAGAGGCTACTTCATCTACATTGCGGCAGTTAAAAGATGTGCCTTGAACGTGGCACTTTGTAGATTTCTAGCTGACTAGTATTTTGAACTACTACACTATTTTCTTTCCATTTGCAGCCTTAATTGTATTTTAATATGTATATCCACTGTGACAGTCATAGACTCTGTATATGTTAGTAGGAGGTTGCATTATGCCTATTTTCCAGTATGCGAGGAGTTAACTCCACTGGTTAGGCAGTTCACAGGTGATCCTAATTAAGTGAGCTCACCTGCTTTTAAAAGGGGAAGAGGAAATGCCTTTGGGGCAGCAGTCTCTCAGACAATGAGAGAGGACAGCTGACAGACAGACACAGGCTGCTCAGACTGTCCCAATGGAATAAAGCTCCCAGGTAAGGAGCTAAGTGGTATTATCAAATATTGTTTGGGTGGTCTAGTTTAGCTAACCAGCCAGGTAGATAGTCTTAACCTTGTTTAGTTAGCTTCCCTAACAGAGCTAGGCTTTTGTTTTTTATGTTTTTGTTTCACTTAAAGGGACAGAGCACTCATTGTTGTGTTATGTTTATGGACAAATAAAACCACCAGCAGATTAACTCCTCACTAACCACGGTCATGCTGCCACACCACCGTAAAAGGACATTCTGTCTATATGAGTAAAAACCAGCAAGTCAAAATATAGTGTACACTGGAAGCATATTGTTACTTGATCTCACATGATATTATAAAGGAAACTTAGGATCCTTACTTATAAACCAAAGTGATAAGTTTGGTTATGTACACCACACACTAACTTGATTTTGTCATCATATGAAGCAAGTTTAGAACATCATGTATTTATAATCTTCCTTTATATTCGGACTCTAGGTCCGTGTTATATGGGGGGTTTTTCTCCCCCGTTTTCTAGGCTGCTTAAGTAATTTATACACATTTTGAGTACTTCCATACTATTATCAAAGGACCTAGAGCAGGGGTGGGGAACCTCCGGCCCGCGGGCCGTATAAGGCCCCCGAAGTCATTTGGTCCGGCCCCCGGGAAGCCTGCAAGAATGGTTTAAAAAAAATAAAAAATAAAAAAAAAATTTAAACTCCCCCTCTCCTGATTGGCTGCCCGTGCTGTCACTCAGCCAAGATTTTTTTTTGGCCTGCCTCTTCCTACAGCACCGCCCCCCTCCCTTCTCTCCTCCAGTAATGCCGGGCTCCGCCCCTCTGTCCCTCCCTTCAGGCTCCGCGGGCCTGTCACTCTCGGCTGCACTGGCCATGCTGCTCCAGCAGCCCATCCACGGGCCCCAGGTAACCCACATACCCCCTCCCAGGCACCTTACCCACCCCAAGGGGGGAGAGGCCTTAATATTGTGTCTGTTTGCAGAGGTGGGCTTGTGTGTGTGTGTCAATGTCACTGTGTGTGTGTGTGTGTGTGTGTGTGTGTGTGTGTGTTTACAGAGGTGGGCTTATTGTGTGTGTGTGTGTGTGTGTGTGTGTGTGTGTCAATGTCACTGTGTGTGTGTGTGTGTGTTTGTGTGTGTGTGTCAATGTCACTGTGTGTGTGTGTGTGTCAATGTCAGTGTGTGTGTGTGTGTGTGTCAATGTCACTGTGTGTGTGTGTGTTTGTGTGTGTGTGTGTCACTCTCACTGTGTGTGTGTGTCACTCTCACTGTGTGTGTGTGTGTCACTCTCACTGTGTGTGTGTGTGTCACTCTCACTGTGTGTGTGTGTGTGTCACTCTCACTGTGTGTGTGTGTGTGTCACTCTCACTGTGTGTGTGTGTGTGTCACTCTCACTGTGTGTGTGTGTGTCACTCTCACTGTGTGTGTGTCACTCTCACTGTGTGTGTGTCACTCTCACTGTGTGTGTGTGTCACTCTCACTGTGTGTGTGTGTGTGTCACTCTCACTGTGTGTGTGTGTGTCACTCTCACTGTGTGTGTGTGTGTCACTCTCACTGTGTGTGTGTGTGTCACTCTCACTGTGTGTGTGTGTGTCACTCTCACTGTGTGTGTGTGTGTCACTCTCACTGTGTGTGTGTGTGTCACTCTCACTGTGTGTGTGTGTGTCACTCTCACTGTGTGTGTGTCACTCTCACTGTGTGTGTGTCACTCTCACTGTGTGTGTGTGTGTGTCACTCTCACTGTGTGTGTGTGTGTGTGTCACTCTCACTGTGTGTGTGTGTGTCACTCTCACTGTGTGTGTGTGTGTCACTCTCACTGTGTGTGTGTGTGTCACTCTCACTGTGTGTGTGTGTGTCACTCTCACTGTGTGTGTGTGTCACTCTCACTGTGTGTGTGTGTGTGTCACTCTCACTGTGTGTGTGTGTGTGTGTGTGTGTCACTCTCACTGTGTGCGTGTGTCACTCTCACTGTGTGTGTGTGTGTGTGTGTGTCACTCTCACTGTGTGCGTGTGTCACTCTCACTGTGTGTGTGTGTGTGTGTGTGTCACTCTCACTGTGTGTGTGTGTGTGTGTGTGTGTGTGTCACTCTCACTGTGTGTGTGTGTGTGTGTGTGTGTGTGTGTCACTCTCACTGTGTGTGTGTGTCACTCTCACTGTGTGTGTGTGTGTCACTCTCACTGTGTGTGTGTGTGTCACTCTCACTGTGTGTGTGTCACTCTCACTGTGTGTGTGTGTGTCACTCTCACTGTGTGTGTGTGTGTGTCACTGTCTCTGTGTGTGTCACTGTCTCACTGTCACTGTGTGTTTGTGTCACTGTCTGTGTCACGGTCACTGTGTTTGTGTGTCACTGTCTGTGTGTGGCAGCAGCCACCTGAGGTGATGAAGGACCTGAGTATCACCAGGGCGGCTCGGGTAAACAGCGCTCCGGAGGGAGAGGGTATAAGAGGAGTAGGGAATGGGGGGGAAGGGGTATAAGAGGAGTGGGGGATGGGGGGGGAAGGGGGTATAAGAGGCTTGGGGGATAGAAGAACGAGTCTGCGGTGGGAGAGACACCTCACTACCGCCTCTCCTCCTCCCCACACCGGTCAGCAGTTGTGGAGGGTACCTGCTCCAATCCCGCCCTGCTCCGCCCCTTCCCCCCCCCGTGCACTTACACGGCCCCCCTCCCCACACCGGGTAGCAGTTGCGGAGGGTACCTGCTCCGCCCCCTCCTCCCCACACCGGGTAGCAGTTGCGGAGGAGGGCACCTGCTCCGATCCCCCCTGCTCAGACTCCCCCGCCCCCCCCTTGCGCACTTACACGGTCCTCCTTCTCCCCACACCGAGCAGCAGTTGCGGAGGGCACCTACTCCGATCCCCCCCCCAATCAGATTTCCCTCCCCCTGTGTGTGTCAGAGAGAGTGTGTGTGTACGTCTGAGCGAGTGTGTGTCTGAGGGGGAGAGTGTGTGTCTGAGGGGGAGAGTGGGAGAGTGTGTGTCTGAGGGGGAGAGTGTGTCTGAGGGGGAGAGTGGGAGAGTGTGTGTCTGAGGGGGAGAGTGGGAGAGTGTGTGTCTGAGGGGGAGAGGGGGAGAGTGTGTGTCTGAGGGGGAGAGTGTGTGTCTGAGGGGGAGAGTGTGTGTCTGAGGGGGAGAGTGTGTGTCTGAGGGGGAGAGTGTGTGTCTGAGGGGGAGAGTGTGTGTCTGAGGGGGAGAGTGTGTGTCTGAGGGGGAGAGTGTGTGTCTGAGGGGGAGAGTGTGTGTCTGAGGGGGAGAGTGTGTGTCTGAGGGGGAGAGTGTGTGTCTGAGGGGGAGAGTGTGTGTCTGAGGGGGAGAGTGTGTGTCTGAGGGGGAGAGTGTGTGTCTGAGGGGGAGAGTGTGTGTCTGAGGGGGAGAGTGTGTGTCTGAGGGGGAGAGTGTGTGTCTGAGGGGGAGAGTGTGTGTCTGAGGGGGAGAGTGTGTGTCTGAGGGGGAGAGTGTGTGTCTGAGGGGGAGAGTGTGTGTCTGAGGGGGAGAGGGGGAGAGTGTGTCAGAGGGGGAGAGTGTGTGTCTGAGGGGGAGAGGGGGAGAGTGTGTGTCTGAGGGGGAGAGGGGGAGAGTGTGTGTCTGAGGGGGAGAGTGTGTGTCTGAGAGTGTGTGTCTGAGAGTGTGTGTCTGAGAGTGTGTCTGAGAGAGTGTGTGTCTGAGAGAGTGTGTGTCTGAGAGAGTGTGTGTCTGAGAGAGTGTGTGTCTGAGAGAGAGTGGGTCTGAGGGAGAGTGGGTCTGAGGGTCTGAGAGAGTGGGTCTGAGGGTCTGAGAGAGAGAGAGTGGGTCTGAGAGAGAGAGTGGGTCTGAGGGTCTGAGAGAGAGTGGGTCTGAGGGTCTGAGAGAGAGTGGGTCTGAGGGTCTGAGAGAGAGAGTGGGTCTGAGAGAGAGAGTGGGTCTGAGGGTCTGAGAGAGAGAGTGGGTCTGAGAGTCTGATTTCCCTACCCCCTGCCCGATTTCTGTGTGTGTGTGCGTGTGCATTTGCGTGTGCACAGACACCAACCCACAGTCAGTCATAGTCACCCACTACCCAAGAGTCAGTCAGTCACCCAAAGAGAAGCAGTTCCAGCCATCACATTAGTGGTGAGTTCATTAAATGTTTCACCAAATACAGCAGGCTAATTTTTAAGTTGATAATTTTGGATGGCCCTCGAATGATTTTATAAATATCAAAATGGCCCTTGGCAGAAAAAAGGTTCCCCACCCCTGACGTAGAGGTTACTATTCTAGACAACTAGATGCTCCTCCAATTGGTATAATTCAATATCTGCACGCTGTGAATCGGTGTATACAGGTCCTACATTATATACACTGGCGACACACTTTATTCGAGCTCGGCTAGTCCCACGAATTCGGGTATACCCGGGTGTATTGAGGTTTGTGACTGTTTTCTGCCCGAGTGCATTGAGTTATTTTCCAAGCAGGGATTGAAGCATTTTATTCCCGCTGGCTGCAATACTGCACAGTATATATATATAAACTGCATTACAATTCATGAATTTATGCCATCTGGTAGACACGCGAAGCATTGCAGCCTATTAAATCCTAATCATTATCATTTAACAGATCAGCCGCCCATCAGCCAGGCATGAACCCAGGCTGGGAAGGCAAATGCAACGGGGCTTGTCAGAGGTTAGGAGCGGCGCATTCCAGGTATCTGCCAGGTACATACCGGGTATTTGCTCGAATAAAGTGTGTCGGTGCAGTACTTAATAAGGGCGATATACATTACTACCAAGATCAGGACTGTTTTTTATTATTTTTTTATATTACAATGAGTCTAAATGGTGTTCAGTAGCTCTAACGTGGTACCAGGTGGAACACGTAGCTGACATCTAGGAGTACTACTGATGGTAAAAATATGTATAAATAACATCACGATACATAATGCAGCCTTTCTAAGAAATAGTAAAGGCTTTTTGGATCAGAAAAGTGTCAGCTAATTGAGTCAACTAGACACACTAGCACTTACTAGGATGTGAAGCGCAGATACACCCAGACACTAGTGTCTCATCTGCTTTAACAGTGGTTCAACTGCAACATTAGTATTCTCCAGTCAGTTACTTCTCCTGATGTAGCTACAATTTGGAACATGTTTTCCCTTTTGCTCTAAAGGACTTTCAATTGTTCCTACCATTCTTGCTAGCTGTTTTCTCCATAAGCAACCCTCACAGCGATTGTGTTTTCAGACGGGTGTATTTATTCCCTACCCAGATCTGAATTTTTTTTAAATCGATATGTTATATTTTGTTTAACACTTGTTTGATTCTCTTGCCTACTTTATTTTAGAATTTAATTATAATAAAGCTAAGTTTTTAATTATTTACACACACTCCTTTAAAGAAAACTCTGGTGCGCCGCAGAGGGAGCTTTCTCTCAAGTGCTATTCTGCACTTACCCTTTATATTGTAAATTCACCCAGGCAGCACATAGTTTTTTTTGTCTAAAACAATAAGTTCGAATGAGGCTTCCCCATTTCTTGTGCACTATGTTTAGAATTCATACTGACCCATAAATCTTCTGTTTGGTGTATGATATCATCAAAAGTGTGGTACAGTGATGGGAACTGTGGTGGTCCCCACATCTTCCAATTTGTTCTAGGGGGCTTATGAGGAGACTGTATTTACTATATTCGTTTGTGATGAAATACATTGGTAGGATAAAATTATGGGATTGATACGTTGATGACATATTCGTTGTTTGGGAAGTGATGAGATACTTTTTTTTTTTTTTTTAGAATTTCTCTGACATTCACCCTCTTTGGTGTATACAACAAAAGGATCCATTGTTATCTTCTGTAGGGTTCCCCCCAAAATTAGGGATAGGGTGGGAAAAAGTGAATTTAACCCCCCACCCTGCCCCCCAAAAATATTGTTGGCAAAAGCAGGAACCAATGGGTAACTACAATATAGTTGTGGTACATGTACTGTACTTTGTGTGTTTAAATGGTTAAAACTAAGATTTGTGTTCATGGGATGAAGTTTATGAGAGCAGGGATTTTATTAAATGTAGTACAACATGTGGTCTGCCTATTGCATTGCCGATTTGGTCACGGGAGACCAGGCAATTACACCTTTATACCGGGACCATATCACTGTGCAAAACTGAGAAGTAAAACAAATTGTCATTTATTCCATTGACAAAGTCGTACACACAGTGGATTACAATAAACAAGAGATAATACACTTGCTTGGGAATTGGGGTTGAATAAACTATACTTTCCTAGGTGTAGGAGCTTATCAATCCAAAGCTTACCCTAAAAAGTCTTGGAACTGAAATGAACCTGCAGCTCCAAATGCCACAGCTCCCATCTCTCTCCAAAGGGCTTTAATTCACTTACTGCTTAGAATATTAGGAACATTTGAGAACCTTAGAGAACTTTAGAGATACTTAGAAAACTGAAAATCTGAGTTGCGCAGCGGTTTATAATACCTCTGGTGTTTCATTTTCAAATTACTATTGCTCAATCAAAAAGCCTGAGAAATTGATCAGCAGCTAATCAGAGCAGGGCTGGTAGAACGCACAGGCTTACCTGGAAATCTGAACGAACCAAGGAGCATGGGAAATCCCTCAATGCCACCAATGGTGACAGGTGCCGGACAGTTTGGGGGGAGGGAGGGGGGGCAAATGGAAATTCAAAGGGTGTCCATTGATCTGAGGATGTGGATAATTGAATCCTACCCTCCTGTCCAAATGGTCTTCACACCTTGGACATCTTCTGGGCTTTCATCCCCAGATGTCCTGCCAGACCTCCTGGCACCACTTGGTAGCCCAGAGCATTAGTTCTAAAAGTCCCAGCTCATTTCTGTGCACAAGTATATGTTTTAAAACACACAGTTTAATAAAATATACACTTTAAAAAATATCCTAAGTCTATGGGTTATGGGAAATAGAATAAGACGCAGCACGTTATTCCTTACTAGCCATATTCCCCACACTCTATACAATACTTAGAGCTTAGAGTCTGGGAGGACGCTTCTCCCCAGGATCCAGTTTGGGGTAGACGGCCCCCCACGTGTTGCAGCAACTAAGGATCTATTGGGACACTGTCCCCATCTGACAACGGGCGCACAGAAGGAAGCTCCGGTCCAGGACACAGAGCCGCGGAAGCCAGCAGACTGACCAGAAGGAGGCGGTGAGCTGTTTCGGGACACCCTCCATTCACATTATGTGATACATGCTTTTTATCTTTGTGCAAATTGTAAGTGCGCATTTTTATTGTATTTTCTATATATAAACTTTTTTCATACTGATCGCACTATGTAGTCTTTCCCTCTCTCTATACACATACCGCTGACGGAGTATCGCCTGGGGGGCACAGATCATAGACATCTTCAAGGGTGGCAACCCAATTTGCCAACTGCTTTGAATATACCTTGCTCCTGTGAGTAGAATAGCCATACGAGCCAAGACACTGCTGAAATACTCATCTAATCACATAACGTCTGCACTTATATATATATTTTGTTCTCTTATCTTCCCTTATGCTCCCCCTGGATGTTTTGAGCAATACTTAATCCTTGGAACCCGTGAAACAGGTCCCACCAGTGAGGTTTGAGCAAGGGGTTGGGTCACCCATTTCTCTCAATCACTTTTCCACATATTATTTATTGGTTTCATCTGACAAGTAGCGCCTGTCTTTTACCTTTATCTACACAACTTTGGGTTTCAATAACATGATTCTTCTGAGTTCTTTTTTGTAAAGTATTTACTGGTTATCTCATTATTGTATTTTCATATACTTTCTGCTGTAATATTTGGTAATAATTGTATACATATTAAACGTAGAAAGTATTTACAAAGTAATTGCTGTTGAGTAATTATTCATTTTGCAAATGCGGAGGTTCTGCTGTGGATTTTCCGGGGTACTTTATCAAAGAGATAAAGTATCCCTGGTACGAAACGGGTCAATTGTGAAACATCAAAAAAAGCTTTACAAAATTGTAAAATGGCCTGACCAGGGATGTAAAAATGGAGGGGGAGAGGGGGAGATAAAAACGGCTTGAGAGGGGGGGGGTGAAAGAGAGGGCGAGATAGGGGAGAGGGGGGTTAGATGGAGGGGAAATAGAGAGAGGGTGGGGGAGAGAGATAGAGGGGAGGTGAGAGAAAGGGGGTGAGCGAGAGACAAAAGAAAACACGAAAATAAATATATGATCACTCAAAAATCTCCCCTAACAATGATATTTAATCAAAAAATGCATTTATTGCTATATGAATTAACATCTACACTCCTCCACACACATCACCGTACATAATATATATGGTTTTGTTTTCGTAAAGTGATGGGCTGTGTGAAATATTGTGTCACTGACATAATGTGAGGAGTTTGGGATTCCGGCGCCCGTGCCCTGGCCCCTCCTCACCTTCTGTAACCCCCGCTGCCGAGGTGCGTGCCCCTCGATGGCGCCACTTACCTTCTGCTGTCCTAGAGGTTCCTCGCCGTCCCTGGCGGTCTCCCGCTTCTGCTGGCTCGTCCCTCTCCCATGCTGCTGCCATGTGTCCCGGCCGCGCACGTGTACAGCGCGCGCCGGGTGAAAATAATTTATTCACTGCTCTAGCAGTGAAACCACGCCCCCAGCAAACTAATAGGACCTCCTGCCAGAATAAGAGTCCTCACCTGCCTGCCAATCAAGTGTACCTATCCAGGACAGCTCTACGCACTCCTCCAGGCCTGCCTCCACCTCTGATTGGTCAGCCGCACTTTATAATGCCTGTCCTCCCACTCATTCATTGCTCGACATAGTTTCCATTAGGATTACTACTCTGGTGTTCTCTCTCTTATTCTCTCAGGTTACGACTTGGCTTGGCGGACGTCCTTCTCTGGCTCTCGATCCCTGCTTGGACAACGACCTTCCGGAATTCTCCAATCCCTGACCTTGGCTAAAACGACAACGACGACGGCACTTCTCCGGTACCAGCAAGTATTGCTAGCTAACATCACCTGGCCTGGCAACGCCTAAATACCACACTCCGGACACGCTCCTTTTGCTGCGGGTGCATGCCCATATACGTTCCTCACCTCAGTAGAAGGGACGGGTCTGGTCTGCGGGCAGCACCGGCGTAACACATACGAGCAAATTGCTGAAGGTCAATGGCTGTGTGTCTCAAACATGTATTGTTAAATCTGCAGTCCCTTAGTGGGATGAAATAAAGCGGACAGAAGCCTGAATTAAGCATTTTATAACCCTAGAGGACCGTGGTGTGAAGAGCCTAGACAGACGTCAGCGCTACATAAGAGTGCCATTCGTCACAATGTGTGTGTGTGTGTGTGTGTGTGTGTATGTGTATATATATATATATATATATATCACACACACACACACAACATTGATCTGAATTAGGTCTGGAAAATGCATGGACATAGATATACATTAATTAAACAACAGGCTAAATAATGTAGTCTAATTAGTAGTATCAACAGAAATCTAGAGCAGTGGGGCACGAGACTGACTGCGGGGGGCACAGGTTTTACAGGCCCAGCGCACTTCCCGAAGGTGCCGGGTAAGTGCCGAAGGCCTCTGTAAAAAGCTCACTTACCTTGGCTCTGGCGGCTTCATAGATGAGTTGCCATGGCAACATGGCATCATTTACGTCATGGCGCCGAAGCCGAGGTAAGCGCGGGTGGAGGGGGGGTCGTGGAGAGAGGCGAACTGCTGGCAGGGGGGCGCAGGGAAAAAAGTTTGCACCCCCTTGGTATCGAGAACTGTCAGAGATTTTTACAAAGAGGGTACTCCAAGAAAATTATATCAAAAGGGTATGGTGAAGCAAAACAATGTAAAATAACTGATTTATTGTTTCAAAATCAATGGGGAAAAAAGGGATGAAGCAATAAGGTTCATCACCAACTATGGTACAGATTGGCAAAAAATTCTTCGTAAATATTGGAATGTGGGAAGAATTAGCGACAGCTTCTTATCCTAAGTTTTTCTTCTTTTGTTTTTTAAAAAAAGGCTGCTGGCTAGACTCTTGTAGTAAATGAAAGTGTGTTTTATTTTTGTTTTTTTTTATCATGTTTTTACTATGGCACTGTCTTCAAAATGTCAGGAGAAAAAATAAAAAATAAAAACATTTTAAAACGGCAATTCCCACACATGTAGGTTTTTGTTTCGTTTCATAATATGAACAGGGAAGTCCTCCGTAGCTCAACCGTGCCATTCTCAGCTAGTTACCGCATAATGTACATTTGTATTTGCAGGTGAAATACATTTAAAAAAATAAAGACTGCTGACAGGTTGATTCAATAGGAAGCTAGAATGTCATGCCCGATAACATCACAGCTTCCTGTTGGCCCACATGAATGATGCTGACCTGGTGGCCATATTGATTTCTGAAAATGGAAACATTAAGCAACAAATAGAAAAGGGTCCCTAGAGCTGAAAATAGTAAAGTTCAGCTGCAGAAGATATTCCTGTTACATTTATAAGGGGGGAGGGTGGGATTACCTCAGACAGGTCCACAAATCTGTCTTTCCCCAGTATCTTTTAGCATGCAATGCTTCCACTGCAGCTTGGGATTCTGGGTAAAACATGTAAATCACCACTCACAACATGTCACTTTTTGCTTCTTATCTATTTTAATATGGATCCCATAAACTTACAGGTATACCGGCCGCATTACACAACTTTTTCAGCACAGCCTGGGTTAAAGAAGTGCAGTGGAAGCATCGCATGCTAGGAGATAATGGGGAAAGGAAGGTTTGTGGACCTGTCTTAGATATGTGAGTGTGCTCATAAGTGGTATTTTTATTTTCTGTACACTGTACGGTGGTTTTTTTTGGACACTTTCTCACCATAACCTAGTGTACCGCCTGAATGCCCGCAGACCTGGCCAGTCCCCAATACTGAGGTGGGTAAGGGTATAACACGCACCCACAGCAGTGAGGGCGTGCCCGGAGTGTGGTATGATGCGTTGCCAGGCCTGGTGAGAAAGGGTTATCTTGATACTTGCTGTGTCCGGGGTGCCAGAAGTCCGAGGGTAGAGATCCGAGAGCCATAGGTCAGGGGCAGGAGAGAGCAGCGTAGTAAGGTCCAAAGCCGAGTCCAGGGAGTAGCGAGGTACACGAAGTCAACGAGAGCCAAGATCAAATCCAAGGGTATCCAACTGGGGCAGGGACAGGAACTAGAGCTGTAATACAGAAGAGAGCCAGGCATAGACGATCGAACAACCGGAGCCACAGAAGAACTATGTAGAGCGAGGAAGGAGAGGGCAGACGGGTTATATATGCAGGAGGACCAATGAGAGCAAGAGGTGGAGCGGAGGCCTGTCTGAGCAAGCCCAGGGATAGGTTCAGGTTCCCAGAGTGGGAGTCAGCCAGATGAGTGGTGGAGACAGCCTGTAGCTGATGAGAGGCGGAGCCAGCGGTGCGGGAGGACGGCAAAGAGAATCGGGAGCGCGCGCGCCCTGTAAGGTTCCCGTGCGCGCGCCCCGGCCGTGTGTGTGGGAGGATGCGGCGTGCGCCGCGGAGGAGCGGCATGGCGTCCAACCGGAGGAGCTAAGGAGCCGACGGGGAGGGCGTCTGGGACGAGCGGCCGCACTGGGAGCCTGGGTGACGGGGACCCGCTGAGGCGCGTGTCCCCCGATCCCTTACACCTAGACTGTGTCTGAAAAAAACTTCAAAACATACTGGAATAGTGGGGATTGCTGTTGTAGGGTCAGGTCTGTGTTTAAATAACAGTGAGCCTGTCAATAGAGAGAAATGAAAAGAACAGAATTAACTAGAATATTTGCATCACCATTAAGTTAGATATTCATATCTGCATACTATCTGTACAGCTAAATTAACATTTTCTCCTCAGGCAGTTAACATTTTTTCTACAGTACCTGCAGAAAAAATGAACAGTCAGCATGACTAAAAAAGAAACTAATTAGACCAATAAAGAATTTAGTACAACACATGACAGACAAAGGTTTTCCACTTCAACCTAAAGTGTCCCGTCTATGAAATCGTCTAAATAGCTGTAAACAGAATTTATCCCGCACTCAATAACAAAATGTATCTGTTAAATTGACATTTATTTAAAAAATAAAATAAAAACATTACTAAAAAAGAGATGCACAACATTTCAGGGAAACAATCCCCTTCGTCACGTGCCTCTACCTTATTTTTCTACAGGCATCTAACACAACTGCAAGTCATTATGACACAGTTTAGAATAGGATATAATAATAATAATAGAAAAATCTGCCTTACACCGAAGGACAAAAATCATGAGCATTTCTCTTTCCATAAGCAATGAGGCTACAATATACCATAATATAGGGCAGGGGTGCGCAAACGGGGGTGAGGAGGGGTAACATTTCTGGGAGGGAGACATGGTGGTTACAGAGGCCCCACATTTCCCCGATGGCATTTAAATTAAATGCCGGGGATCGCACGAGGCCTCTGTAACTTTACTTGCCTTAACCTTCTAGCGACACGTCGCCATGGCAACCTGGTGGTGAGAGCAGGCAGGCAGGTGCAGAGAGAAGAGTTTGCACACCTCTGATTACAGAGCAACATTTCCAGGGACTTTTTCATGCTTAGTGGCAATTGTATCAAAACCATATTATTGTGTTTGCTGTTTTCAAATATTGCTCGTTATGCTATGTAGCCCTGTTTCCTATTGAACACAGTCCGCTACCATATGCTGTATAACCTGTAGGCTCACAGGGTCTGAGCCTCTTCCACGAAGAGCCTGGGGCACGCGTAATAATATGTATAGCCTTATACGTGGTGCAGCGCCTCCACCTGCGATGGCTCCCACCAGAGGGGGAGTGGTTCCTCGCAGGACACTTATATATCACTCCACACACACTCGGCATATAAAACAAACAAATGACTTTACTATATCGCATAGGCAGTATATATATCAACAGATGTCCCTCCCTAGAGGGGACACTATCTACTGCGTCTCGCAGGACGCTCCCACCTTCACCGGGTGATCCCACCCCGTGTCCAGTAACCCCCACAGTATGTCCCCCACCCTCAAGTGAGATAATGGATATATATGGGGGACTGCGCAGCCACTGTGTCCCGTTTGAATAGAGTTTGAATTGTTGGTGCACTTGGCGATGGTTACCTGCCGGGCACTCCAGTACCCAGGCCTGCCAAGGATCTTCACAAAGGATCTGATGCGACTGGAACCAGAAATAACCACCCGGGGCGATCCCAACCCTGATGACTGCAGCAATTGTAGAGGGGTCTGAGCCCAAACCTCTGCTGAATATGCACTGACTCTTTACTTTGTCTCTGAACTGACACAATAAGGGAAACTGGAACCTGCCTAGGGCCAATCCCTAGCTCCGCTCACGCTACGGGGATTCAGGGCCTAACTGGGCCAGGGTATAAGGCCTAGGTAGGGGCTGTGTGCCTCCCTACACCTGGAGCTCCATCTCCTTTCTCCTGCTAGCTCTGAGCAACGTGCGCGCCCGTCCGACCCTAACTCCCGATATTCCAAAAACCCGGTTGGTTCCCTGGCGTCACATGGTCTCGCGGTGGCTGCTGGGACTCGTAGTACCCTACGCTCCACCCTATAGGAACTATTCCTCCTTCACCGTCTTTGGCAGCTATGCCCGCGCATGCGCGACCTCTGCTCCCTAGCCAGCGCCGCAACCTTCTGCGCCAGCGCTAGTATCAACATGGCGGCGCCCTGAAGTCGCGGAACCTCCGATATACCGGAGCGTTCCCTGCCCTGCTGCAACCTTCCCATCCGACAACAACAATACGAGAGAGGGGAGCCCGGCTACATCCTCCCCCCTGTGGATTCCAACGTACCCTCTTGGATGATAACCTTAACTGGTACAACAATTATATAATGAAAAATGCATGAATACATAACGACACCCTCCACACTCTAGATCAGATTATACATCTCACTGAACATCACGATTACTGATTTTACTCGGTTGCGAGCCCACTGCTGAGCCTCATAATGGGGTGCCCCGAACTGATCATAGGTCATCCTCATTGGAGGCTGCCCGCTTCTCTGACTTCGCCTTAACGGTTCTTCAGCCACTCCCTCGGGAGAATGACTATCATGGTCCTGAGGCTCGGCCTCTTCCCTTGTGGGAGTTACAGTCTCTACATGATCATTACATGGTACAAAACAGGGACTCTGCGGGTCCAACGTAGAATTTTCCGGAGCCACCACCTGGGGCGTTTGCTCCCCGAGCCCTTTACCCGTAGATCCACAGGGAGATGCTCGCTGTTGCGGGCCCCTTTGAGAGGTTCCCTCTTGAGGGTCTTCATGCTGTATTGTATTGTCGGTCTCGGGACCGTTCTCACCCCATGTCACTTCACCATCCAATGGGGTGGCAGGCCATTCCACTTCCCCCCCCTCTACTTGGGGAATAGGGAATAAATGATTTCTATGCTATACCTTCACCCGACCCTCCGAGTCTTTGATACGATAGACCGGAAGGCCAGGCATTTGTGACACTACCTCATACACCCCTTCTCTCCACCGGTCATCCAACTTATGTTACCCAGGTACTCCCAAATTGCGAAGAAGTACTGCATCTCCCGGCTGAATGTCTCTATGTTTGACCTTGTGATCATAACGTCTCTTATTCCCTGCGTTCAGTTTTTCTGTAGATTTTTCGGCTTGCTGATACGCCTGTTGCAGGTTCTCTTGTAGACTTTGCATATATCTGAAATGAGTGGCATTATGAACTCCGTCCGTGGAGACTCTCAGACGTATGTCCACGGGCAGTCGAGCCTCTCTCCCAAACATCAGGAAATAGGGGGAGAAACCGATAGAATCGTGTCTAGTACAGTTGTAAGCATGCACTAACGTTTCCACATGTCTGCTCCACTCAGCCTTTTGCACCCCCGTCAAGGTACCCAGCATGTCCAGTAACGTGCGATTGAATCGTTCAGGTAATGCATCCCCTTCCGGGTCATAGGGAGTGGTTCGGGACTTAGTAATGTGCAAGATTTTTAGTAATTCTCTTATCAATTTGCTTTCAAAGTCTCTGCCCTGGTCAGAATGTAGTCGTTGCGGAAGCCCATAATGTATAAAGTATTTTTCCCAGAGTACCTTGGCGACAGTGATGGCTTTCTGGTCTTTTTGTCGGGAAGCCTTGCGCTTATCTCGTGTAATGATCAGTGATGACCAGCACATTGCAGATGCCCCGGCTATCCGGTTCATAGGAAGTCCATGCATACTAAGTCCATAGGACCAGTACTTTTCAAATGGCCCATTGGGGCGGCCCTGGTAGGCAGTGTCTTTCGTTGAATGCACCGAACACACCGCCGGAAGTGGTGCTCTACGGCTTCTTCCATTTTTTGCCAGAAGAACCGATCTCTCACCAGTCCAAAAATATATGTCGACACCCAGGTGGCCATGTTCATCATGTAGGGACCGCAACACCAGATATTGTAACATTTTAGGTAGTACCAGCTGTCTCCTATTTGGGTGGTTATGATATTCTACAACCCGGTATAGTAAATTATCCCGTATTTCGAACTTATCTGCTTTCCGCATCAGAATGCCCCCCACATCGCATGGGGCCTGTTTGAGTAGATCTGGACGTTTTTTCTGAATAGCATAGCGGATGGCCCCCGCTACCAGGTCGCGAACCTGATAATGCACCATATCTTTCCAGGCTATGATTTTGTCAGGGGTGATGTGCATACCACTGCCTCCGGGATGGCTTTGGACGCGCACCCTAGGGAATCGGCCACTCTTAATTCGGAGAAGGCGACTTGATCATTCACTATGGCTGCGGTGCAGCACAGGGCCCTTATCCCGGGTCCCGGGATTTCTTCCCATTGATCGTCGTCGGGGGTTGCGGCCAGCCCCGGTCGTCTGGATAGCGTATCTGCCCCCACATTCAAGGGACCCGGTTTGTATTTCAAGGTGAAATTGTAGTTGAAGAGCGTGGCTAACCAGCGATGTCCTGCCGCATCGAGTTTAGCTGAAGTCATGATATACACTGGTGGCACACTTTATTAGAGTGCGGCCAGTTCCGCAAGCCGGGAGATTTCCCGGCTTGCTAGTGGCATCCCCTCGGTGTGCCGCGCATCACCGATGCCTGCGCCCCCTGCACGCGCATCCAGGGCTCCCCGAGGGAGCCCTGGTGTCCCGTGATGTGGGGGACGGCGGCAGGGGGTTCCGGGGGACCCGGCGGACCCGGAGAGGAGAGGGGGAAGCCCCGATCGGTGGGCCTCTCCTCCGAGGCTTCGGCGCGTGCCCGGGACATCCCGGCGCGCGCCAGGTTACTGTCACGGCCGAGACCGGGCAAATGCTCGAATAAACTCGGCCGCGACAGTAGGTAAGAGGGTTGTTGTCTGTACGCACCTCGAAGGTGATCCCATAGAGATAGTCATGGAGTTTGTCCACAATGGCCCATTTCAGGGCAAGAAACTCGAGCTTGTGCACTGGGTAATTTTGCTCACTGGCCGTCAGGCTGCGACTGATATAGGCCACAGGTCGCAATCCTTCGGGATGCTTTTGATGCAACACCGCCCCTAGTCCACTGAGACTAGCGTCCACATGCAGGATATAAGGTTGTTCGGGGTCGTTATAGGCTAACACCGGGGCCACTGTCAGACTCTGCTTCAAGTCCACAAAAGCCTGTTCGCACTCTGAGGTCCATTTGTCCCCGAAGGGCTGTCGTGCAGGGGTGGCCTTCCGGGCTGTATCTTCAGGATATATCTTGAGGAGGCAGTTGAGGGCTTTGGCCCGATGGTAATATCCCTCCACAAACCTGCGATAGTACCCGCAGAACCCCAAGAACGAGCGCAACTCCACCACATTATCGGGTCGGGGCCAGCTTACTACGGCTTCTATTTTAGCGGGATCAGTGGCGATCCCCTCCGCGGACACGATGTGTCCCACGTAGGTCACCGAAGTCCTACAAAATCGGCATTTATCCAAAGAGAGCTTGAGCCCCTCTCGGGCTAACCGGTCAAGTACCTTCAGGAGCCGAGTTTCATGTTCCTCTAACGTTCGCCCAAAGACGATGATGTCGTCCAAATACACCAGACATTCTCGGGGGTTCAAGTCCCCTAAGGTCTTCTCCATTAGCCGTTGGAAGGTGGCTGGTGCCCCACATATGCCTTGGGGCATGCGAGTGAATTGATAGAACCCCAGTGGAGAGATGAACGCAGTTTTCTTTTGATCCTCCGGGCTCATGGGTACCTGGTAGTATCCAGACCGGAGATCCAATACACTGAACCATTTACTCCCATTGAGGGCATTCAGGATTTCCTCTATGCGGGGAAGATTTTACTGGTCAGGAACCGTACGATTGTTTAGTGTCCTGTAATCCACACATAGCCTCACTGTCCCATTCTTCTTCCTCACCACCATTATGGGTCAGGCGTAAGGGCTACTTGACTCCGTAACAATCCCGGCTTCTTCCATCTCTTGAATGACGGCCCGTACATCATCTACGTCTCTAGGTGCGATTCTTCGGGAACGTTCCCGAAACGTAGTTGTATCGTTCATCCGGATAGTGTGTTGGGCATCTTGCCCATCTTCCAATTGCCTCAAGAATACATCTTGCCTCTCTTCCAATTGGGCCCACAGTCGGTCCTTCCACTCCTCTGGTAATCCGGACTAGCCGAAATCGAAGTCCAGCCCCGCGGAGGGGCGCTCCACTCGGGTGGCATTGACTTGAACAGCCTCGTCCACTGAGCTGACTGGATAAATTCTCCCTATTCTTTGTCCCGCGTCGATGGCCATGGTGAAGGGCGATAGATTCTGTACCATTACATAGATGCGGCGAGGGATGGCGGCTGGCCAATCCCGGAATTCCGGTACTAGCCGGTATCCCCTGTTAGCATCTTCCTCTGGTGTACTCTCTAGTGAAAAGAGCTGTTCCGTGTCTGCTCGTTCAGCGTACGCGCACCAGGCAGGCATCCTCTTTATTGCCCCTGTCGGAATTTTGGTTAAACCCCCTCTTCCGCAGAACAACAGTCCATAGTCTTCCGAGACCGAAGGAGCGGGGTCCATGTCCGTCTGGACAAGCTGCAGCTAGAGACTGGACATGGGCAATTCATTGGTTTCTTGCAAATAGGCCCAGATAACTGCTTGTACCATGTCCGCATTAGTGCCCAGAATGATCGGGTACTTAGGTAGGTCTTTGGGCTCCGGGCACACGAGGGCGTCTACGTTCATGGGATGGGACTTCCCGGTGTTGAGCTGTTGGATCTCCAGGGACACTGTCACTATGCCATCGATGGGGTAGTCTTTGTTGCTTAACCCTCTTACTTTGATATGTTCGGCCGACTTCAGGGGCCGATTCTGGAAGTGTTGATCATAGAACCCTCGATATATGATGGTCATCTGAGATCCTGTGTCCAGTAAGGCAGAGGAGTAGATGCCGTCTACCAGTACCCGTATAAGAGCTACCGGTCCCACTCGATTATTCCCGTCCCTGGAACCTTCGCCACTTTGGGAACGGTGTCTTCTCCGCTGGCAGCGTAGACGCCACAGACCATAGCATTAGGCGTGAACTTCTTGGGCGAGGGACTCCGGTCACGAGATTCTCCCATCCGGCAATCATAGGAGATATGCCCTTTCTTCCCGCACTTGTAACAGGACAGCTCCCTCGACAGAGTGCGGCGATTGTACGGAGGCGAGTTTCGTCCCGCGTACTTGGGTCGTCCGGGTTTATCCAGTGGATCTTCCTTTTTCTCATTACCTCCCTTACTCTTGGGGGTGGTAGGTACTTTAGTTTTCGGTGGAGAATGAAGCATTAAATGCGCCTCATGTTCCTTGACTTGTTGTAACAACTTGGTGAAGGAGGGGGGGCTCCCGCGAGTGAGGTTATCGCGAATCATATTTGCAATAGGGTGGTTAGGGCTGGATCCTTGTAGGTATTGCTTACGGAGGTATTCATCCATCTGCGGGGCCATCACATACTTATGGTGAAGCAAGGGTCCTAACGCTATTTGCACCCGGTGGATGTAGGCAGACAAGTCTTCTCCATCCCTTTGGTTGATGGCGTAATATTTGGCCCACAGGGCTCCATCATCCTCGGTTACACCATAGGCCTCTGTTAAGAATTCGACCATCAGCCGAGAGGTCAGGTCAGGTCAGGATGCTGCTCTCGATGAATACTGACCAGAGTTGACGCTGGGGGTCTCAGGCATTCCATGATGCGTTGACGTTTCACTGCGTCTGTACATGACCATTCTTCCATCACACCTCGGGTGTGCTCCTTCCATGGGTCTATCCCATCTTCCCCCGTTGGGACAGGGAGGGTCCCAGAGAAGGCCTTCAATTTCCGGTAGTTTTGAGAGTGGGTGGCCAGAGTGAGGGCTTCTACTAACGGGGGTAAACTGGGTGGTGCGGTTAGCTGGCCTACATTGTCATTGAGCTTCTGCAGCATCTCCCTACACAGTCCAGCTTCTTCGGATACGCTGGACCCTTGATAACTAAATTCTGATTGACAGCTACCCGCTTCACTAGCCGGATAGGGAACGGAAGTGGGGGTAGGGCAGTCGTCACCCAGTCCCTCCAGGGGGGAATCTCGAAGTGGGTAGACAAAGGGGCTTCCCCCGGGCGGGGAGTTGGGGAGCTGCAGGTATTGGAACGGCGGGCTCGAGGACCACCAAATCTCGGCGACAATCAACTAGCAAGGTGTTCCACTTAGAGTCTTTGTCTATGAGAACGTCTACCAGGCGGGCTTTGGCAAAACCGGGTAGTTGTCGTAAGGCCGTTTGCAATGTCTCTAAGGGTAAGGCCATAGGAACTTGGCTCACGGCCACCACGCGGCGGGCGGGCATATGCATTTGCCGCGCCCAATCGCGCACTATCTGATGCGAGGGAAGAGCCATGGTAGGCAGTGTGCGGTGTGTGTGTTAATGGGCACCCCAGGTCTAAGATCTCAGCAGCGCCTCCAAATGTAGCCCTGTTTCCTATTGAACACAGTCCACTACCATATGCTGTATAACCTGTAGGCTCGCAGGGCCTGAGCCTCCGCCACGGAGAGCCTGGGTCACGTGTAATAATATATATAACCTTATACGTGGTGCAGCGCCTCCACCTGCGATGGCTCCCACCAGAAGGGGAGTGGTTCCTCGCAGGACACTTATATATCACTCCACACACACTCAGCATATAAAACAAACAAATGACTTTACTATATTGCATAGGCAGTATATATATCAACAGGTGTCCCTCCCTAGAGGAGACACTATCTACTGCGTCTCGCAGGACGCTTCCACCTTCACCGGGTGATCCCACCCCGTGTCCAGTAACCCCCACAGTATGTGCCCACCCTCAAGTGAGATAATGGATATATATGGGTGACTGCGCAGCCACTTTGTCCCGTGTGAATAGAGTATGAATTGTTGGTGCACTTGGCGATGGTTACCTGCCGGGCACTCCAGTACCCGGGCCTGCCAAGGATCTTCACAAAGGATCTGATGCGACTGGAACCAGCAATAACCACCCGGGGCGATCCCACCCAGATGACTGCAGCAACCGTAGAGGGGTCTGAGCCCAGACCTCTGCTGAATATGCACTGACTCTTTACTTTGTCTCTGAACTGACACAATAAGGGAAACTGGAACCTGCCTAGGGCCAATCCCTAGCTCCGCTCATGCTACGGGGACTCAGGGTCTAACTGGGCCGGGGTGTAAGGCCTAGTTAGGGGCTGTATGCCTCCCTACACCTGAAGCTCAATCTCCTTCCTCCTCCTGCTAGCACTGAGCAACGTGCGCGCCCGTCCGACCCTATCCCGATATTCCAACAACCCGGTTGGTTCCCTGGCGTCACATGGTCTTGCGGTGGCTGCTGGGACTCGTAGTCCCCTATGCTCCACCCTATAGGAACTATTCCTCCTTCGCGGGCTTTGGCAGCTATGCCTGCGCATGAGTGACCTCTGCTCCCTAACCAGTGCTGCAACCTTCTGCGCCTGCGCTAGTATCAACATGGCGGCGCCCTGAAGTCGCGGAACCTCCGATATACCGGAGCGTTCGCTGCCCTGCTGCAACCTTCCCATCCGACAACAACAATACGAGAGAGGGGAGCCCGGCTACACTATAAGACCATTTGCTGCTTTTTGAAAACTGTAATTATGCGGTTTGAATGAGAGATGGGAATTATATTCAAATACTGCAGGCACACTTAATATATATATATATATATATATATATATATATATATATATATATATATAGTGAATAAATGAGAACAAGGCACTCCGTCAGGTAGATATAGGTGGGTGCTAATCCTATATAAATCAAATAGGCTATACGATACCGTGTGAGCAGATATCAGAGGCAGCACTCCAGTAGATAGTCAAAAAAATGGTATTTAATGTGACATATAAACCAACGTTTCGGTCCTCCACACGGGACCTTTCTCAAGGTGATGACTGTATTACTTTGTGCGACTATTGAAACATTTCCTTTGGTGACTTATGGAGTATACTGATGATGTGGCTGGCATATTCACGGGTATCTCAGATACAGTGAGTTTTTCTGATACTGAGATTGCTCAGATCAGGTACACTGATGACATACAAGCGGTGTTTGGACCAGATAAACCATCGGATGTATTTAATGATTTGATCAAATTAAAGAAAAAAGAGGTTGACTTCTATTTGCATGGTGTTACCATCTCTCACTACCATAAAGAAGGTCTTATCCCTAGGGGTTTCCGCGTCAGCAATCAACCAACTATTGGCAGGGGGGACCCCAATTTCTGCAAAAAGTGGATAGGGATTCTAAACAAATGCTCTTTTGACTTAATGATTTTGGTCATTGAGCAGTCAAGTAAGGAGCTGACAAAGATCAAAAGCAATATAGATACAATTACTAAGGAGTATGGCGGCACATTAGACACTGACACATCTACTGATTGGCAGGATAAAATCCAGAATACCATCGATGCATACTGCACCGACACACTTTATTCGAGCAAATACCCAGTATGTACCTGGCAGATACCTGGAATGCGCCGCTCCTCACCTCTGACAAGCCCCGTTGCATTTGCCTTCCCAGCCTGGGTTCATGCCTGGCTGACGGGCGGCTGATCTGTTAAATGATAATGATTAGGATTTAATAGGCTGCAATGCTTCGCGTGTCTACCAGATGGCATAAATTCATGAATTGTAATGCAGTATATATATATATACTGTGCAGTATTGCAGCCAGTGGGAATAAAATGCTTTAATCCCTGCCTGGAAAATAACCCAATGCACTCGGGCAGAAAACAGTCACAAACCTCAATACACCCGGGTATACCCGAATTCGTGGGACTAGCCGAGCTCGAATAAAGTGTGTCGCCAGTGTATAGGGACAATCTGATAAAATACAAAAGGGAGAAACTTAAAATTGTCAAAGCAGATTATTCTGACAGACGGGTGTATAGATGGCTGCTTGGGATTAATGAGCCAAACCAGACCAAAAACAAACCTAGAAGGTTTTTTTCAAAACATAAGAAAACCACGGCCACTAGTGGCACTTGCAACACTAGTGACACTGATCAATCAGACAGTGCAGAAGGTACAGTAGCGGGACCTCAGTCTTTTTTAGGATTAGGCAAACCACCACCCCCCCCCATTCCCAAAACAGGCACAAAACCAGGAGGGGCGGACACAAGCACAAGGTATCCGTTACGGCAAACCAGAGGTCAGAACAAGTACACAACGTAGAGTGTGTAGTGTTCAACATGTCTGAGCATCTTCTCAATCCTGCTGAACTTAGCCTCCTTACAAAAGGTCTTACGTTTTTTCCCACGTACAAACAAGATCCCTTTTCTTGGGAAGTCGATTTATACCGTCTTAATAGACAATTAAAACTAAAAGACTTTTTCAGTAAAATACCATCAGATCCTACCGAGAGTGACACAAGCAAACAGTTGCATAAATTCAAACCAAGTAGTACTTTCGATCCCCAGACACATAACCACAGCATTCACACTTTCATGCACTTAGTGGGACTTGATACCAGAGCCAAATTAAAACACTACAAAACCAGTTATTCAAATCTTTCTAAGGAAGAACATCTGGCCATCAAGTCACTCAGCTCAAATACTGATATCATTATAAGATCAGCTGACAAAGGGGGTGGTGTCGTTGTTATGCCATACAGCTACTACAAACAAGAAATTGACAATCAATTAGGCGTTAACACACATTACAAACTGTTGCCTTCAGATCCCACACTAAACTACAAAAGAGAGATTGATACCATTATTGATCTTGGCCTCTCAAATAGATGGATCTCTGAGGAGACAAGTAAATTTCTTAAACAATCCCATCCAATCATTCCAGTCATTTACATTCTTCCCAAAATACATAAATCCATCACAGCACCTCCCGGTAGGCCGATCATTTCAGCACGTGGCTCATTAACACATCCACTTTCACAATTTGTGGACTTTTTTCTGCAACCAATGGTCTTCAAAATGAAATCTTATATCAAAGACACCACTGATTTCATTAATCAATTGGCCACTTTGACAAACATTACTGACGACTGCATTTTGGCAACTATGGATGTTTCAAGCCTGTATACCAACATTAATCACATTGATGGTATTAAATATCACCTTGAGAAAGGTCCCGTGTGGAGGACCGAAACGTTGGTTTATATGTCACATTAAATACCATTTTTTTGACTATCTACTGGAGTGCTGCCTCTGATATCTGCTCACACGGTATCGTATAGCCTATATATATATATATATATGTATACATTATAAAAACGTTAATTTCCTTCTCCATATTTTGCTTCCCTGTGATGCATTCATCATAATATCCACTGGGGCAAAGGACATTATACCCACATTTATGGAGTCTGAGTGACTGTGCGCTCTTGTCCATTTTCTTTTCACCTCTGTCATTCTAATCTGTCTGTCTGTCTGTCAGAGTGAGGCTGCTGGTTGGAGTGTTGCAGTGAGTGAATGTTTGAGCTCTGTTTCAAACTTTTTCGCTTGGTTTATCTTATAGACTTTATATTTTGAGGTTGTTTTCTATATAGCTGACTTTGTGTCAGCTTGTGGCCTTGGCCACTGTGGGGACTCCCCTAATTAGTTTTGGGAATTTAACCCGTAGGCATGGGTTAAAATGTATGGTAGATGGTCACATTTCCGGGGAAGAATGTGTGTTTGCTGTGGGGAAAATTGTAGGTTTTGAGAATATTAAATCAGCTACCCGAATGAATAAAGATGTGGTGGTTTTTTTGTTTCAAAATTTTTATTAGGGTCAAGGATAGACAATTTTCACATAATACACTGAAGCATACAGGAGCACCTCTATACATGCAGTTAGTTTAAACATTCCAGTGTGTTTTTACCTCTCTTGCAATGCAAGGACTCCAAATGGGGACATTAAATATTAAACAAAATAAATTAAATATTAATGGTGGAAGAGATTTTAATAAGAGAGCAACTTTTTGAGTATTTTACTCAAAAAAAGTTAAAAGTTCTTTTTTTTGCAAGAGACACACTCTGATGATAATAATCAGCCTGATTGGGTTAAGGAGTGGAAAGGGGAGGCTGTTCTCAGTCATGGTACAAACAGAAGTGCAGGAGTGGGTGTTTTATTTGCCCCAGGTGTGCTAACATGTAATGTTTCTATCAATGAGATTATAAAGGGACGCTTATTGAAGGTAGATGCTACCATAGGGGATACAGCTTTCATTTTTATTAATATTTATGCACCAGTTACTGGGAGAGATCGTGTTGTGTTTTTGCCGATTTTGAGTGATGTATTACCTACTTGTAAGCAGGATGAGGTTATTATTTTAGCTGGAGATTTTAATATTATATTGCCAGTTTTTAAACAGGGTGAGTGGATGTAAAATTATACCAACCAGTTTTTCTGATCATCATATGGCTTGCTGTAATGTTTCTCTATTAACCTTAAACCATACAAGTTCTTATTGGCATTTTAATATTAAGCTTTTAGAAGACACACAATTTGTCAACATTATACTAGTAATGCTTTAGCCTCTCTTAGTCAGACAATGTCTGACTTGGAAACAGAAATCCTTGAAATACAGAAAACATTTGAAGCTCAACACACTGCTACAGTTAGAGACATTCAGAATTTAAAGCAAAAAAAATATCCATTTAATAGTCTCCTGGAGGGTAAAGTGACTGGAGCTTTGGTGCGTTCTATATTCCAAAATGCAACAGAAATGGATGCACCTACAGTACTAAGGCGTTTTTTGGTATGGGAAAAAAAGTCTGCTGAGCATAAACAAATTCATTGTTTTAAAACGTGTGATGGAAAGGACGTTTCTGATCCTGCAGGTATTCGAAAGTATTCTGTTTCCTTTTATAAAGATCTTTACAGTGCTGATCCTGTGGATAAAGTTGAAATGGACAATTTTCTGACTGATTTACCATCTTTACAGCAGGTGGGACAAGAGGAACTGGATTTACCATTGACGCTTGATGAATTGTTTATTGCTTTGTCCGGTTTGTCTAATGGAAGGACACCTGGTACTGATGGACTACCTATAGAGTTCTATAAACATTTTTGGACTTTGATTGGAAAATATTTTTTTCAAGTTATTTTAGAGTGTATTAAGATGAAAGTATTGCCATTGAGCTGTCGCAGGGCAGTTCTCACTTTATTGCCAAAAAAGGGAGACTTGTGTCTTATCAAAAACTGGAGACCAGTGTCCTTATGTTCTGATTATAAAATTCTGTCAAAGGTCTTAGCAAATCACCTTAAAACATATTTGGGTTCGATTGTTAATACAGACCAGTCTTATTGTATTCCTGGACGGTCTATTTTTGATAATTTATTTTTGATAAGAGATATTTTGGAGGTTGGGAAGGTTTTTAATTTAAATGTTGGTCTTATTTCTTTGGACCAGGAAAAGGCCTTTGACATAGTTGATCATTGTTATTTGTTTAAAATCATGCATTCTTTTGGATTTGGACAAGTTTTCATTTCTTATGTCCAGTTGTTATTTTCTAACATTTATAGTATTTTGAAAATTAATGGTGGGCTGAGCTGTCCTTTTCCCATAGAGAGAGGGATAAGGCAAGGGTGCTCTCTCTGGCATGCTTTATTCTCTGGCTATTGAACCTTTTCTAGTTATGCTCTGAAAATCTTTATCGGGGATTACTATACCTTGTATACCAGATGTTATGCCTGTGAAAGTCTAGGCTTATGCAGATGATGTATCTGTGTTTATTAATGATGACAATGATCTTCAGGTTCTTGCATTGCGACCTTTGAATGAGTAGCTTCAGCAAAAATAAACTGGGCAAAATGTGACACTTTGTTAGTTGGTAGCTGGCTTGGTTGTAATCCACTTTTTTTTTTTTTACCTGCAGATTTGAAGTGGAATAGGGATGGTATAAAAGTCCTGGGTATTTCTCTGGGAAGTGATGCCTTTGTGCTGAAAAACTGGGAAGGACTACAAGAAAAAGTGAAAGCAAAGTTGCAGAAATGGCTCCGGTTGCGTCCTCAGTTGTCTTTCCGTGGAAGGGTGCTGGTGATTAATAATCTAGTAGCCTCAATGTTGTACCACAAACTTGTGTGTCTTGACCCTCCTGCAGGCCTACTTGAGGCAATACAGACTTTTTTGGATTTTTTCTGTGATAGTAACCACTGGTTAAAACAGTGTGTGTTGTTTTTACCTTTGGTTGAGGGTGGACAGGGACTCATTGACTTAATTAGTCGTGTGGCAGCTTTTTGTTTACATGCGGTTCAGAGATTGTTATTTTGTGAGAGCGAGTTAATTTGGAGAGGTTTTGCTTTTGCCCTTTTTCGTAGAGTGGTTTTTTTTGGATATGATAGGCAGTTGTTTTTAATGGACCCTGTTGGTTTTGATGATATTATTTTACCTTCCTTTTATAAAGGTCTCTTTAATGCTTGGAGAATGGTAAAAGTTAAACGTGGCGACATGCGCGTGTCTTGGCTTTTGCAGGAGCCCTTGTTTTTAAATATTTTATTTCCTTCTCAGTACTTCAAAAATCATAGTCTTGTCTGTTCGTTTGTCAGGGCTGGGTTAACTAAAGTGTGTCATCTTATTGATTTTCAGAAGTTTTCTTGGAAATGTCCCCAAGAGGTGGCTGCATTGCTTCAAATTAGGTCAATTCGTTTTGCTGAGAAATGCTTACAAGACTTTATTAATAAATTGCCAAGTCAGGTTATTGATCTTTTATACCCATATTTTGTAGATCATGTTTTTCCTAATGAAGGAAACCGTTTTATTCCTTTTTTAATTTCCCCTGCAGTGGAGAGTGGAGAGTATGTACCAGGGTTGTTGTTGAATCTGTGGTTCACAGGAATCCAGTCACAGTAGACATCATATAGCAAAAGAAAAGAGAAAAATATATAGTGTAATACAGTTTAATAAACAAACACATCTAGAGCAGTGAGCACCAGTCCACTCACATGCTCCACGATAAAAAACAGCAGTGTAACCACTCAGGGTTCAGGAACAGCGCCACCAGCACAGCTTCACTTGACTCTTCTGGTTAGAGTCTCTCACTGTAGAGGGAGAGGGGGATTGGCCCGGTATTAAAGGGCTTGCACCCCATATGGCCACCCCCTGACCTCACCAGGGAGGCAGGGGGTTAACTGGACTGCGGTCCAGGAATGTGGTTTTTACCTTGCTGCAACATTCAAATGTGTTTTCCCCTGTTATCATGTATTGTCACCAGGTCAGTGTCTGCACCACACACACACTGGGATCCATCCGGGAGGAGAAGGGTTAATAGTTAGGAAGTGATTATAGCCCTTTGTTCCATTTTCCGGATTTTGCAGTGTCCCATAGGTCGCCATTGCAGCTCCATTAATTCCAATGGCGGTTTTGGCCCGTTTCCATCGAAGACCAGCAGGTGGCGTCCGAGAGGAGGAGCGGCGGGTTCCCATTGTAAGTCAATGGGCCCATTGACTTCAATGGGGATTCCTCGACGCCGATCTCCAGGAACGGGTTGGCAGCCATCCAAACCGCAAAACCGCACAAGCGGATACAATGTCTGAAAAAGAGCTTTTATCACATTAGTTCACGGTCAACGACAAGTGGCGTGGGAACCTTAGGTTCTAGGGCACCCAGAAATAAAATTATTTTTGCCCCTAGCTCCTAAGCACCCCCACACTCGACCACCACCGGGTCCACGAATCAAGGACCCCCGTAAAGGGTCACGCGCGCTAAGAGGGTCGTACCATTGACTCCAATGGCGGAGAAAAGAACAGCGTGAGAAAACGGCTAAGTCCGAAAGCATAAAAAGTGTAAGCCCATACCTCCGGTTCTGGGAGGACCAGAGGGCTGGGATTTGGGTCACCTGTAGTCACTGTTCCGGCATGACTGCATGGCCATTCCCAGCCCTCTCCGACCAACCAGACGGTGTGTGGGCAACTGTAAAGATTGGTGATTTTCCCCATAGACTCCAATGGCAGTGTTACTCCATTGAAAGGCTATGGCGGAGAAGCCCCATAGACTTCAATGGCGGAGTTGCTCCATTGAAAGCCCATGGCGGTGGAGCCGGTTGATTTCAATGGGAAAAGAGTGGAAAGCAGAGATTCATTTTAAAGCGGAGAATCCTGTGTTAAAGAAATAAAAGTTTTAAACTGTATTTGTGTATCTCCGGTCTGGAAGGTCGCAGCGAGCTGAAACTTGGCCACCATGGAGAGTCGCTCCCGGCATGAGAAACTGTCCGGTTTCAGCCCGCTCGGCCTAACATAACGGATTATTTTAATATGTCTTAATATTAAAAACTGTATTGGATTTCAAAGCGGAGATAAAAGCCCGCGAAGAATCCTGCAATCAGTGGAATGTAAATGCTCAGGGGGGCGACCTATTGTCTACAACAGACCCCCTGTTGAAAGGCTCAGCCACCTTAGCTGTATACATTAGGGCGGAGAAATGCAGGGCTTGAGTGGTCTGTAAGTGCTATAACTCACACCTACAAACAAAGAATATCCTGACCAGATCCCCATCTGGTAGACTTGTCGGTGCCCTGACTTTTGTGTGGGGCTAAAGAAATGAGACCCCCAGGGCCCCCAGTACGCATGTGCCAACTAGCTGGGGGGCATGGGTTATCAATGTTCCCACGTTAGAGATTGGGTGCAGGTAATTGTTCTCCAATAGCCTGCACTCAATGTTGGATATAGGACTGAAATTATATATAAAGTGGTGTCAGCCCTATATCCTTTGTCTTGATTTTACCAACTGATTGATGCCTGATTGCTGTTGAATTGCTAATCGTATTTACTGATTACTTCTTCATTCCAACCCCCTAAATAAGTGTTATCTCCTTGTCTGTTATTTGTACTATCTGCTTTGTTCACCTATCTAAGGAATAAATTATTTTTATTATATCTAAGCCGTGTTCAGTTCAACCCAGTTATTTGGTGTATATTATACCCTGTCATAAGTTACCGTGACACTCACTTCCGCATTCGGGCAGCGTCTGACGTCACGGATCTGTGTCCAGCTGTCCTCCAATGGTAGGGGAGGTAACCGGCTTCGTAGTCAGCATCAGTGGCAATGCGAGAGCCTTTCAGCGGGGAGACGGCTGTATAGCAGAGTGGTAGTAGTTATGCACTGCTCACAAGTCACGGCACAGATTCTAATATCGCGTTTCATCCGAGTATACGGACTTCTTCAGGGGTGTATGGATATGTGCAGTCTCGCAACAATAAATAGTTCCCAAAGAGGGGGAGAAAGATGACGTCATATCATATACCATGTCCAATAGGACAGAAAAGATACCCATACTAATAGCAGCCAATTAATACAATACATAGTGATTATTGGAACACCTTATACTAAACCAACAGCTTAAAACACTGGAGTTAAACAAAATGTACCTAAATGCAGTAAAAAATGCTCTTTGCCTTCAAAGGTTTGTGCTGCCCTGCTCATGAACAATTTTGGCAAGAATTTAAATATTGGATGAAAATGGTGTATGTGAGCAAAGAGACAGCTAATTTGCTTGCAGGCAGTTGCAAATGTGAAACTAAATTGTAATAAAGTCAATGATGTGTTCTTCATTTCAGTTACTCTTTGTCATGTCGACTGCTCCATCCTGCATCACTATTGAAGATGCCAGGAATATAATGACTTACAATATATATCTGCCATTTTGTCTGGACAACAGGTGCATAACTGTTTGTAATAACCCCTAAACAACTATTGGTCATAAAGCCATGCACAATATATGCCTTCAAACCCACTATTGGCATTAAGGGTTTAATAAGCATATTTCTCTAATCACCCAGACTTTACTTACCTAAGGGGAAGTAGGAAAATATTCCTCTACAGGAGGTCTAACAGCAGGAATCCCCTTCTCCACCTCTTAGGTAGGTCTTATTTATGTATTCATTGGTGTTTAAAGCTGCAGTTAAGTCTTTTTTTTTTTTTTTAATTTATTTTTTTACTTCAATAGTTTTAATAGTAGTCAATTCGTTCTCCATGTATTGATAGATCGAAATTTGGTGACATAATTAGTGAAGGGATCTGTTTATACTCTGCTTGTCTGTCAGTGGAAGCTCATGAATATTCATGAGCAATCCTGCACTGACAAGTGCTAGAGGGAGGGCAGGGCTGACAAAGGGGTGTGCCAAGGCTTGTGACAGGACATGAAGGGGCTGTGCCTTAGCAAATGGCTGTTAAAATAGAATACAAGAAAATTGGTCTTTCAAAGTTGTTCTTTTAAAAACAGAAAATGCTAAAAGTATTTTTTCTTACTACAGAACTGATTTATTAAAAAAAATCCACACGTGCAGGATATTGACTGAACTGCAGCTTTAAAACCTTGATTTTCAATTGCAAGAAATGTACCTGCATTCTGGGAGGATGAGGTGTTCAGAAGGAAATATTTGGCTTTAGCCCACCAATAGCTAACTTTTACAAAAGCAGTAGAGATCTGTAGTTGTATAACTAGCAACCCTAGAAAATATATATCGATTGCTAGTAAGAACACCATAGTATATTAAGTGCTGGCATATATCAGGGAGTACACATGTCACAGGTAGATAAAATAGATACACTTATATATAGATATACTTCACCCAAAACCAAGAGACTGGAGAAGAAGACACAGCACATCCCCAGGTAAGTGGTCACAATAGTATATTTGCACAAAAATAGAAATTCAAACATTTCCGTTCTACAGTACTAAGGAACCTTCATCAGGGTGGTGCATGTGCATGAATAGAAACTACATACATCTATACCCCCAAATCCGGAAGGGAATCTACTACCAAAAAAGCCTGTGAAGCTGAGGGGCCACATCTCTAACCTCTTGTTGCTGCGCAACAGACAAACACAACAGTGCACTGGGTGACTGACAAAGTTAAAGCGAAACATGTTAGAGTACTACTCTCTCCCTATCTAAGGTTTGTTATATGCCAATAAAATAGTTTTTATCTTCTAAGCAGTCTTGCTCTTTTTCAAGCAGTGCACCACAGTGGTTCTATTCTTCTCTGCCGTAGTCCTATACTAAGTTGCAATACCTCTGATAACGTGACTTCCCATTGACCTGTCGAAGTGAGACTTGGATGGTAGCCATATTTATTTCCTAAATGGAACCAGAAACACTGACTTATAAAAAGGTAAGTATCTTGGGAACTGGGGGTTGGAGACCCTGGATATAAAAAATAAAATAGCCCAATTCAGATCTGCTTTTCCCTCCAGCACCTCCCAGTTTGGAAAAAAAAGTAGTGTGGATTGCTGCTTTAAGAAATAATTTTCATGTGTAAAAAATCCAATCATATTTTATTTCCTTATACTAGTGATCAGTGTATCAGACCCACTTTAGGTCATCCAAAAGTCTGTAAGACTCCAAGATGCACACACTTATAAGGCTACATACAAACGAATATGTATGGATATTAATGCATTCATCAAGTAGGTCCCCCCACTTCAGGAACAAATCAACATTTGCTTTTTTAACATTTTGTGTGATATAATCGTGTGTCATTAAATTTTGATTTTAGACTGCTTTTGTCCACATTTTCATCAAGACCTTTAAAATTATATATAAATTAATTTGGTCAGTAGTGCACCACTAAAGGGATTTCTTTCTGTGGATTGTGTCTAAATAATTTGACTTGATCCAAAGGTCCATATTTAATAAGTGATGCTATTTCATAAGAAACCCTCAAGACACCTCCAGCCCATTAGGAAATATGGCACAAAATGTCTTGCGGAGGCAAGTGACAAAATTAGTTTCGAAATACATTTTTCATGGACTTGACACTGCAAACTTATTTCGAAATATACAGTTTGCAATTAACAGGGTATCTTATCAATGGCAGCGGAGCTGAGAAATGTTACATCATTAAAAATGTTTGTTTTATTGTATATCTTCATAAGCTAATTGCACCTTCTAGACATGCACTGCTAAAAAATACTTTTTCTTACTCTTTGTTCAACTGCATCCTGTTTATATTTCAAAGCAGTTGTCAGTGGCCTTGGTCATTTGTGGGACCATTTACTGAACCTGGGGTAATGATGTTTGAAAAGGATAAGAATACCGATGATTCAGCTTCTCTATTCCGTGTGTTATTTGGTGACAGCTGTCTATACAGGAAAAGCGTTCAAAAATTCTACTGTTCAGCTTTTCTCTGTCAGAAAAAGTGAGACTCTTCACCTCCTCGGGACTACATTATCATGCTGTATTTTCAGATTCTTCCTGTTTATTAAAATAATTGCAATGTATGGCCCTAAATCCTTTGTTTCTTTTAATGGAAAGAAAAAACTGTTGTGGCCGTCACATTCCTAACACTCTATACAAATACATTTGTCATTGAACATTTGGGCAGATACAAAAGAGTTTGGGAAGAAGAAAAACATATATTTTAATTATAAAGCAATGTGCCAGAAACAATTTCATGTCAGATTTGCTAGTGATGACTTCTTCCATAACATATTTTTTTTCCATTCACATCGTGGAGCAGAACAGTCTTTCAGACATTGACATCTAAAAACTGAAGGTCAATGTGAAAATGAGACATTGTAGACTTTGAGGCCAATTCTATAAACTTCGATAACAAACTCATCAAGTATTTTGAGCACTTCCCGTACAATATGGCAAGTTTGTTGGTCAGAAAGCTCCGATGACCTGCCAAACTCTCCCCCCGAGCGGTACTGCTCCAGCTCAAACACACTGAGCGGAAGCTGAAAAACAGCTCCAGATCGCATTTTTTTTCAAATAAAATCACCCTATTCTAGTAGCTCCGATAATCTCAACAAAGCTCTTAACTGGCAAACGTATCACAGATCTCATCTTGCCACCCCAAGGGTGGCAGGATGGGATTTGCGAGTAGGACTTAGACTTTATTTTTATTGCATCGGATTGGAGCCGGGAGTCTCCGGAGCTGATACACATTAATACCGGCTCCGTAGAACCCCGGCTTCAATCCAATGCAATAAAAATACATTTATAGGCAGCTTCATTAACTTGGCGGCTAACCGCTAAGGTAATGAAGGGGTTAAACAGCAGTGCCCGGTTTATTGGGGGTAGCAGGGGTGGGTGAAGGTGATATTTGGCCCATGGTGGGTGTTTATGCCTACCGGGAGGGTAACGGGAGGAGTTAACCCCTTCATTACCTTAGTGGTTACTACATCTTAAAGGGATGATGTAATATCCTTTTTTTTTTTTTTTATGGCTGCCATCACATGGTACTTCAACCCAACCGGATTGGGGGTGTACCATGTGGTATATCTCACAATTCAATCGGTTGAAGTACCATGTGATGGCAGCCATTTAAAAAAAAAAAGGATGTGACATCATCCCTTTAAGATGTCACATCCTTTTAAAAAAATGGAAGCTGTCACATGGTACATCAATTAAACATATTGGGGGTGTACCATGTAATGGTAGAAAGAGAAAACCCGGGCGCTACCTCTGTATATGATAAGGGTAGGAGGGAATAACAGTGTGGTTACAACCTTAGGAGTTCATAAGGTGTCCCTCCGCATCTCGTTCCATTTCACCCCTCTACCTGTGCTCCCCCTTTTACTTTTCTTGTTTCCGTGTACCATGTAATGCCTCACACGATATATCTCTCAATCCGATTGGTTGTAGTACAATGTGATAGTAGCCATTTTTTTAAAGGATGTGACATACCTCCTTTTAAGATGACGTCACTTCCTTTAAAAAAAAAAAAAAAAAGATCCCGGTCTCATGGTACACCAGGCAATCGGATTGGTGGTGTACCATTTGACAATCAAATGGGATGTCACAGGCCTTATATAAGGTCTGTCCCGTCTCATTTGAGCTTAACAAGTCGATGGGACAACATCCGCCCCATTAGATAACAAGGACAGAATGGAAGAAAAGAATTAAGAAAGAAGAAAAGAACGAAGCACACACCGGGGAGACGTCTCTTCAATCAAGATTTGATCATGGACTTGTTCGCATCGGCTGTTGAGGATCATTGCGTCGAGGGTCAAGAGTTGGTCAAGAGCTCACATAGGATGGGGTGAAGACATCAATGGTAAGAAAAACATTGATTGTATTTTATTTAATTGTGTATTGTTTTTAGGTTGCCCATTGACTGACGATATATTTATCTATGCCTCTTTCGGGCTATAAATAAAAACAGTGACAAGCAATGAATTATTTGGCAAATGCTTGTTTTTACCTAATTGTTATGTTTTGTATTTTTGGTTCTTGTTTTTATTTAATTGTTTTGTATTTTTAAAGCTTTTTTTATTTGTTATGTATTTTTGGTGGTTGGTTTTATTTCATTGTTGTTTGTTTTTGGTGATTGATTTATTTCACTGTTGTGTATTTTTTGATGCTTGGTTTTTTGAATTGTTGTGTATTTTGGGTGCTGTTTTTTTTTTTAATTGTGTATTTTTGGTGCTTGTTTTGTTTTAGGTTGCCCATTGACTGCCATAGTGGCAAATTATGCCCATATTATATGGGCATGGTGTACCACTGTGCCCATCAATTGGTAGAGGGTGGGTTTAGTTGCCCTGCGGAGGGTGGTTAGGCTTCCCAGGTGGGTAGCAGAGGAGGGGGGTTAAACCCTTAATTACTATAGCGATTGCTAACTGCTAAGGTGATTAAGGGGTTAGTGGCCATTAGTTTGTTTTGGAGGACATGGACCTGGAGGACAGTGATGAGGACAGCCTTCATCATGGCAGGGGTAAGTAGAACTTTAATTTACTTTATGCTGGCTGGATAATGTTTTATTTTTAATGGGCAAATGAGCTATTATCCAGATCTGGATATTAGTAATTTTTCCCATTATTGTACTATATGTGTTGAGTGGGGTTGTTGGGGGTAGAGGAGGTGGGTAGTAGGGTTGTTGTATTTTAATGTTTCTTGATGGTAGGGAGATTGAAGGGGATAGTAGCCCCAAGGGTGGGTGGTTAGTTAGGCCTCTACGGGGGGAGCGGGAGTGGTTAACCCCTTCATTACCTTAGCGGTTACCACCGCTATGGTAGTGAAGGGGTTAACTCCTCCCTCAATTTTCACAGCAGGCCTAACCACCCACCTTGGGGCAACTACCCCCTTCATCTACCCCCTGTACCCCAACAAACCGGTACTCAGGTTTAACCCCTGCATTGCCTTAGTGGCTAGCCGCTAAGGTAATGAAGCTGTTTTAAAAATATATATATTTTAATACTAGTGTGCGGGAGCAGAGGGTCTCCGGAGCTGAACCGCATGGATATATTTAAATCTCCCGCGTCACGTGACCGGAACATTTAAATGCACAAGAGATGCTGGCACACCATACCGGGGCCTGTAACTCAGGAAGCAGGGGTTCCCGGACCTGATATTAATGCAGTTCTGCTCTGGAGACTCCCTGCTACAGAACACTGTTAATAAAATTTAAATAAAACACTGCAATCACCTGCCAGAGCTCTGCAGCGAGATGCGTCTCTCTCTGTGCAGCTCTTAGGCTAAGGCCCCGCTCCCTCAGTCAGCACGCCCGCACTGCAGACAGGCGGGGCGCTGACAGACACAGACCGCGATATGCGGTCTGTAGGGAATGGGAGGGGGGGGCGTGGCTTGAGCGGAGGGACCCGCTACTCTCCCTTTCCCCCTCCCTCCACGGGCTCGGGCTGCAGGAGGTAGCTGCTGCTGGAAAGTAAGCAAAAGCAACAACACACACACGCACCCCTACCTTGCTTCCTGACGGCTCCCGCTCCTGCCCCCACCGCTGATTGTCGCATCAGCGCACCACGTGACGCTTCGCCACTCGGGATCACAATTTTCTTGCATCCCCTGGCGGCTGATGCGTCACAGTGCTTAGTGAGCCAGCAGCGAGGGGGGACAGGGACCGGCTCGGGAGGATTCCCCTGCTGGTGGGGAATGCTCACGTGGCCGCCCGCGCCGCCGGGCGCAGCGGGTCCCAGCCCTAACAGACTGGGGCCAGATCGTATGGGGGAGAACTTTGAGGGAGGCTGGGATACCATCGCTGCTACACAGTACGGTATTGGCATTTTCCTACCTCACGGTTTGAAACTTGTGGAAATGGTTTCAGGTTATTTCTGAATACTGTGATAATACAAATGACAAACCATTCGATGGGGTCATGCCACATTGTTCGAGATAGCAGCAATTTTATCGAAGCTACTAGAATAGGCCCCTTTATTTCTACACCTTGGTTTTATTTAGTGTTGTCACTGTTGGAGCACACTAATAAATCTAATTCTAAAAACTGCTTACCAGAGACCTAAAATAAGATGGAAAGTGGTTCACAGCCCAGATGTGTCCCTCTGTACAAAAAATATTTGCTGCTTTGCACTTTTTATTTTGCTGAATAAAAACAATTACTCAGCTGTAACACCTACAGCCGTGTAAAATGTAAACCTGACATGAATACTGAATTACAGTATTTTGTCTTTCTAAAAATGTGTTTGAAATGGCTGTTTTGCTAATTGAAACCTGCAATGATTAGTTTGTCATCTTAACTTTAGATGGACCTAAATTAAAACAGGATAATATACCCATATTAATAACATGTAATGCTGGAAACCCACCTTGCTACGAAATAATATAAACATTGTGTAATTACTGAACTATCACTGACATTTCCACATACATTTTTTTTTTTTTTTTGCAAAGTAATCTTTATTTTGGCAGAACAGTTTCAGAAATATAAATAACTAGTCAATAATTCTGATTTATATGAATACAGACGTAGCAAGATGTAAATTCTTTGGTGCCGCGGGTGCTCGTGACCATGGTGGTCACGGCATCAAATAATTATTATTGCGGCACTATAGTAAGTCTTACATCTGTAAATAATTGTATTAGTTTACATTGAAAATATTTTGCGAAAAGGTCCAAGAAGAATATATTTTGTATATAACATGAAAATGAAAAATATAAATACAAATAAAAAACGAAACATTAAACATTTCAAAGGCTGCTTGCGTCATGATCTTGTTTTTGAGCTTTAAGCATATATAATGTTTTCATTTGTAGTCATAAATAAATCATTTCAACTAGATCTCACTATATTGTCATGTATTATGTAATAGTCATAGTCATAATATTCCACATTCTCTTGAAAACGGCACGTATAGGAGGAACCTTCATTTTGTTTCCAGTATGAATTATTCAGGAACACTGAAGGCAGCAACGTTTCAGGTCCAACACAGACCTTTCATGAAATGGAAGAACCACTGGCTGCAACCAGGATAACGTATGAGAAAATGTTTGCAGGGATATGCTATAAACCCCTCAAATATCTGTGAGATTGAGGACGCTAAAATACTTTGGCAAATGGAGAAGGCATCAAAACTCGGTCATGTTTGCATAATGGAAGATTTTAATTATCCAGATGTAGCCATGTGTAAAATTGGTGTACATATCTCTTATCTCTTATCTCAGAGATGTGCCTGTTCCTAGGTGATATAAGACACAGCACTGTCTAAAGTTAGTTCAGTCCTGTTGGGGTTTTGACTCTGTTCAGGAGAGTCGTGCGGAGGTCTGCAACAATGTTGCAGAGGCTGATGCAAGAGCTGTGACTGTGTGCAGCTTAGAGCAGACAGAGAGAAGCTGGTGAATCTTCCTTAGGGGAGAGGTGGACGCAACTCCATTAGAAAAGGAGGAACCTTTCAAAGGGAAGCACTAATGATTATGTGTGGCTAAGAGACTACTGCGAGGGGCAGCTAGCCCACATCAAGCAATAAAGATGACCTGGTTCAAGTATACCCTCGTGTGTAAGTGTGGAGTGATTACGCAGGGGGCTGCACCACAGAGGAGTTCCTCACCAGGACCATCCCCAAGCGGACGCTGGGATCCTGATGAGGTGGAGGCGCTGCACTGGATCTAGGTAGGACTCAAGCACACTACCTCAGATGCCTGTCTGGGTTGGCAATCCCCAACACAACATCATGCGGGAGACTCAGGAGTCCTGTTGCCAACAGGTGCACCACCAGACATCACACTGTAATGGGGACTGGTTAGATCACAGGGGCCAATATGAGATTGGGTGGGTCAGGCCAGTTCAGAAAACCTGTTACATTTGGAGGCGCTGCTGAGATAGACCTGTCAACAGGACAGGCTTTTGCTAGGTCACTTGGAAACAGGGAGAGTGTCTGCTGCCACTTTGTGCTGCGTTGGGACGGACCTAGGGGTAGTCAGGGGGCTGATGTAGTTTGTCAGTTCGCAGGGACGACCTAGGGGCCTGAAAGGAGTTGGGGGTTTGGAGCTGGGCTATAGCTGTCCTAGTCACCGTGAGGTAGTGCTAGTTGGTAGGATGCCAGAAGGGATAGCCTGTTAACGTGGTCAGGAATCCTGGAGAGGGTCTGCGCTAGGCTAACCAAGATAGGTAGACGCCCCAGTACTGCATGGAAGCCCCAGAGTACTCTAGCCCATTCCAGACCACTTACCGTAGGGAGCACAGACTGGGAGGAAGGAGATACAGCAGACACTGAGAGAGTGAGCCTAACCTGAAGTAGTGCATACACGAGTCCAGCCTACATTAGGTACACAAGGTGGTGCATCAGGGCAATCTTTATTGTACCGGTGTGGTGGCTGCCCCGCAGAGAGGAGCCCCATGTACGATAACTACTACGAGGGAATGACGACCGCAAGAATGGAGGATCCGCGCGGTGCGGATAGTCCAAAATGGCGACCGGAGGCTGATGGGGAGAGCACACGTGGCGTGCGCCCCACTGAAGAGCAAGCTGTTGCTGACATGTCTTTTACAAGCCTGCTCTGGAGAGGAGCGAAAGCTGTGGCCGCACCGTTTTGGTCCTGCCTAGGACCGCAGGGTACTACCCTGGAGGACAGTGTTGAGGACATTGCTGTAACAAGTGGAGAACATAGTGAGGGTGACTGTCAGTCGGCATACAAACAGATGAACGCTACCTCATTCATTGAACAGACTGACAGTGCAACCCAAAATGGCGGTTCCTGCTTCCCCGGGAGACCTCGTGGGCCGAGTGCAGAGAATTCTGCAAATGCAAGACTTGCAGGGAGTTGGCCAGGAGTGGCGCCAACGGGGAAACCCCGCCCTGATGGGGGGTATGGCGCGAAAGCTGCAGCCGCGCCGTCATGGACAGTGACTCACTCAGCCCCAGTGCTGGGTCACCCGATAAATCTATGGGACCTCCCCCTAATCTCAACCAGGGGGAGTGGTTTCCAATTGTGCCCCGTGGGCATGAATCCGGCGAGCCAAGGAACTGGTGAGCCGACGGCGCAATTACCTGAAGTAGTTCCGGCAGCTGGAGTGGTGTGCAAAAAGGAAGGGTACTTCGCACGCAAGGCAGCTGAAAGAAAACGGCTGGAATTGGCGGCAAAAGAGGAACCCCACCCTGTTAGGGATAAGGGCGCGAAATCGGAGGCCGCACCCCCCAGGACTGTGAAAAGTTCAGCCCCTGTGCCGGGGCATCCAATTAACTTGTGGGACCCTCCCCGAATATTCACCAGGGGGAGGGGTCTCTATCTCTGCCAGGCAAGACCCGAGTTGTCTGAGGGAGGAGCTGGATGTGAGCTTCCTTTCCCACAGTTGCGAGGAACTGGTGAACAGGAGAGACCACTGTGCAAAGTGTCTCCTGTAACCAGCACTACCAAAAGCGAGATGGACATATATCCCTATTCATTGCCAGGAGGCTTCCTGGTAGTCAAGGCTGGGGACAAAGAGACATTACGGTGCCTGTGCACGCAGTACAGGTTACCCGGTGGAGAAGCTAGCACCACGGCAAGGTGTCCCCAATGTGGCATCCACTACCTAGGGGCCAGGCAGCCCTTCGTACCTGGGCAGACCGAGGAGGCGGGAGCGGACACAGCCATGCTGACGGCTGAAGCCCCGTGTGCGGCCTGCACCGAACCAGTTGATCCCGGAGAATGGGGATCGCTCCTAATGATCGCAACGGAGCCTAGAGAGAAAGGGGTCTACAACCGCGGTGAGAACCCGGAACCTCACCGTCGGTCCCCTGCGGAAGTGCCACTACTAGCGTCGGAGTCTGCTTCATCGGACGAGGAGCAGGCAAGCCCGACATCGGTGGTGATGCGCCTACCGGCGGACCACTACAGCGGTGCTGCAAAAGAACCAGCACTTACCTGTGTCGCAGCGGAGCGGAGTCTCGAGGTGCCGAGATCGCCTGTGCGGAGACAACCAGAGCGGCGGAGTCCCACGGCCGTGGTGACTTACAGCGCGGAAGGAGGAGAAGATCCCATCCCGAGCCGACGGAGCGGTGAGATACATCCTTACCCTCCCCAGGCGCCGGTGGTGGCAACAGCGGAGGAAGGCCTAGCCCAGGCCCGAGCGGAGCGGAGAGCAGAACCATCACTTCCGGCGGCGGATGTCGTTGTGGAGGAAGAGATCCCGCATGGGGATCCATCGCAAGATGGCGGAGTATCCGGTTCCGGTGATGACGTCACTTCCGGCGGAGGTAGCGGAACGACCCGAGAGAGAACCACAACGCCTCGGCGATCGGGCAGTGCTTCCCGATCACCTGTGACAACAAAGAGCTGGCAGGCTGCGAGGAGAGCCGAGAAGGATGAGGCTCAGCCGGCGGAGAGTCCTTGCAGTGGTACTGGACGGTCTGAAGGTGGAGAGCGGGTCGGAACCCCACGGCTACCATTTGCCCGTCCTTATGCCCAAAACCATGCCCTAGATAAGGCCCCTGTCCCGGTCACCTTTTCCCGTGGGTCCACGTCCAGTTTGGGGATGTCGGGAGGGTCCCAGGGAACCGGTGAGGAACGGACTGGGGAGAGACTGAACAGTTACGCTTCAGAGGGGGGTTCCAGGGGTGGAGGGCAACTGGGTAAGGTATCGGAGGGCCGATGGGTGCCTAATCTACCCGAAGCATAAGAAGGAAAGGCACCGGGGTCGTACCAGTGGTCTAAGCCTCGTTCAGAGAGAACCTCGGGGGTATTCTCTTGGGGGGATACGGAGGAAGGTGATTCGCTAGACTCTGAGAAAGGTAAGGAGACCCGATGGTGATCTCCTTTATTTGAGGGGTACGTAGGATGGATGGACCGTACGCGGTTCCTTATCCAAAGGGAGGATATAGTGGACTACTGGTGGGCAGTAGGGGAGTTTACATCCGCGCAAAGGGAGAGGGAGCTACAGGAGAGGTGGTTCAAAATTGAACGAAACGAGATAGAACCAATGGGTCCTGACATCCTATCAGACCCAGTAGACCCTGATGAGCCCCTATCATGGGTGCTGCCCGGACGGGCAGGGAATGCCGAGTTAACCAGGAGCAGCCAGGACGAGAGGGCCATTATTGCCAAATACAAGGTGTCCCACGGGTTGGAGTACCCGTATGTCCCTGAACCCCTCATGGAGGAGATTGAGGAGAATAGGGATAGGTGGCTACGGGAAACCATTGAAATGTATATGGTTAATAAGGGGGGTGCCATCACGGGCAGTGAGGCAGAGGATAGGGGATATGGCACTGATGAGGAGGAAGGATCAGGGGAAGAAGATTGGGATCCTGGCGGGTTACATGAGAAGTGTCACCCAGAGGGTTACAGCATTGCTGCTTTAAACCCAGTGGACCATGCTGTGCGTAGGCCACCGTAAGAGGGTATGGTAGTACCAGTAATGGATACTCCATCAGGGAGTAATCCTGGTTGTTATACATCATCTAAAGTTAGGATGTATCTGTTATTGTGTTATAATGAAAAGATATATACTGTAATGTGTATTGTTGTGTTTTGCAGTGCTACCTGAAGGAAGGTTCCGCAAATTTAGATCCCAGCCGGGTCGTTGGGTTCCACCAGGGGGAGAATGTAGCCATGTTTAAAATTGGTGTACATATCTCTTTCTCATGCTGGCAGTAAACCTGGTAAGTATGCAGGATTGCCAGTAGTCATCATGGAGGTTTGCCCTCACACCCTGGTGAGGTGTCATATATCCCATAGGAAGTGACAACATGCTGTGTGTCCACGGTTAGTGACATCAGAGATGTGCCTGTTCCTAGGTGATATAAGACACAGCACTGTCTAAAGTTAGTTCAGTCCTGTTGGGGTTTTGACTCTGTTCAGGAGAGTCGTGCGGAGGTCTGCAACAATGTTGCAGAGGCTGATTCAAGTATACCCTCGTGTGTAAGTGTGGAGTAATTACGCAGGGGGCTGCACCACAGAGGAGTTCCTCACCAGGACCATCCCCAAGCGGACGCTGGGATCCTGATGAGGTGGAGGCGCTGCACTGGATCTAGGTAGGACTCAAGTACACTACCTCAGATGCCTGTCTGGGTTGGCAATCCCCAACACAACATCATGCGGGAGACTCAGGAGTCTTGTTGCCAACAGGTGCACCACCAGACATCACACTGTAATGGGGACTGGTTAGACCACAGGGGCCAATATGGGATTGGGGGGGTCAGGCCAGTTCAGAAAACCCATTACACAGACATAGACTGGCGCAATGAGATTAGCATTACAACAAAAGGAAAAAGGTTTTTGGGGGTGCTTAAAGACAATTGCATGACCCATATTATTTAGGAACCAACCAGGAGAGGGGCAATACTGGATTTGGCCATATCAAACTATGTAGAAGTAATAACAAATATTCAAGTCCGGGAACATTTGGGTAACAGTGATCATAACATGGTCTTATTTGAAATAAATTATCAAAAAACAGATTACTTGGGTTCGGCAAAGACTTTAAACTTTAGATAGCCAGATTTTAATAAACTGGGGGCTAATCTACAATGAATACATTGGGATGATGTTTTTGCAGGGAAAAATGTAAAAGATAAATGGTCAGTCTTTAAAACATTGTTAGAAAAGCACTCTTATCAGTGTATACCCTTGGGTAATAAATATAAAATAAAGTAAAGGGGGCCTGGCCAGGAGGCTGAGCGTGCTGGTCGCAGTTTGCTCTGCTCCTCAGGAAACTGCTAATAAAACCAGGGGAAAACCCTCAAGATCGGGGAAAAAAACACCCCAAAACCCTTCCTAAGGACTGGTACAACTTAAAGTACCTTTGGGCTCCCTTGACTGAAGCTGAGCCTGGCTCCGTGGCCGCCGGATCGTTCGTGGGTCCCCCCTCTGCCTCCAAGAAAAATCTAAGATGGCCGCCGGGACCGGGAGGAGGCACTGATACATGCCGATACACACTCCCAATCGGAAGGAGGTAAGGGGGGACCTCGCGCTAACTGTGCCGGGCAGAGGTGCGCTGCGGCGGCCGGAGGGGGGGGGTCGCTGCCCGCCCCTCTCAAATATTTATCCCCACGCGCCCGTGCTCTTGCCGGAGCGGCAAGATGGCGCCGGTCAGAGAGTGACACGCCGATCAAAGGCACAGCGAAACCGGAGCGTCTGCTTCCCCTTGCAGCTCCAGGGCCCTGTGAGCTCCGTGGGAGGGGGGGGAGACCCACTCCAGGGAAACGGACTCACCGCACGGCGCGGCCCAGTTGAGGGGTAGCCGGCGGCCATCTTGGTCCACCGAGTCTCCACAAACAGTGCTGGAGGGTGGCCGGCGGCCATCTTGGTCCACCCGCAGACCATACACTGCCCCTGAATAAAGAAAAAACAGTCAAATTGAAAGCAAAGAACTGGAAGAAAGTGTTAATAAAAATCACTCACTTTAAAAGCAATCATGGAACTGCTACCAATGTGTGTGTGATCAGATCTCCATAGGAATGATGGGGCTTATTCCAACTTAACTATTTTTTTTTTTTACATCACCTAAATATACTCAGCTCTATCCAAAGTCAAAAACTTACCAAGTAAAAACAACAAACATGCCATCCACTAACCAAAAAAAAACGGTGGCCCGGCGTGAGGCATCCCTTTTCTTTAAAAAACAAAATACCAAAGATCAAGAAGCGTCTACCACAGGCGGAGACGCAGATTCTGATCTACACTCTGGAGAAGAGATAAACGCTCCACTTACCCGCAAAGAAATGATGGTGTTTGTACAAGAACTAAAAATCTCTTTCCACTCTGAGATGAAGAGCTTCCGCCGCAGCATCAGAGAGGAGAATGCATCCATAAGAGACCGCATTGTGGACTTGGAAGAGAAGGTGGATAACACCGCCCTTGCACAGGAGACCCAAGCGCAAGATATCGAGGAATTAAAAACTCAAGTCAAAACAATCTTTGAAAAACTGGAAGATACGGAGAACCGGTCAAGACGCAATAACCTGCGGATCAGAGGTATCCCGGAAGAAGTGGACAATGCCCAATTAGACGCATATCTCACTCGGCTTTTCTCGTCCCTGTTACCCGAAACATCGGATGAAAAACTTCAGATGGACAGAGCCCATAGGCTTCCTAGACCGAAAGTCCTAGACCCAGCAAAGCCACGAGACGTGATCACACGCCTACACTATTTCCGTATTAAAGAGGAAATATTGAGAGCCGCTAGAACCACTCCAAAGATAGAGCAGGATAACGTTCCACTCCTCATCTTGGCTCAAACCACGCTGAATAAGCGGAGAATGTTCGCGCAGATCACCAACTCACTGCGGAACAATAAAATCCGCTATCGCTGGGGTTTCCCGTGCAAAATATTGTTCACTTATCAAGAGACAATGTACATTCTACTCTCACCAGAAGAAGGTGAGGAAAAATTACGATCATTGGGCTTACTCGAACCAGAGGATCCGGAGGCCTCTCAAAAGCCTCGTCATTCACCTAAGGCACAACGCCAGGCATGGGTGAAAACACCAACCTCTGGGCGAGCAAAGACCCAACCCACTTGAAGAACTAGAGCTGGATACTTACTTAGCACCCATTTAAGATGGCAGACAAGCCAAAACGTGGCCTGGACTCTAAGGCACTAATCGAGACGTGGCCCACTTCAGTAACCCACCTAAAAACTAACCAACGGTCGCGGTACCTGGAACACATCGACCAACTCGATCAAGTCACAATAACCACGACATCCTGCACATCAAGAAGTTACCGAGGTTTTTAGTTTCTAAGTTTCTATAATGTACAAGTCCCAAAATCTAGGTTAATTCCTTGTTCATTGTGAAACTGTTCTCCCAAGTTACCCACAAGTTCGAGTCATTCAAAGTTTGATAACCAGTTTGAACTAACCCGAAAACTTAAAGGGACTGACACACAATGTTTGTTTGGAACTGTTTTCTAGATAAAAGTATATTTGTAATATAAGTTTATATGTTGCCTATAATAGAATTGTTCTCCCAAAGTTCAGCTACCAATTCAATTTATTACAGGTTAAAATATTAAAGGTTACGTTTTATGTAACTTTTTCCATGTTATTTATCCCTCTCCCCCTATAGACTACGAATGCAGAGTCTGCCAAACTATAGCTGCCAGTCAACCCTACTTAATGCTTCTAAAATTGGGAAAGGATATGTTGATGTAAACAGGTATAACATTCAATGCCCCCCATTCTTGCTTCTATTTCCCTGATGTGTAAGATCACACACACAACCCACCCCGTACTCTTTGGGGTGATTTTGTTTACCCTTTTCGAAAGCTTAACTCCTAAACAAAGGAGCGCTGCGGCGTCGAGCCACTTCCCGCCCCCCTCATGTTCATTTAACCTGTGAGTGCGAGAGACTCGCACCACGGGTCCCACTATGGCTGGTCCCCCCAAACAATGTTTGGAAGCTGGGGTCCTCGGTTTACCCCTCCCCTCCCTCTCTATCCCTCCCCTCCTCCAAGTTCTGCAAGCATTTGCCACTACCATGTAATAATATGTATCTCTCTCGTTGTATATGTTCTCATACCAGATCGTTTTCGAAGACGGATGTACCGACTCTTCAACTATATGTAAGTTATCACTCTGTTCATTTGTATTATAGTACCCTGAACCACCACCATGCCGATTAATATAATATCCCAAAACACCAAGGGCTTAAACACCCCCCGAAAGAGACGTATTGCCCTTTCGGAAACCAAAAGACTGGCAGGAGATATAATCTTGCTACAAGAAACTCATTTGAAAAGGGAGGATCAGTCACTGCTGTTCAGCAATGACTACCCCCTAGTCTACCACTCATCAGCTCCTACAAAAAAAAAAGGCGTAGCTACACTTTTCCATAAAAATGTAAACTTCAAAGTAGATAAAATTAAAAGTGATCTCGCTGGGAGAATTCTAATCATTACAGGGTCACTGGACTCCACTGATATAACAATAGTCAACACTTATGCCCCTAACGAAAATCAAGAATCCTTTTTCTAGGAACTAACACATTTAATTCTCTCAGTCCAGAAAGGCCTTTTAATTTTAGCAGGAGATCTAAATGCAACTATGGACCCAAATCTAGATAAATTTCCCAGTTCCCCCCCGCCACAAAAAATAGTTCCCTCTACTTGTATCTATGACCAAGGATCTATTGTTGGTAGACTCCTGGAGATTAGTTAATAGCAATGTAAAGGATTTCTCCTTTTTCTCTCACCCCCATAATAGCTATTCTCGAATCGACTATATCCTAATAGACCAACAAATTAGCGATAATATTTCATCAGCAGTAATTGTCCCCTCTGCTTGGTCAGACCACTCTACGCTTATAACCAAATTGGCTGGCCTCACTTCCAAAATTAATTCAAGGTCGTGGTCCTTGAATGAATCCCTACTACTGAACCCACAAAATCTCCAACTAATAGAAAAATAACTGGCCCAATACTTTGAATTAAACAATACCCCAGAGGTTTCCTCTTTTACCCTTTGGGAGGCCCACAAATCAGTGATTAAAGGCAAACTGATTGCCCTGGCTTCTCAGAAAAAAAAAAAAAAAAAAAAAAAAACAAATTGAAATACTAACACAAAAACTATCAGAACTAGAATTTATTCACAAGTCAAACCCCTCCCGGAAAAATTACAGGCAGATAATCTCAGTGAGGGGCGAACTAAACCTTTTGCTGGTGACAAACGCAGAAAGAGCTATAAGATGGACCCAACAGAAATACTATGAAAAAAGTAATAAAGCAGATAGAATGCTGGCACGCAAATTAAAGCAAAAACAAGCTAAAGCTAAAATTCATAACATCTACACTAAAAATGGCTCAGTATCCCACAATCCCAAAATTATAAGCGACGCATTTAAGGACTATTACACATCCCTATTCAACCTACCTGGCCCAAGTGGGAGACTCGGCTAAAAACAAAAGAGCAATAAAGATTCGAAATTATCTAGCAGAATGCCGACTCCCCACTCTAGATCCGAACGATATCATAAACCTCGAAAAATCTATAGAGCCCCTGGAAATTATGGACGCCATAAAATCCCTGAAAATTGGGAAGGCCCCTGGTCCGGATGGATTTTCTAATCTTTATTACAAGAAATATTCCACAATGCTCCTCATGAGATGCTACTAGGCCTTCCCCCTCCTAGGGATATGCTTCGCGCTACCATAGTGGTAATCCCAAAAGAGGGGAAAGATCCTCTGTTGTGCTCTAACTACAGACCTATCTCATTGTTAAATACTGATCTAAAACTTTATGCAAAGATCTTATTTTAGGGCATAGTAACAGCCAAAAAGAACACTCTGACGCGTTTCCCGTGGTATTCCACGCTTTATCTTTGTGGTTTCCAATCTTCAGCAGCAGCAGCAGCAGATGCACCGCCGTTTTCCCTGTACTCTATAAGATAAAGCAGCAAGGTTTATTTTGTATAAAAATGTAAAGTTAGGTTTTGCAGTGTGGCAGGGATACAAAGAAAAGAAACACTCAGCGCAATCCTATACAATGATAAATCTCAATATATTCAATGAACCACATATATATCGGAAGGTAATCATAACCCTTACACTCAAACTGTCCCTATTCCAATCTTTTAGGTCCACAGCTCCACAACAGCTGCAAATAGGTAGATACCACAAGAAAGACCTAGGCGCAAAGAGAGAAAAGAGGAAAAAACATAGGGTAGTATGTACTGACTGGTAACACCTTTAAATGGCAAGATATGCACTCACAGTTAATAAAGTAATATCAAGCCTTTTATCCACTCTGGGATCTGGAACGGATCACGATTTCCCAATCCTCATCAGACTTCTTGGGAGATTTTTCCAATCAATTAGCATATGTCTGCAACAGGGTCCCAGGTACCTGTCCTCGTCTCATAGGTTGACCATGTACATATAGGGAAGGTAAGAGACACAAATATAGTGTAACTCTGTTTTATTAGTAAAAAAACGTTAATATACCATGATAGGTAAAAAACTCACATTATATGAGCCCTTTAAAAGCAGTTGAGATTGTTAGGAGTATCTCACACTCGTCCTGTAAAACCGGATTACAACTGAACTCAGTGTCCTGCAGCTGGTGTCTCGATACACCTCTCGTACTTCCGTATCGCGTTACTACAGCTGATTTTCGTAGGATATTTGCGCTCCTTCTAGCATTCACTATCCTGCAACCCGATATCTCGGTGCACTACTCGTACTTCCGTGTCTCGTGGTTACGCGACTTGCTTCTGGGTATCGCGAGATTTTTGCACTCCTCCGCTGCTGATGTCACAGATGCCGGTCACGGACATAGAGTAGATACACGTCCTCTCATGTCTGCATACACTGGCACAATAAACCAACACGCCATACGCGTTTCTCCGTTAAGGCTTCGTCAGGGGCTGATTTTTTTGTACCTGTCCCTATCTTGGGTTATATAGTTACCTCCCTATTCTTATTGGTTAATTACTTAATTTGTTTAGTTAACCTCATGATGTACAGTATACCTATAGAGTCTGTATCTTTATTCAAAACAGGAAAAGTTATTTGGTAGAAAAAATTGTGCACCGCAAACACTGGATGCCAATGTTAAAAGGCACAAGGTATCCCCTGACGCGTTTCTCCCCTCTCAGGGCGCTTTCTTTTGACCCTTTGAGAAAGCGCCCTGAGAGGCGAGAAACGCGTCAGGGGATACCTTGTGCTTTTTAACATTGGCTTCCATGCCTCAATAAAGTGATTTTTATTAACCACGATCAGCCTCGCCATCCAGTGTTTGCGGTGCCCAATTTTTTCTACCAATTTTCTACCAATTTTTTCTACCAAATAACTTTTCCTGTTGTGGGCAACATCAAGAAAGGTCTCATCAGCCACAACCTATCTAAACATTTTTTAAATTTTCATAACTCTGACCCGAAATACCTACTCTATATGGGTATAGAACAAGTTAATAAACACTGGCGGGGGGGCAATAGGTTAAATAGTCTGGCCAGAAGAGAAACATACTGGATCCACAAAATGCAGACTATGTCCCCCCTAGGTCTAAATGTAGATATTGATATTGGTGCTTTTTTAGTTTAGCTTAAATTTTACAATCCATTTTAACTGTCCTTTTAATTTATGAGTCTATTATATCTTATTTTATTTCTAGTGTGTTTATTCTCCCTTTGTATTGACAAATATATTTTATTTATTGTAATCTATATTAAGGCTTTTTTATAATATTAGGTTATAAACTTTATAATGTATGATTGAATATTAATTATGTCTTTCCTCTCTGTCCTCTTCCTCCATTTACCTCTCTACCTCCATACACATCAAGTGTATTCTTAGCAATAATACTTATGAGCATTTTAGTGGGTATATACTATTTTTAATATAGACAACACAAATACCCATATATCATGTTTGTGAAAAAACAATTTTTAAAGAATTATTTTCGTATGTAGCAAGTTTAATAAAGATTATTTAACCATGTATATATGTATGTATTCACCCTATGGGCTTTGGACCTCGCGCTATGTGTGAGCGCTGAGGGGGTTAAAATTAAAACACAAATTTCTTTCTAACTAATTGATGGGCCTATATATTACACAAGAGCACACCCATACAATTATACTCCTGACGAAGCAGTGTGCGAAACGCGTAGAGTTAGACGTTTGGAGAGAATTTGCTCACTGAAGGACTGGCAATCTACTGCTGACACCAGACCCATTTTGGCTTCCTGCCCTCGCCTGTGACGCGAAACCGGAAGTGACGCGACGGCAGAGACTGATGCGGAACTACACTGTGAGGTGTAAGTGAAAGTGAAGCACCAGGCAGCAGCCTTACACTTCACCACCCTTCTATCGGCGGTTCTCTCCACCACCCATTTAATTTATGGAAAATGTGAGTTTCCTTAATATTTGTGACTAATACATATTTATAGTTTATACAATATGCACTATTTGTGGTTTCTTTCACTTGCATATCATCCACTCCACTGAGAGGCATCCTGACCCCAGCTACACAAAGGGCTCCAGTCAGAGAGAGATGGATCTCTGACATGCAGTAATATAATACGATTTTTGTGAGTTCATTTCATATATTTATTATTTTTTAGCAGTGATCTACCATCTGCACTATATATATTTTTATTTTTTCACATATCACGAGCTTATCCTGCGCTCCTCCTCAACCCCAAGAAAAGAAAATTCCACATCCTGGGACTTGGAACTGTCCCACCAGAGGAAGTTGAGCTGCACTTGTACACTTTTATTTTTATTATCACTTTGTGGTGTAAGGTTTATTTTGTGTATCTAAGGTGTGTCACTAATTACACCAATCTAATATTAATTGGGAAGCGCCCAGTCCATCCACATTCCCCACTCCCCCACCCACTGTCACATACTTGTTAGTTCTAGGACTAGAGGCTGCATCCACTGCTACCTAATATGGAACATTCAGGTTCAAATGTCTTCACTAGAAGACAGCTAAGAAACAATGACCTGAATCTCTCTGCTCAGAGAATGGAATCAGTTCCAAGAAGTGAGAGGGAGATTCTAAATAGAGAATTCACAAAATTAGAAGCCCTTTTGTTTAAAGATACCAGGAAATGGTTTGATATGCTATATCTGAATAAATATTTAACAAATAAAATAATCCCCAGAGGTTTAAGAATTAAAAAGCGCCCTTCATTTGATTTAGATGATGCTGTATTCATGAAAGCCTGGGAAGGCATTGTGGATCATGCATCATCTGAATTGATGAAACTTATAACATTGCAGCACAGGAAAAAAATGGCCATTATGGATGAAGAGATAAATACCATTAAGGAAACTATTGAACCCCTAATGGGCCATCCTGTTTTTAGGGAAAACGATAGAACGCTGCAAAAAAGATTAGAAAATCTAGAAAATACTTTAAAGGAAAACAAGGATAGAAAATACGAACGCGATGAGGAAGATTACGCTACCGGGAACATAAATAATTGGGCCACAAATAAAGGTAGCGATAAACGCAAAGATCCAAGAAATATCCATACAGAAACCTCACATAGGGATCATGTATCCAAAACTGGAGCAATACCGAAAGATAGGATACAAATACCACAAAAGCATGCGACTAAACATCACAAAAATTCTGATAAAGAAACATTATCTAACCACATTCCACATAGGGAAAATGTTTTTAAGCAATGTAGAGAGATATCAAAAGAATTAGCTAAACCACTAACCCAAACCCCTTTTTTAGAGTCAGGCCAGTTTCTAGACCTTTGGGAAACTTCAAACAGATTCGCCCCCTTAGAGACACTAGACACGAACAAAAGCCAGAAAAAAAGAAGGATAGAGGAAAAAGAGGAGGAAGAAGAGGAAGACAAAACTTATTAAAGAATGTTAAACCAATAAAATATGACAACATTTTTAACTTGAGTTCTGTGCAATTAGAGGAGACTCAAAAAAGTGTCATTTCAAAAGGTCTAACTTTTGCACCAAGCGTTAGGTCAAACAATTTTCAACTATTTATAGACGCTAACCTATTTTTAAGAAAACTGACCATTCAAAGGCACTTTTTACACCAGTCATCAGCCAACACTGATTTAAGAAATTCTGATAAATTATTACCATTAAATCGTAACGATGATGCTTTTAAACACACTGATTTAAAATTAAGGTCCACTTTTTACCCAAGCCATAATAAAGGACACTTTTTAGAACTTTTTTACCAAATGATTTTAGCAGATTTTAATAAGATCACAGCCAATCGAGATTCTTTTAAAAACAACATGACCAGAAATGAGAGGGATGCTCTTGAAAGTCTTATAAAGAATGAAGAAATAATTATAAAACCAGCTGACAAGGGAGGTGGAGTTGTGGTTATGGATCGGTCTAAATATGTACAAGAAGCCAATAGGATCTTAAGTGATGAGAAGACTTATCAGATCCTTAAACACAACCCCACTAATCCCTTTTTTATACAACTAAAGAAACTTTTATTAGAAGGGAAAAACTCAGGGATTTTAAATGATAATGAATTTAAATTTTTATGTAAGGAAAATCCTATGCTACCATTGTTTTACTTCCTACCTAAGATACATAAAGACATTTTAAATCCCCCCAGTAGGCCCATTATATCGGGCATTGACTCGCTGACTAGTAACCTATCCCAATACATCGACCGTTTTTTATCTAAATATGTCCCAGATTTTAAATCCTATATTAAAGATACTACTGATATTATAAGAATTTTAGGTGACATAAAATGGGAGGAGGAATACATTTTAGTTACGGCAGATGTGAAAGCTTTGTATACTTCAATCAATCACTGTGATGGGATAGAGTCAGTTAAGAAAATCCTAGAGAGGGATACAGAAATTAAAAAAGAACAGGTAGATTTTTTACTCAAATCCATTGGTTTTATTTTAGAAATTTTTTTCTTTTGGTTCAATAATGAATTTTATCTTCAAAAATGCGACACTGCCATGGGGACGAAATTTGCACCGAGTTATGCTAACATCTTCATGGGGATTTGGGAGGAGGAGTTCATACCCCCCATGATCTCGGTGCAAATCTCGTCTCCTGGCACAGATTTATTGATGACGTGATATTCATCTGGAAAGGGAGTGAGGAAGAGCTACATAATTTCTTTGGGGCCCTAGAAAACAATGACCGTAATATTTCTTTTACTCATAAATGGAGCAAAAATGAGGTAGAGTTTTTAGATCTAGTCATTTTTATAGAAAATAGGGAGTTGAAAACAAAGACCTTTTTTAAAAAGGTCGACAGCAACAATTTCATACTAGAAAATAGCTGTCACAATCCACAATAGATAAAAAACATTCCCTACGGGCAACTACGAAGAATTAAAAGAAACTGCAGTGAAGAAGAAATGTACCAACAACAGTCAAAGATCCTCCTAAACAGATTTAAAGATAGAAATTATAATGAGCATGTTTTAAAGAAAGCCGTTGAAAAAGTAAATTTAGTCCAAAGAGAAGAACTATTATTGGATAAAACCAAAGATAAAACAACTAACAATGCAACTAACTTCAGTATGTCATTCCTTACGCCTTACAATAAAGATGCAAATGATATAAAAAAAATCATTTGCAAGCACTGGCATATTTTACAAAATGACCCCGTTCTTAGGGGCCATATTCCTGAGAAACCAAAAATCCTTTTCAAAAGAGCCCCAAATCTCAAAAATAAACTGGCACCAACTACTTTTAAAACCAAAAAAGAAGGCACTACTAATACTTGGTTGGACAAACCAATAGGTTTTTATGGCTGTTATTCATGCACGGCATGTAAATATAAATCAAAAGATAAGTTTAATTTTACCTCAAAAACAACAGGGGAGACTTTTATTGTAGAAAATTATATAAACTGTAAATCGGATTACGTGATATATTTATTGCAATGCCCATGCGGGTTACAGTATATTGGTCACACATCTAGACCAATACGTACCCGCATATTGGAACATGTGGGCAACATCAAGAAAGGTCTCATCAGCCACAACCTATCTAAACATTTTTTAAATTTTCATAACTCTGACCCGAAATACCTACTCTATATGGGTATAGAACAAGTTAATAAACACTGGCGGGGGGGCAATAGGTTAAATAGTCTGGCCAGAAGAGAAACATACTGGATCCACAAAATGCAGACTATGTCCCCCCTAGGTCTAAATGTAGATATTGATATTGGTGCTTTTTTAGTTTAGCTTAAATTTTACAATCCATTTTAACTGTCCTTTTAATTTATGAGTCTATTATATCTTATTTTATTTCTAGTGTGTTTATTCTCCCTTTGTATTGACAAATATATTTTATTTATTGTAATCTATATTAAGGCTTTTTTATAATATTAGGTTATAAACTTTATAATGTATGATTGAATATTAATTATGTCTTTCCTCTCTCCTCTTCCTCCATTTACCTCTCTACCTCCATACACATCAAGTGTATTCTTAGCAATAATACTTATGAGCATTTTAGTGGGTATATACTATTTTTAATATAGACAACACAAATACCCATATATCATGTTTGTGAAAAAACAATTTTTAAAGAATTATTTTCGTATGTAGCAAGTTTAATAAAGATTATTTAACCATGTATATATGTATGTATTCACCCTATGGGCTTTGGACCTCGCGCTATGTGTGAGCGCTGAGGGGGTTAAAATTAAAACACAAATTTCTTTCTAACTAATTGATGGGCCTATATATTACACAAGAGCACACCCATACAATCATACTCCTGACGAAGCAGTGTGCGAAACGCGTAGAGTTAGAAGTTTGGAGAGAATTTGCTCACTGAAGGACTGGCAATCTACTGCTGACACCAGACCCATTTTGGCTTCCTGCCCTCACCTGTGACGCGAAACCGGAAGTGACGCGACGGCAGAGACTGATGCGGAACTACACTGTGAGGTGTAAGTGAAAGTGAAGCACCGGGCAGCAGCCTTACACTTCACCACCCTTCTATCGGCGGTTCTCTCCACCACCCATTTAATTTATGGAAAATGTGAGTTTCCTTAATATTTGTGACTAATACATATTTATAGTTTATACAATATGCACTATTTGTGGTTTCTTTCACTTGCATATCATCCACTCCACTGAGAGGCATCCTGACCCCAGCTACACAAAGGGCTCCAGTCAGAGAGAGATGGATCTCTGACATGCAGTAATATAATACGATTTTTGTGAGTTCATTTCATATATTTATTATTTTTTTAGCAGTGATCTACCATCTGCACTATATGTATTTTTATTTTTTCACATATCACGAGCTTATCCTGCGCTCCTCCTCAACCCCAAGAAAAGAAAATTCCACATCCTGGGACTTGGAACTGTCCCACCAGAGCTGCACTTGTACACTTTTATTTTTATTATCACTTGGTGGTGTAAGGTTTATTTTGTGTATCTAAGGTGTGTCACTAATTACACCAATCTAATATTAATTGGGAAGCGCCCAGTCCATCCACATTCCCCACTCCCCCACCCACTGTCACATACTTTGGAGCACACCTGGGGACGGCATACAATCAATTCCCACAATCTTTGGGTATGGTGGATTTCGGCCGACGGAGTGAGCTGCAGTGAGGAGTGATTACCAGCGGTCCCCGTGGTGAGCGTGGTGCGGCAGCTGGATACCGGCGTGGGTGAGTCGCAGACAGATGACATCACAGCGGCGCCACCACTCTCTGTGAGATCACATCGGAGGAAGAGGTCCTTAACGCTGCCGGAGCCTCCCGAGTGACCGGCCGTTCTTCATTTCGGATTACCCACATCCAGGACATCTATGCCAAGCTAAGTGTCCCCCTCCTTTTCCTTGCCTTCCTCTTTATTGCCATACCTGCACATGAGGATGCCTCTGTTATACACCGTGTATTAGGACCGGCACAGAATTTATTTCTATAGTGCCAGTGCCAGACACGAGAGGTCAATCAGGCTATCCATTATTGGGGGGGACACTTTGGATTCCAGTTACATCATAGATGGACATTTACATTCACCGTGGCCATCTCCACCTATCATATATTTTATTCTGCCGTCCCACCACTATAATATACATGTGGTCTAACTAACTTTACCACATCCACTGCCATTGATAAGAGCATACTGTACTTAGGGGAGCTCCTCTCCCCACTTTTCCCTTTATTCAAAACATTTGGCATATGCAATCCATTGTAGAGAATAGGGACAAGAGACATATATTTAATATTGTTTGACATTTACTCTGGTCAACTTATTTACCCTTCTATATAATAAGGCATTTGTTAATTATATTGTATCTTTTCTCTCATCTATTGCGTTATCATTTCATTAACCACAATTTGGATATTTATACCAAAAGACCCGCTCTTCATTGGAACTAGACTTACTAATATATTTAATCTAATGATAGACATTTTTCACAATTCGAAAACATAGGTCAATTATTCCTAGTTGGAAATATTCTACTTGTATATTTTTGTAACTTTATATTAGTAAATGACAGCTAGAAACACCCATATATCCAATCAATATTCATATATTTTGGAATTTAATTACTAAATAGTAACTCAAGAAAATGATAAATTAACCCCTATAAATAATCATTCCAATTAATAATTTATTTGTATGTACATTATATATCTCATAAGAATTGTTAAACCAGAAAGATTATAATAACTCCATATGTATATTAATCATCTACTTAGGACTATACATTATCATTTTTGAAACATAAAACTGGAATCTATTAACTCTTTACAGTTCCAACCATATACCAGACATTAGTATAACTGACAGACTTCTTTTATATATTAACGTCAATTTGACATACCCACATAGTACACATATTACACATATTCAACAACTTTGGGCTGGCGGGGATTCATATTCTATCAGGAAAAATAGCAACCAATGACACGTTCTTTTACACAAAATAGATAGGATACGGACCTATATTGGATATTCAATTTTCAGAATTGCATGCATACAGTACAAGAGAATGTACTCCCGTGTTTAAAGATATATATTGCAATGCAAAGAGTATACTCAAATGTTTGAACACAGAGAGAGGCTTACGATTCGGACCAAAAAGCTCTTAATCCCTAAGGAGTGTTCCCAAATCAATATCAATATTTAGACCTTGTGGTGCAAGTGTTTTTTTTTGTTTCAATTTTTTTATTGCTTTTTACACAGAATAACAGATTATACATTTCCGACTCATCTCTTAAGGTTAACAATTTGGAATGACAGGACAGAGTGAGAAAAAAGAATAGAAAGAAAGAGGGGGTGGGGTGTGGGTGTGGAGGGGGGGGAGCCAGGTGGGGCCCAAGCGTGCTTAGCCTCAGCATCTCTGATAATCTTTTGTTAGTGGCTGCTTCCTATTCCCGTATTCCTCTGCATTGGGGGGTTAGTCTGGGGTTTAGACTAGGGTGGGGACCATATGTCCCAAACTCTGTGGAATTTTTCCACTTTTTTGGGAGAGCTGGGCCGAGAGCAGCTCCATTGTTTTGACTTCTCTCAACCTTTTGTTCACCATTTGCCTGGCAGGTGCATTGACGTTCTTCCAGGCAGCTGCTATTGAACAGCGTGCGGCCGTGAGGATGAATCTGATCATTTTCCCCTCTGGTGAGGGGATCTCTTCCACAGGCTTTCCCAGTAGGTATATCATGGGGTCCAAAGGGATTCTCAGCTCTGTGGTTTCTTGCAACATATTTTGTATGTGCGTCCAGAAGCGCTGTATCTTTGGACAGAACCACCATATATGTGCCATATCTCCTCTCAGGCCACACCCTCTCCAGCAGAGATCAGGTGTGCCTGGGAAGATCTGGCTCAGCCTACTCGGGGTTAGGTACCATTGAAATAGGATTTTGTATATATTTTCTTTTGTGGTCGTGCAGATTGATGTTTTAGCTGCCGATTCCCAGATATCCTCCCAGTCTTCCCTATCTATTTCTATCCCAAGGTCTTCGGCCCATTTCAACATATAATTATGGTTTTGTGGGGTTGTTGTCAAAGTCAGTCCCGTATATATCCTCGAGATCAGACCCTTCTGGTGCACCCCTATTGTGCATAGTCTTTCAAATTTTGTTAAATTTGGAAAGCTCTTGTTCTGCGATACTGAATGCAGAAAGTGTCTAACCTGTAGGAAGCCAAAAATTGGGATATCCCGTGCTTGGTATTTTGTTTGCACCTCCTGGAATGTCATAGATTTGCCTCCGACCACAAGGTCCTCTAATCTTACAATGCCAAGCTCCTTTAGTTTTTTGAATGAGTTTTTATACACCCTGGAGGAAATTCTGGGTTATTATATAAAGGAGTCAAACAGAGATGGACTCGAGTTGAGTGAATATTTCTTTTTGGATCTGGACCAAATCTCCCATGTACACCTCATCGATCCCAGCTCAAATCTCCCGGGAGGTCCCTCGCCCTCCACTCCACCCCAAAGGGTCGAGGTCAGGGAGCGAGGGGACACAAAGACCGACTCCATCTGCAACCAGTTTTCAGTGGTGGGGTCGTTGTTCCACGACACCACTTGTTTTAACTGGGACGCTTGATAGTATTTGGTGATATCAGGTACCCCCACGCCCCCGCCCCCTCCTTAGGTGACAGCATTACTGATCTCGCCACTCTCTGCCTTTTGTTCTTCCAAATAAATTGGAATATTCTATTTTGTATGTTTTTAAGTTCTGATATCAGGACTTTTACCGGGATTATTTGGAATAGGTATAACAATCTTGGGACTACATTCATCTTTACTGTGGCTATCCGTCCCAACCAGGAGATCTGTAGATCGTTCCATCGCTGAAGGTCTTTTTTTATTTTTTCAAACAGCGTGGGGTAGTTACTCTTATAGAGTTCCCGGTCTGATTTTGTTATTTTAATTCCAAGGTATTTTATATTATTAGCAGCCCATTTGTATTTAAGTTTGGATTGTAGTATTGCCCTCTCTGCATCTGGTAGGTTTAGGTTTAATATTTCAGATTTATCGTTATTAATTTTGTACCCGGATATTTTGCCAAATTGGTTTAGTTGTAGCTGGAGATTGGGCAAGGATATTAATGGGTTTGCTATAGATAGTATAATGTCATCTGCGAAGAGGGAGATCTTATAGTCCACCTCCCCTATTTTTATACCTTGGATGTTTTGGTCTTCTCTAATTGTCGCTGTCAGTGGCTCAATTGTTAATGCGAAGAGGAGTGGGGACAGGGGGCATCCCTGTCTGGTGCCATTTCTAATTTTGATTGGAGTCGAATCCCCCACGGGAGCTTGACATAGGCAGTTGGCGACCTATACAGGGCTGTAACGCCCTCCAGGTATGGTCCCGCGAATCCGAATTTCAATAGTGTTTTATCCAAAAAATCCCACTTGATTCTATCAAACGCTTTCTCCGCGTCTAAGCTTAATAGAATAGCCTTTGTATCAGCCAGGTGTACGCAGTCCACTATGTTTATGAATTTTCGGGTGTTGTCAGAGGCCTGCCTGTTTTGAATGAAGCCCACCTGATCTATATGGATGAGTCTCGGCAGGATCGGAGACAACCTGTTCGCTAAAATGTTACTATATATTTTCAAGTCGGTATTCAATAGCGAAATAGGCCTATAGCTTACACATTGGAGGGGGTCCCGCCCCTCCTTATGAATGATGGCTAGATTGGCCATGGACATTGAGGTCGGGACGGGTTCCCCCTCCAGAAAAGAATTGAATGTCTCAAGGATATATGGGGAGAGCACCTTCACGATTTTTTTTTATAGTACAGTTTGGAAAAGCCGTCCGGGCCTGGGGTCTTATTTGTTTTTAGTGAGCCTATTGCCTCCATCAGTTCCTCTTTAGAGATGCGTTTGTTTAACATTTGGGATTCCTCCTCATTTATAGTCGGTAGTTTACAGTTATTTAAGTACTCTGTTATTGCCTCGGACCCTGTGCTACCCTCTCGGGGGGGGGGGGGGGGGGGTGTGTAGGTTGTACAGTATAATTTGGTGTAGAAATTTGAAAATTCCCTAACTATCTCTTTCTCATTATATGTAGTTGGCCCTGATTTTGTACGAATTACTGGGATTTGAGATTGAACTCTCAGACCTCTTAGTTTGCATGCCAACAACCAATCTGCTTTATTCCCTTTGTCGTAGTATCTTTGGTTTGTCCATCGTAATGCTCTCTCCACTTCGTCAATTTGGGTTTCCTTTAGATCTAGTCTGGCTTTTTCCAGTTTTTTAAGAGTTTTCTTACACGGGGTATTGCCTTTCTAATGAGGCTAATTGGATAGATAGTTCTTTGTATCTTTTAAGTTTCTCTTTTTTCTTGTGAGATGCTATGGAGATCAATTCTCCTCTAATCGCTGCTTTATGTGCCTCCCACAGCATTTACGGGGATGATACAGAGCCTTTATTCAATTGAAAGTAGTCCCTCAGCTTTTGCTTAACAGTCCTCTCTATCTCTTTCGAATTTAGTAGAGTCGTTCAGTTTCCACGTGTAACTGTTGTTTTTACCGAATGGCAGGGAGAGCATTAACTCAATCTGAGCGTGGTCAGACCAAGATATAGACCCTATATTTGACTGGGATGATGCCTGGAGAATATTGTTGGTACCCAAGAAACAATCAATCCTCGAGTAGGTCTGATGTGGGGCTGAGTAGAATGTATAATCCCTTTGTCCCTGATGTTGGGCTCTCCATATATCTGTTAGTGAAAACTCCTTAATTGTCTCTCTAAATTTTGTGGAGTTTGCGCGTAGTCGACTAGATTGGTTCGTACCTGCTATTGTGGTTTTGTCTATGTCTGGGTTGCAGACCACATTCATATCTCCTGCTATCAGCAAGGAGGATAGTGTTTGTTGATCTATGGTCTCTAAAACCCCATTCAAGAATTCGGCTTGGGCTTCGTTAGGGGCATAGACATTAAGAAGGGAAACTTTAACTCCTGCCAGAGACCCTTTCACCAACAGATATCTGCCCTCTGTATCTGGTCTAACCTCATCCACTGGAAATGGTATATTGTTTTTAAACAGTATGGCTACTCCTCTTTTCTTTGATTTAGAGGACGCAAAGTATGCTTGGGGATAAGTTTGCTTAAATGTGTTGGGGGGAGAGTTTGTGTTAAAGTGTGTTTCTTGAAGAAACACTATGTCCCCCTTTGACTTTTTAAACTCCTGAAGAGCCAATCTTCCTTTTTTGTTAGAGTTTAGGCCCTTTACGTTTAGGGATATTATTTTTATGGCTGTCGTGTTAGCCATAGTCCAGTTCCCTTGACCTTAGTGGCCCATCTAGCCACTTTCCCACTGAGGTCAGTGTTTCTCTTATTTGGTGGTAATTTCCTAACCTTGTTTTGCATATCTGCATCGCTCGGGTGGGAGGGGTAGGGGGTGAAAGGGGAGATAGGGAGAGGAGAGAAAAAGACTGGGTATTTTGGGAAAACCCCCAAAAATGGACACCATGATCACCTGTGTGATCTGGATTTTGGGCTTATTGCCCGTGTGGAGACGACCATGAGGCATGAGCACACTCAGCCCTCCGCGGTCGTGTCCCAAGCCCTCCATTACAAATTTATGTCTGAAACCCTTTTTCTTTCTCTTTCCTCCCACCCTAATATTTATACTGTATGCTGCTGCTGTGTCCTACGGCACCTTAATCGACTGGCCGCCCTGTGGTTAGGATCACAATCAAATAGTCACCCTCCTCTCCCTGTTGTAGGCCTACCTCTGGGGGGAAAAGGATCCTGATATTAGGCCCGCATTTTGTAGTTCTTCTGGTCTCTTGCTAGCGTAAGGCTTGACTCAACCAGAGGGGTTAAACCTCGATGTGGTGGAAGAGGGGGGAGGGGAGAGGGGGGATGAGAATGGAGGGGGGAGAAGGTTTTTTTTTGGGGGGGGACACGGAGGTAAGGTGGCTTGCTCTTGTCTGTTTGTTCCTCATTCATAGGTTATCTGGTGCACTTCAATTCGGATATACGTCCTCTGTTGCTTATATTTCCGCTATATCGTGTCGTTTTCTTCTATTCCTGTATATAGGGGGGGGGGGGGGAGAGGAAGGGTGGGGCTAGGGCGTGAGAAGGGGGGAGTGGATTGGGACTGGGGAAGTAGAGGTTATTTGATCCATAGGCCTAGGTTCATCTATACATTTCAGGTGTGTATGGGAGAAGCTTAGCTTGCTCAGTGGGGGGGAGATGGGAGGGGGTGGAGGGAGAGGGGGGGTGCGGAGGGGGGGAGGGGGGTGCGAGGGTGGAGAGGAGGGGAGGGGGGCTGCGAGGGTAGAGAGGGGGGGATAGGGGTGGGCAGGGTATAGGAGTGGGCAGGGTGTAGGAGTGGGCGGGGGGGAGGGTACCGGGAAGGGGATAAGCGGTTAGGGGGAAATGGGATATTCTCATATGTTTGGTGAGCACATACATTTTCTTCATTACATTTCAGTTAGATCTGCAAGTACATTCATATATTTATTTTTTTTTGCACCCCAGTTAATCCTAGTTAGGGAAGATCTTTTGCAATGACTGGGGGGGGGGGAGGCGGGGGGGAGGAGGGAATGGGGATGGGGTCTGCGGGATAGTATCATTTCTCTGCACCACATTTTTAAATTACCCCATACATTTCAATTGCATCAGGAGTCAGATAGCTTATACTGTTGGGGGGAGGTGGGAGGGTAGTGGGGGGGGGGAGGGGTGTAGTACTGGTATATATATTATTAGTCGAGGGGGTAAAAGGGGTGAGGGGGAGGGGGAGGGTACTGGGGGAGGGATAGGAGGTGGAGGGGGACTGGGATACTCTCATATGTTTGTTGAGTACATACATTTCCTCAGTTACATTTCAGTTAAACCTGCATGTACATTCATATATATATATATATATATAACAAAAAGCAGCAGCCAGCACTCCAAGCAACAAATGTAAAGTCAAGGTGCATGCTCCATAGAAATCAATATAGAAACCCCGTCTTCCCATAAGAAAAGGCACAAAAGCAGCAACACTCAGATAAAGCAAAAAGACATGTATTAGCAGTTACAAAACAGCACACTATAAACCCAACGTTTCGGTCCTAGGCAGGACCTTCCTCAGGGGGGTGCTACCAGACAATGACACCCAGAGAACATATATACCCCATAGTTCACCATGTGAGGACAATTAGAGGCAGCTAATTGTACAATCCTGGAGCTCCACGAGTGCAATCAGTGTATGAGGTAGTACGGCGGCCATCTTGGAAATCAGGAGACAGAGCAATGTATGCTATCTCACATGGGCAGATGAGTACAGGCTCCCCCGGTGGACAAAAAAATCCTAGCGTCCAATGTTGCTAGGAAACGCATGTGTGGCGTCATAAAGTCCTGGGAAGTCAGCTCAAAGTAAAGTTGCGCATGTGCAAGGCTCTGTGACAGCACCAGAGTGTCACGCCGATCTGGTACCCCATTCAGTGTCAATTGCATCAGTGTGGCAGCTCCCTAAAGAAAATGACAGTGAAGGAACAAGTGAATCAACACATAAGGGGAATAAAAACAATTTCCAGAGTTGAGGGTGACTGTTTAGATGGCAAGGGGAGGGAGGGCAAGGGGAGGGAGGGAGGGCAAGGGGAGGGAGGGATAACAAGGGAAAGGAGGAGGTAGAGCAAAAACATGCATATAAATTAGGCAATTGTAAATGGCATACTGGTTAAATATTAATATTCAGTACTGCACCATTGGGGAACAATAATGCAAAGTCCCGGCAATGGAAACCTAATTATGAGCATCTATGCATTAATGAAGAGAAAAGGACACAGAACAATAATTCAAAAGATGCAATCACAAAAAAACATCCTAATTTGAAATCTTCATTTAGTCCTCGCGGAGCCATTGTGTTCAGTTCAAAAATCATGCGAGTTTCAAGTTGTAACAGCAATTTGCCCCTGTCTCCTCCACGGGGGCCAGCATGTGCTTGCATGATGGGCATGCATCGTAGCGTTGCCAAGCTATGCTTGTGATCTTTAAAATGTCTCGCTACCGGTTGCAGTTTGAGATCCTCATTATTCGTACTGTCAAGTAATGCCTTCCTGATGGAGGAGCGGTGCAAGCTCATACGCTCCTTCAACATACGTGTGGTTTCAATTGCATCAGGAGTCAGATAGCTTATACTGTTGGGGGGAGGTGGGAGGGTAGTGGGGGGGGGAGGGGTGTAGTACTGGTATATATATTATTAGTCGAGGGGGTAAAAGGGGTGAGGGGGAGGGGGAGGGTACTGGGGGAGGGATAGGAGGTGGAGGGGGACTGGGATACTCTCATATGTTTGTTGAGTACATACATTTCCTCAGTTACATTTCAGTTAAACCTGCATGTACATTCATATATATATATATATATATATATATATATATATATATATATATATATATATATTTTGTACCTAGGCTAATCCGAGTGAGGCAAGATCTTTTGCAACGACTGGGAGGGGGGGGGGGGGGAGGATCAGGGGGAGGGGGGATGGGGACGGGGTCCACGGGTTAATATCATTTCTATGAACCACATTCTAAATTTATGGTGCAAGTGTTTTTTAACGCATATATCCAATAGGTCTCTTGTCTTGATATTTTGGTTACCTGTTTGCCTCCTCTCCAGTTTGGTCTAATTTTTTCAATTCCAAAGAATTGTAAACCCTTTGGATCTTGGGAATGGCATTCTTTGAAATGTTTAATAACACTATGTTGAATGAAACCTCTCTCTATGTTCCTAACATGTTCTCCAACATGTGTTTTGAGTTTCCTTGTAGTTCTGATATATTGTTTTTTGCATGGACATTGTAACAAATAGACAACAAAACTTGAATTACAATTTATAAGATCATGTATGTCATAATTCACTTGTGTTACTTCAGACTGTACAGTTTTAAAACTTTTTTGAGAATTTGGATGCAGTTTGACATTTGAAAAAACCTTTAGTTACAGTTACGGTCTGATTCCTTTTTCAAACAGCTCTGTGCAAATCTTTGCTTTAAGTTTGCTGCTCTTGTAAAAATTATTTCTGGTTTAGAGGGAAGGATTTGTTGGAGAATTGGATCCTTATGTAGGATCCCCCAATGTTTTTGTGTAATATTTTTCTGATTTCTCCTGCTGAACTGGTGTACCTTGTTATAAATGGCACAGATACCTTGCCTTCTTCCCCTTTATGATTCGTAGTATTTTTTGCCTTATATTGAATCCAAATCGGTACGTTCCATATTTAAAGCTTTGGTATACGCATCTTCTGTTATCTCTTTCTTATAATGTCCTGAAATTTCCCCATCAGTTCATGTGCTTGTTGTTTGAAAACATTTTCTTGTGTGCCATTGCGCCTTAATCTCTGCATTGACCCAATGGAATGTTATTAATCCATTTCTCTGAGTGTCCACTATCTCATAATAGGAAATTGTTAGTGTCCACTTTTTAAATAAATGTTTTGGTCTCTATGTGGCCATCCTCCACATAGATGAATAGTTCTAAAAACTCAACTTGTTCTTTACTGAATTTGTGTGTAATTGTCAAATTTAAAGGATTATCATTTAGTCTGTCAAGAAACACCTCGAGAAGGTCCACACTGCCCTCCCAAATTAAGAGGACATCATCTATGTAGCGATACCATGATACCAGGTTTGCGCCAAACTCGTGGTCGGACCAGATAAATTGGTCCTCCCACATACCCATAAAGAGATTAGCGTAGTTTGGCGCAAACCTGGGACCCATCGCAGTTCCTCTTATTTGTAGGTAGTATTGTTCGTTATACCAGAAATAGTTATGTGTTAAAATGTACTTTATACAGTCAACAATAAATTTCACTTGTTCCAGATCTAGGTTGCCATTTTTTAACAAATTCTCTTGAACTGCAGTGCAACCCTGCATATGGTCAATTACTGTGTACAATGAACACACATCGCATGTGACAAGGATATAGCTTTCTTTCCACTCAATATCCCTCAGGATATTTAATACTTGAATAGTGTCTTATACATGACTAAAAAAATTTGACCGGTTCTTTTTAGAACCTGTCTATATATATCCTGAGAGTTTTTGAGGTAAGCGCCTTAATCCCTGACACAATTGGGCGGCCAGGGGTTGGGGGGGGGGGGGAAGGTGTATGGCATCCTTATGAATTTCTGGCAGATAATAGAAAATGGGGACCTTGTTGCAGACATATGCTAATTGATTGAAACAATATCCCAAGAAGTCTGATGAGGATTGGGAAATCGTGATCCGTTCCAGATCCCAGGGTGGATAAAAGGCTTGATATTACTTTATTAACTGTGAGTGCATATCTTACCATTTAAAGGTGTTACCAGTCAGTACATACCCTATGTTTTTTTCTCTCATTGCGCCTAGGTCATTCTTGTGGTATCTACTGTACCTATTTGCAGCTGTTGTGGAGCTGTGGACCTAAATGGCAGTTGGTTGGAATAGGGACAGTTTGAGTGTAAGGGTTATTACCTTCCGATGTATATGTATATGTATATGTGTGTGGTTCAATTGAATATTTTGAGATTTATCATTGTATAGGATTATGCTTTGTGTTTCTTTTCTTTGTTGTATATTGTATTTGTTCCACCACCACATAGTAGCACCCTATCAATATCTCACTATGTTCACTACAATTAAATCAGACTCAATCTTCTATATGAGGAATAATAGAGTTCTTGATTTAGATTTGATTTTCTCAGATAATGTGAGATTAGAAAGCACCACAGTTGAAGAAGAAGATTTGGAAACAGTGTTTTTTAAATTAGAAAAAATATTAATTAAAGAGATTAAAACACTTTGGGATGATCGAGCATTAGAGTACTATGTGTCTTGCAATAGGATCCCAAGGGGTCTAAGGATTTTTAAAGATCCGACATTGGATCTAGATAACACAGATTTCATAAATGATTGGAATAAAATCCTGGACCAGGCCTCCATAGATCTAATGAAATTATTGATAATACATAGAAAAACGAGTCTGGTCATATTTGAAGAAGATATTAAAACCATAGAATTTTTTTTAAAAACAATGGAAGATGTAGAGAATTTTAAAGAAATAGAAAAGAAAGTTAAATTAAGAGTTGATAAAATTGAAAAAGAGACTATATTATTAAAACAAAGAAAATCTCGGCGAGACAAGGAGGATTATCAAAATAACTGCTATAGAACATGGAAACAGAATAGGACAGATAGCAAAATAAATTCTTATGATTCAAATATAATAAATATTCAACCAGGTTATCAAAATTTAAATCAAAACAAATATCATGCCTCAAAATCTAATACAAACCCTAAAAGGGAATATCAGAATTGGGACCAGAATAGAGGTAGACATTTTCATGATAAAGATAGACGTGGATCTGGTGAATATAGAAATAGAAAACAAAGTTGGAAAGGAAATAATTATCAAATTTGGAAAATTTTACCCAATTTTTTATTAAGTCCTTCCGACAGGACAAACCACGTCAGAGTTTTTTCTTACCCTCAGCAGGTGTTTATTTTTTGATCTAATAAATGTTTTTCTTTTTTAATTAATTGCGCTTGGATTGTTCATTGAGAGCTGTGAGCACCCAGGAGCATTGCATTTTTTTCTACCCTATCTACGGCGTTCTGTCCGCAACCTCTGGCGGCACCCGCACTAGCTGCCGCCACACTAGGAGGTAAGAGAGTGGGGGGGGGGGGGGGTCAGAGAAGGAGCTGGCCACATAAATAAATGTGTCTCTGCAGTTCACATGGTGGAAATTTTACGAGCAAACTACACAAGTTTGGAGGGCCTGTGGCAGTTTTCTGCAGTGTCACCTCTTCACAATGGATATTGTTGCTGGTTTTCAAATGGATCAACTGTGGGATCACCATGTTCTGTTTTCACTTCTGGGCAAGAAACTTCTTCTGAATGTCTTGTGTGACGACATGGTGAACCAATGCAACCATGTCACCACCTCCCCTAACCCTGCTCTGGCTAACTACTGCAGTGTCAGTATTAGTCATTGTCTAAATTTAATGTGGGGTATTTTCTAATGAAACAGCAGATGTTGCTACAAAAAATTACAACTTGTCACCTCACCAGGTGCGCAGAGTAGTCTCTTTTACCCGACGGCTATTCCAGAGAAGCGCATGCATGCGCAGAAGATGTGGCCAGTGCAGGGAAGGGGTCCTAGGGGAACTACAAACCCCAGAAGCCACTGGGGCTGCAAGGTCAGCTAGTTTGCGATAGCCAATGGGGCTATAGAGATCTCCCTGCACAGAAAGGATACATTTGGCGCGCAGGGGCCACGCCAGTCGGAGCTGGGACAAGGAAGCGGTAGGTTGCATGTGCAGGTGTCTGTGGCACCTGCACTAGGCCTGATACCCCCTGTGAGGCCCCAGCTAGGCCCCGACTCCCCTCAGCTTTTGTTTGGTGCAGGATCAGGCCCATAGATAGGGACACTACCCTGTAGCATAATAGTGAAGGATACAGCCAGGACATGCTGCATCCAGTGGTTTGGGACCAGATCATCAACTACAACAAAGGACACTCTTCATGGTGACACCATCCAGACGGGACACCACCCACCATAGAGGCGGAGGCGTCGCGGTTCATCACTCTGGATTCATGGATTCCATCATTGTCATCTGCGCGCCCGGGTGTGGACACAACTGGCAGGTACCCTCCTCAACAAAGTACACCCACTCACCTTTACAATTTAGTGGGGCAGCGCTGTCTCACACACTTGGGTGGGAGTTTGACTCTGTGGACACCAGGGTGGTTATGTGCCATGGGGAACCTTAGTATATTGGGGTAAACCCCAACACGGTATGGACACAGTGTTGGGGGAAGCACGGTGATGAGTTACAGCCCTGCGAGGCAAGTGTTATAGTTGTGGCACTATTGTATGTGGTGTATAATCATTCTAATATCTATAGTAAACTTGTTCTAACTATACTATTGTGTATTGATTATATGTGTCCTGTAACGGGGTCATTCTACAACATAGAATCCCGTACAGGTGGAGGTGCTACCGAGCATCACTCAGGTGCACACCCCAGGTTCCCAGTAGCAGAGGCTCAGATCTCCTGGACACCATCAGGTATTGCACCACATCCACACACCATAGCCACACTTCCCCCAGGGGTTGGGGGAAAGTGTGCTACATAGTTTAAATATATACAGATGTTATTTTTGTATATGTACCAGTATTATACATATTATTATTCAGTATTGGTATTATTCTTGATATGATTCATTATTTGATTTAAATAGTATATTGGTTTTCAATTTTTTTTATGTACTTGTATATGACTGCTATCTGCTATACTGAATTACAGTATGTCCTTGTTTTCAATTGGTTATACATAGTCACCAATCAGGACATTTTGACTACTATAAATTTCAAACAGCTACCACCTCTTGGCTACACCCCTGATGAAGTCGGAACACAGTCTGTCATTACGCTAGTACCTATCAGCTGTCTAAGAGGATTCCCTGCCACAGTCACTGAGGGAAGGAGAAGCGAGTGAGGACCGAGGCCTGGCGCTATATTTTGCTTCGCCATCTGATTTCAAGTGAGGTAACCGGTCACCAGACTGGGCGGAGTGTCAGAAAATCTGTTTTATATCATGAAGGAGTATCAGGACCTTGCATAGTGAAAGTACGCTAAAGGACCGGGGTTCTGCTGTGCAGCTTCCTTTCCCCCACCTCCATCAGGGCTACCATCACGTGTGAGTGAACACACATCATCGTTCCGGTTTGGCACAATTGCGGTCTCCCTGTTACACAGGTTGGAGGCACAACTGACGGATCCTGTTGTTAATATCTACGTTCACACATTAGTGAGATCAAACAGAGTTTTTTTTATATTTACCATCTTTATATCTGGATATACTGGACTAGACCTCACTACCTGTGGACTCTCACAGGTGATTAGCCATTAATGCATCACCTGTCTCTTCTCTAATTTAGTTAGTCCCTCTCTAGTGTGTGTCCTTTGGTATTTACCATCCTCCTCAATTGAGTTACAGCATATGATAGGCCTTACTGTTTTTTAATAATTGTTGTTTACATACATGTATATGTTTTTTATTACACATGGCTTCTCCATTTTGGCTTTATTTTTGTTAAATAAATCCTGACACGGTGTAATATGTCATGTGTTGTTCATCTGAGGTTGTATTTACCTAATTTTAAGACCTGCTAAGGAACAGATGATTGTTATTATGTCCTGATATGTAAAACCATACTGTAGAATTCAAAGAGGGTGTACTTTCTTTTTCACACCACTGTGTATATATATATATATATATATATATATATATATATATATATATAACAAAACAGACAAAAAATGAAGTAGCGCCTCTATATAAAACTGATTGATAAAGTGAACCGGTTAAGCTAATCATGAAAGGTGCTTGGTGGGGTGGCTAGTAATAGACTTATACACAATGATAAAGACTAAAAATGTATAGCAATATAAAGACTGAATCACTACTTGTAATGGAATTAAAAATGCCTACATATAGGTTATAAAAATATTGACAAAATTTTATATCACAAAAAATGAAAAAAGTGAAAAAGTAAAAAATAAAAAATAAGAAATATATGAAAAAACCTTCAATATTAAAAAGTCCTGTTCCAATGATATTTGCACCAGGTTCCTGCAGCCCGTTTCAAAGGGATCACCAGTCCCTTACCATATCTGAAAAAAAAAGAAGAAAAAAACAGGCGCAAACCTAGTGCAATTTCAAATGCCCACTCACAAAGGTAAAGCGATAAATAGCATGTATGAGATTGGCTCTCATGTGCCGTCAGCTTAGTCCTCTCAGTGCAGCTCCAGGTACTGGCGTCGTCACGTGACTCTCCTCGTGTAGCCGGTGAACCGGAAGCGGAAGCTCGCACTCAGTGTTCGGCTGGAAAGAGACCCTCCGGACAGCAAAGCCCTCCAAGTCCTCTAATGTTGGGTTGAATTAGGGCCGTGTGGTACTCACAAAGGAAAAAGTCTCTGGCAACAATTAACCACAGTGCTCGTGGGCAGACGGCGGTCGCAAACTAGTCACGCCCTACGCGTTTCGTCATCGATGATGACTTCCTCAGGGGATACCCTCCAAGTATCCCTCCATGATATTTATAGGGAGATAATTGTATATGATTAGCCAATAATTAAATAAATGAAGTAATGGACCAATTAATTAAACATACATAATTAGCATTTCATTCAACAAGTGTGTCAAGTTGATGTATATTGTGAGGACCCCATTGAGTTCAACAGAAAAGAAATTTACATGTCAGTCATATATTGTGATTAACATTTGATTCGTGATTAACAATTACTGTAATATTAGGAATTGAAGTTTAAAAAAGTCAATATATCAATTATAAATCCAAAGTGAGTGACAATATGCTAGAAATATAAATAATATTTAACAACAAGTGTTAGAAAAATATGATATTACTGTTGATAAGAAATTTTCCAATTAGAATGACATAATGAGACTAGATACCCATAATAGAACTACTTCTTATTTAAATCAAAGATGAAGAACTGGAAATATACACCCCTAGACTAATGAATACTAATTAACAACCAATTTGAGAGAAATGTAACAAAAATACTCTTTAAATCCCTTCTTAAAACATAATATTTCATTATAAATCTTAAATACTAAAAATGAACTGGGTTAGTAATATCTAATACTCATTAAGCAATCATTATAGGTTATTCTCAATATAGATAATAAAAATCCATTGGCATAATGATAATAACAATAATTAGTAAAACAGAAAGTGAATCCCTGCGCTTCTCCCATAGGGATAGCAATCAATGGGGAATATATATATATATGTATGGTGTAAATATCTATAAGAAAAAAGGAGACTTTTGGTATACATCCTTTGATCAAATAATGCCAAGCCTGCTAACCACGTCAAGGTAAGTCTCTTTAGCAGGTCCCTATGCTATCCCTATGGGAGAAGCGCAGGGATTCACTTTCTGTTTTGCACATTTGTATGGCCATTTCCTTCACTAGCTGCATGCTCTTTACATGGAGAAGCGCAGTGATTATATTTGTTTAACAATAATTAGTAACCTTTATTGTAGATTCCGGTTTGGAGCCAGAGGAGGTGATTCCAAAGCAAGGACAGGAGAAGGACCGACGTTGACCACCAATGTTTGCTAATGTGTTGAACTAAATATCTCAGTAAATATATTATGTAATGAAAAGACTATGTGTATATGTAATTATATTAAAAACCATATCTGTTGAAAAAATGGATAATTAAATATGACCTAAATGGAATATATGGATAATAACTGATGATTAATAGAAAAATAGATGTGATTTGGAATAAATAATAAATAATAATAAATATATAATATATAATGATATATAAAGTGAAAAATTAAAAATAAATAAAAAAATAAATGATAAAAATAATAAAAATGGAAATATAAAAATAAAAATGAAAATAAAATTAAAATAAAAATAAAAATGTAAATAAAAATGAAATAATATAAAATAAAATGAAAGACTATTTGTGGAGATAAACCGTACGCAGCAATGTGCTGTGTACCCTACAAACTGTCCTCTCTGTATACAAGGTGACTTACATTGATCAGAATGTTGACCATAGCCCAGAGGGAATGCAAAGCACTCAACCCAGACCTCTGGAAGAAAACCCAGGCGAGTGATCAAACTACGGTACTAATGTCAATATGATCATTGTGTCCCTTTGGATATGTAGTATCCAAAATGTACATCCAATATGTTTCTCTTGTACATAGTTTTTGAAAACGATCTCCTCCCATGTAGGAGGGGGGAATGAACGCAATCCCCATAATTGAGAGGGACCTTGGATCTTTGTTATGATTGGCACAAAAGTGACGAGAGAGGCTGTGAGTTTGGCACCCATGTATAATATTGCGCCGGTGCTCCAAGAACCGTGTACTTAGAGCCCTTGATGTTCGGCCTACATATTGTGTGCCACATTCACACGAGATGAGGTACACAACATATTCACTTAGACAATTAATGTGATCTTTTATATCATATGATGTGCCATTCGAAAATTATGAAAATTTGTTAGTTTTTGTTAGATGTTTGCAAGTCAAACAACGGCCTCTTCCGCATCCAAAGTTCCCCATCCTTTTGGCTGAATTTGAATCAATTTTCTTTTTGGTTTTCAGTTTACTTGGAGCAATTAGAGTTTTAATACTCCTTGCTTTTCTAAAGACTGTTGGAGCATGTTCAGGTACTAGATGACCTATTACGGGATCGTTACGTATAATGTTCCAATGACAATTTAGTATGTTTCTGATTTGATTGGCGGATTGATTGTATTGAGTAATAAACTTTGGTTTATTACCTACTTTGTTGTCCATTTTCCTATTTACACGCAACGATTTGGATTTATTTTTTGATTGTTCTAATAATGTCTCACGTTTTATAAGACTAGCATCCTGAAATGCTTTTGTAACAACAGACATGTCATAACCCTTCTCTTGAATTTTTTTAGATAGATCCTCACCCTGTAGTGTAAAATCAGTGTCCTCTGAGCAGTTGCGCCTAATTCTGTAGAACTGACTTTTGGGTACGTTATCTAACCACTTTTTATAGTGGTTACTGCCATAATGTAAGTAACTATTGGTCGACACTGATTTGAAATGTGTCTTTGTCTGAATTTGTTGCTCTTTACCAATGAATAGTTCCAAGTCTAATTGATATATTGACTTTTTTAAACTTCAATTCCTAATATAACAGTAATTGTTAATCACGAATTAAAATGTTAATCACAATATATGACTGACATGTAAATTTCTTTTCTGTTAAACTCAATGGGGTCCTCACAATATACAGTACATCACTGTGACACACTTGTTGAATGAAATGCTAATTATGTATGTTTAATTAATTGGTCCATTACTTCATTTATTTAATTATTGGCTAATCATATACAATTATCTCCCTATAAATATCATGGAGGGATACTTGGAGGGTATCCCCTGAGGAAGTCATCATCGATGACGAAACGCGTAGGGCGTGACTAGTTTGCGACCGCCGTCTGCCCACGAGCACTGTGGTTAATTGTTGCCAGAGACTTTTTCCTTTGTAAGTACCACACGGCCCTAATTCAACCCAACATTAGAGGACTTTGGAGGGCTTTGCTGTCCGGAGGGTCTCTTTCCAGCCGAACACTGAGTGCGAGCTTCCGCTTCCGGTTCACCGGTTCACCGGCTACACGAGGAGAGTCACGTGACGACGCCAGTACCTGGAGCTGCATTGAGAGGACTAAGCTGACGGCACATGAGAGCCAATCTCATACATGGTATTTATCGCTTTACCTTTGTGAGTGGGCATTTGAAAGATTTTATGTTCCTTGAAATACAAATTTTATTATGTTAATGCACTAGGTTTGCGGCTGTTTTTTTCTTCTCTTTTTTTATATATATAATCAAAAAATAAATAGATGATACCGTTCTGTGGCTAACGAAATGCTTTTATTTGTGCGAGCTTTCGAGATACACTGATCTCTTCTTCCGGCGATGTTACAATGAATGAAGCAAGCAAAAGCTATACTATAAACAGTGTCTATTGGAATGTTATCTGTGCTGGTCCTTCCCCCGGTGTGGATGTGTTTTATGGCTGGAGGTGTCAAAAGGTTCCTGAAAGCAAGTGTATCTCGAAAGCTAGCACAAATAAAAGCATTTTGTTAGCCACAGAACGGTATCATCTATTTATTTTTTGATTATTGAAGCTCGGCTAACACGGTACTGATACCTCTACATATATATATATAGATATATATATATATATATATATATATATATATATATATATATATATATATATATATATATATATATATATATATATATACACACACACATACACAACAACACAGAAAATGAAATAGCGCCTAATAGTGTAACATATATAGAAGCTCTATACTAAACCTAATGGAGTAACAATATATGTACAATAAATACACCTGTAAAGGATCTGCCCCTAGGATAGTTAATAACAGTATAGTTAAATGGGTACTAACCTAAATATAAGTAGTGATAGGTATGCCAATATAATCTAAAATGATCTAAACTGAATAATAAAAAAACAGTACAAATACAAATGCGTAAAAATACAATAAAAATTAGAACGCATTTAAAAAAACAGTCCCAGTGACACAGTTCTCCGGAGTCTTTGCAGCCTGGACACAGGAATCACCAATTCCTTTGCTGAGACGGAGCTTGAGTTTGTCCCAAAAGGTGATTGAATTCTAGCGTCGCTTGTGAGTGAGCACTTTTTTTCTCTCTCCCTCTTCCTCTCTCTCTCTCTCTCCCTCTCTCCCTCTCTCTTCCTCTCTCTTTCTCTCTCCCTCTCTCTCTCTCTCTCTCTACCCCTCTCTCTCTCTTCCCCTCTCTCTCTCTCTCTTCCTCTCTCTCTCTCTCTCTCTCTCTCTCTCTCTCTCTCTCTCTCTCTCTCTCTCTCTCTCTCTCTCTTCCCCTCTCTCTCTCTCTCTTCCCCTCTCTCTCTCTCTCTCTCTCTCTCTCTCTCTCTCTTCTCCCTCTCTCTTCTCCTCTCTCTCTCTCTTCTCCTCTCTTTCTCTCTCTCTCTCTCTCTCTCTCTCTCTCTCTCTCTCTCTCTCTCTCTCTCTTTCTCTCCATCATTTTGGCTAAATTGACATTCAGCAGTCTAGGCAGGGCAGGGGGACTTTCTATGGTGGGATTGAGAATGGAATTCAGTGTCATTGACCTGATTGCTTTGAGTAGTACTTTATTATCACCATCATCATCATCATCATCATCATCATCACCACCACCACCACCACCACCACCACATCTACCACGATCAAAACTACATCCACCATGTCTTGTTTCCAAATGGTTCTTAAAACCACTAAAACTGGTATTAAACATGTTATCTTGTTATATTTGCTAGACTTGCTAGCCTAGTTCGGACAGACTCAGATGATCTGCTGCTAATACTGCAACAGCCTGGCACTGGCTGCACACTGTAGTTCTTCTGTCCACCCAATCCCGTCCCCCAGCCGCCCAACACTGCGAGCCCACCAGCCACTCCACTAGTTTGTTTCAGCTGTAGTATATATACCACTAGCAAAATAACGTCTACAAAATAGAAGCACAAATATGCACGCCCAGTAATGTTATCTCTTTAATTCAATAAGTAATCAAAAGGAAATAAATCATGCACACTCACAAACACAAGCTTGTTTGTAGCTCTTAATTACTGCTGTTCTCTATGTATTCAAGCTCCAAGATGACTGACGATGGTATCCTTTATCTTCTCTTTTTAGCGCCCGCTGATTTCCGGAAATCCCTGGTGCTCAGACTCAGTGGGCGCAGAGTGTCGGCTTGGATATCATCACCACTCCGGAGTGTTTGGACAAGTTGCAGTAAGGCTCAGTATATTGCTGGGAAGCCATATAATTATTGTTTTCTAGATTTTAAGATTTATTGTTAAGTTATTTTAGCATCTATGTATTAGTTGATTGGAAACACCTTGTAGTAGCGGAATTTTGCTGTGTCAGATGGATCTTCTGCTTGACTGGATACAGATGAGAGCCGCTCTGCCTAGGTCTTGGGTACATTTTTCATCATCTCTGCCTGCGCCTGATGCTCATAGTACATTTTACTGTTCTGCTGCTCTGTGATTTAACTCCTTCTCTTCCACAGGGGCCATGGAAAAATCTAATATGATTTAATAAACGTATTCTTACATTCAGTCTTTTTGGGTATGCATTAGAGGACCCTTTTTATGTAGCTTTTGCTACCATGCATCTCTATTAAAGCATTTTTAATTTTCATCTATCTGCCTCCAGCCCTACTTTTTTCAGCTGTGCTCCACCACTTCTCCACGCATATTTGATCTATACCACGGACGGATGCACGCATTTATGGAGTTCAAGGGGTCTATCATGTGAGTTATTTATCTATATGTATACTACTTTGTGACTGTGACTATAGGGTATGTGCATGGCTCCAGCCTTTGGTTCAGGATACCATCCCTCTCTATAGTGATTACACTAGGAGTCCCTTTATATAAGGGCTTTTTTGTGGTTTCATTTTGAGGGTGGCCATATGTTTTTCTGTCCATATTAGGCTTTATTTGGTGAGCTATATACCCTGTCACATGTCTATACATTTGAATTGATTTGACTTAACCCTTGACTCCTGGGCTATATTGCCTACATTGGACCATCCTGGGAATTAGAAGCACCATACGGAGATTCATTTCTCATCTTTTGCGGTTATACTACATTTTTGGTAGCTCATACCCTGGATTCTGAATGGATTTATTAGTGTGATATATATATTCATATTGGACATTTTCACTATTGTTTAAGGAAATTTTTTTTTTCATTATAGTGCTGGTTGGCTTTTTTTATTCTTTAAGGTTCCTGATGTGTGATTTGTGACCAGATATTATTTTTTACTCTGGTTTATGCATAGACCCTAACTCGAATTTACCTACACTGAGATTACATTGTATATTATGGATACAGAAGATTCTAATGAGGATGTTATTGAAGAACCTACTGTCAAGACATTTTTATATAATAGATTTGATAACACTAAGCGTACTAAACGGGCTGAACATGTCTTTGATGACAGTGGAGAATTGTTGTGTGACGAACCTTCGGATCTGGGCACACATTTTTCAAATTAGAAAGATTTCAGACTCTGCGACTAAGGCTAACGTGGGACATCACGTCCCTGGAGAATTACACCAAGGTTAAAAGGATCCCACGAGGACTCCGCATTAAGAAAACACCAACATTTGGTTTCAGTAGCGTGGACTTTGAAAAAATGTGGATCCAGACGCTAGATGACTGCTCATTTAAATTACGTTACTGAGTAAAGACATTGAGCAATTACAGATGAAGCTGAAAGCATTTGAGGAAATGGAGCATTTCGACAATAATGACCAGATCCTATCAAAGAATTTGGAACAGATAGAGAAGGAAATCATCCTCAAAAAACAAAATAAATTTGAACGTGACAAACAAGACTATATTAGAAAACAAGTGTATGTGTGGCAAAGAAGACCAGCGATAAACTCCAATAGGGGTAGACCAGAAAGAGCTTTCTCCAGCGCCAAGGATAAAGGGAAATCCACAGTGAATCCTAAAAAATCTATTTTGAAAAATAAAACTGCTGAGATGTCCAGTTTTGTGTCGGAAGCCTCTGATGGAGATAGCAGGAATATATCAGTGGCCTTTGACGAGATCACGGACACCTGGAGATCAAGTAGCCGCAATAGGGATGAAAATAGAGATCGTCCTACCCCAAGTACATCTGGACAGTCAGTCAACTGGCAGCATACCCACAAAGAATCGGAGCCAAAAAACTGGTTTGGAAGAGGACGAGGAGATCAAGGAAGAAACGGGGCGCGAGGAGCGACAAAACGCAAGAAATATTCATAGATTCATCTGCAGATAATGTTATTAACATTTCAGACAAGACTCTGACCATCAGCCAATTATCCCTTTTGAATAAAGGTCTGAACTTCGCACCGTTGAATAATTTCAACCTCTTCAATACAACCATTGATTTACAATGTTTTATACGGAAATTATGCCTCAAAAAATTCTTCTCCTCTAGGTCAGATGTAGAGCCGTCCCAAGAGATGATACCATCCTCCTCTCTAACCGATGAGAACTTGCTCCCTGATCCCTCGCATTCTATTTCAACCTTTAGGGAACTAAGTGTAATATCTGATATGGAGGGATTGTTACTTGAACAACATGATGATACACAATGTAATGATATAACAATGTCTAATTTTTTTATCCACCAGCATACAGATTTTAGGAAAAAATCTACGTTCATTCCCTTCTCCTCTAAGGGCCCCTTCATCTCCACTTTTGAGAGACTAGTGGAACAGGATCTGAAACAACTGTCTGAAAGTTGCTCTTCCATCCGCTTCCCCCATGACAACTTAACTCATGAAGAAAGAGCAGAATTAACTATTCTACAGAACGATGATTCCATAGTTATTAAAAATGCGGACAAGGGGGGAGCGGTGGTGGTGCAATCATCATCCAGTTATCAACTAGAAGCATTAAGACAACTAAATGATGCTAGTACTTATAAAAAGTTAGGGTATGATCCCACGGTGAGCTTTCAGAAAGAGTTAAGAGATTTATTAGATGTGGGGGTGATGCTGTGTGTTCTCAACAAGAAAGAGTTTGATTTCTTGTTGTGTCCACACCCCATCGTCCCAGTGTTCCACCACCTCCCAAAGATCCACAAGTCACTAACCTGCCCACCGGGCAGGCCCATAGTGGCTAGCATTGGATCTTTGGGAGATGGGGTATCACGCTATATTCACGGTTTCCTCCAACCTCTGGTTCACTCATTGCCTTCCTTTTTGAGGGACTCAAATCAACTTTTGAAGGATCGACAGGAGGTCCAATGGAAAACCTCCTACAGTTGGGTAACTATGGACGTCATGTCACTCTACTGTATCATACAACATAATCAGGGGATTTCTGCTATACAACATTATCTCCATCTATCCAAATTACCGGTCTCACTTTGCACATTTTTGATTGAAAGTATAAAAATTTTATTAACACACAACTATTTCATGTTTGACTCACAATTTTATTTACAATTAAAGGGCACTGCTATGGGGACTTCATTTGCACCATCTTATGCTAATTTGTTTATGAGTTTCTGGGAATCTATCTTTATTTTTAGTGATTATAATCCTTTTAGAGAACACGTTATTTTTTATAGACGTTATATTGATGATTTGCTTTTTATTTGGGATGGTGATTTTCTTTCTTTTGAAACTTTCTTTAACACGCTTAACATTAATCAGTATAATCTCACATTTACTTATGATTTTGATATTCAACACATTGCTTATTTGGACATAATGTTGTATATAGATGTCAATAAAATCATTCAAACAGACGTCCATAGGATGCCCAACCCGCGGAATGCGTTTTTGATGGCTAGTAGCAATCATTCTAGGCCCCTGAAAAAGGGGATTCTGAAGGGGCAATTTTTAAGACTTAGAAGACTCTGCTCCACGGAGGAATCCTTTGATATTCAGGCGGAGGATTTGGTCAATAGATTTTTAAAAAGAGGATATAACAAGGTTGACATTGTTGAATCTCTTGATACAGTTAAAACTCTTGAACGCACTAGTCTCTTTATTGGTAAAAAGAATTACAAACATAAAGGGAATAGAAAGAACATGACCAAAAAAATGGAGAATAGGGTACCCTTTTTTATTACACAACAGTGTAAACAGGCAGATTCTATTAGAGGTATTATTCATAAACACTGGCACACCCTTAAATTGGATACAGATTTACATCATGTGGTCAAAGATGGACCGAAATTCGTTTTCAAAAAAGCTAAATCATTGGCAGGTTTTTTGTCACCAAGTCTATTCCGTTCAAATCATCCACAACATATTTCTAATATACCAAAAGGTTTTTATAAATGTGCTCATTGTGCCATCTGCCAATATGCCATTCCATTGAAAAGCATCCAAACATGTAAACCTAAAAGGAATATTAAAATGTCTACATTTATTAATTGGAATTCGAATTTTATTGTGTACATACTGAACTGGTTGTGGTCAGCGCTACATTGGACGCACCATTAGACCTTTAAAAGTCAGGATTATGGAGCACGTTAGAGCCATAAAAAATCGTACCATTACACATTGTCACGTCATTTTGCACATTGTGCACAGGGGGGTATCCAGAACTTCACCTTCTCGGCTATTGAACATGTTCCTCCACCCATTAGGGGAGGTGACAGACTGAACATGCTCAATAGACGAGAGATGTTCTGGATCTTTAGCATGGATTCCTTACACCCAAATGGGATCAATCAAGATTGGGAATTAATACACTTTTTATAATAGCATTTCATTTTCTAGATTAGTCTTTATATTTTTATGTCTTTATATTTAGATTTGTATTCATACTTTAAGTAAAATAAGGAGTGATTCTTTTATTTTTCTATCATTTATGGGTTATTTAGTTTGCTATATTATTATTAAAGTGTTGTATTTCATACATTCTTAATATATATTATTATTTTTTTGAATCAATTTTATATATTCACATATTTTGGTTCTGGATGTGTTTAATAAATTTATTAGCTGTGATGTATTTTTTATTCTAATGGTCTATCTAATTGTAGTTTATTTACATATATATAGTATTCCTATTTTTTGTACTATTTCATATATATACAGATGTATTTCTTTAAATAATATGGTTAGATATCTATTATTATTTAGTTTTATTATAAGATTATTTATCTTTTTTTCTATTTAGTTAATAGGTTGTTTATATTATTATATATTATTGAGTAAATTGCTATAAGATGTATAACTAAGGGTATTAGTTAGGGTTCATGTGTGGGTATTAGAATTTATGTCCCCACTTATCAAATTTAGAGTTCAATATAGTTAGATTATGTTTTTATTCTTGATTTTCTTTTTTTGTATAATATATTGTTCCTTTGTTTCATTTATTGTTTTGTTTAATATATATATATATTAACCTTTTGTTATTCTGTTCGTTTTGTATCCGTTTAATTTATCGATTTAGCATCAAGTTGTATATTTGCTTTCCACATCCGCCTTTGCCTTTTCAAAGCGGAGGTATTTCTACCCTATGAGGCCACCGTAGTGAATACGGGGACTCAGCTTCAGCCAGATTCTTTCTGACTGATTTTTGGCGCGAAAGCACTTCCGCATTGACTGGCATATAAGGGGGATCAGCGGGGACATAGGTCGCTCTTTGATAAAGCGCTATTCAGCGCGAAATGCATTAGAGGACCCTTTTTATGTAGCTTTTGCTACCATACATCTCTATTAAAGCATTTTTAATTTTCATCTATCTGCCTCCAGCCCTACTTTTTTCAGCTGTGCTCCACCACTTCTCCACGCATATTTGATCTATACCACGGACGGATGCACGCATTTATGGAGTTCAAGGGGTCTATCATGTGAGTTATTTATCTATATATATACTACTTTGTGACTGTGACTATAGGGTATGTGCATGGCTCCAGCCTTTGGTTCAGGATACCATCCCTCTCTATAGTGATTACACTAGGAGTCCCTTTATATAAGTGCTTTTTTGTGTTTTCATTTTGAGGGTGGCCATATGTTTTTCTGTCCATATTAGGCTTTATTTGGTGAGCTATATACCCTGTCACATGTCTATACATTTGCATTGATTTGACTTAACCCTTGACTCCTGGGCTATATTGCCTACATTGGACCATCCTGGGAATTAGAAGCACCATACAGAGATTCATTTCTCATCTTTTGCTTTTTGGGTATGTAAGATACTGCAGAAAGTCCTTGTAGGGGTCAAATGTTGGATATGATTAACTACATTTACTTTGTATTAACTTCTCCAGTGTGTGTATGCTGTATGTTTGTTTCACTGATTGCACTTAGTATACTCAAAGTAATAAATACCTTTGAACCCTCCTGTCTGATAGCTTTGATGGGCTCACAATTTCTCAATAATGCTATATTAATCAATTTGAATTGCAATTTTTTTCAAAGTAAAATAAATGGACCAAAGTATTAGTATTTTCTCTAGGTTTTCTTTGTTTTAGGGTGTAATATCTAGAGAAATTCCTCTACAAATCAAAGACGTATGGTATGATTTATATATATAGCATGAACTCATACCCTTATTTATTTTATTAAATGCACAATGGAGGCACTCCCTAGACACAAGTAGGTTGTCCTAGATACACGGTTGTCATGGCCAAGAATTTACATATTGAGAATTGTGTTTGCTCCACATTTTAGTCCCCTTATGGACTTTTCCTCAGGAGCCTGCCTTATCTTCCCAGGAAGGTCCCTTTGGGAACAAAAACAATGAGAAAACACAATAATTATATTTCAATAAACACTTTTACATTATATAAAGAGTTATGGTCATTTCAAATATTACATGAGATAATTTCACTGCGTATGGCTGACTATGAGTGCTGTTGCGGGGGGTAACAGACTCAAATGCCATTAGAGACACAGCTCGGCCATACGCGTTTCTAGGAGTCTTCTCCTCTTCGTCAGGGGCGTATTCAGCCGACAGGAGCATCAGAAAGCTCCTAGCCAATCCCGAAGCGAAGTGATCGGACGCACAATGGACTGACGTCACTACCCATGTGACGCGGAAGTGGGATCGATCCGGCCGTGGAGAGAGGAGCATTGGAGCTGTCAGTGCAGACCGGGACAAAGAATTACGACTGTGCCGTTTGCCGAAGTAGGACTATACAAACAACCTCTTCACTGTTATCGTGCGCACTTATGGCGGATGTCTGTAAGTGTTTTTAACTGTTTGGGATTGTGTCATTAAATTACAGGGTACAATATGTGTTTTGCGCTCTCTCCTTCTTCTGTTTTTCTATAGCTTTGTTTGGGACCCAAGGGTTGGATCCAGTGAAGGGAGCAGCAACACTTACAGTACCTGCTATTGGAGAATAACATTGGACTGGTTTTTATATATTTTATCTATTTTTTATTTATTGGACATTTCTAATAAGGACTCTATTTTTGATGCAATATACATATATGTATTGTTATTTCTAGGTATCTGAGCGCTTGCTATTACACTATATCTGCATAGGATTAGTTATTCTTCTGCTGGGATTTTATTTGGTGTATATAGCTATTTTCTGTTGTGATTTCCCCCCACTGTTCCCAAGATACTTGTCGGTTTAGTTGTCAGTACTTTCTCTCCCTTTGGGGAAATTAAAAACAATGAGGGCGTCCTGCAAGCCTTCAGGAAGCCACAACGTCTTGTGGTGGGGGTGGAATGACACTACGGCTTCCTATTGGCTGATTGCGGTGGGAATCTTTACATGTGCAGGAAGAACACTGGCAACTCATCTGTCAGTATCTTGGGAACCAAAGAGCACTTGGAGCTACAAATCAACAGGATTTCCCTTGGTAGAATTCAGTAGAAAATTTTATTATTTATTTTATTTATAAAATATTTTACTAGGAAGTAATACATTGAGAGTTACCTCTCGTTTTCAAGTATGTCCTGGGCACAGAGTTAAAATGACAAATAATACAGGCATACCCCGGTTTAAGGACACTCACTTTAAGTACACTCGCGAGTAAGTACATATCGCCCAATAGGCAAACAGCAGCTCATGCATGCGCCTGTCAGCACGTCCTGAACAGCAATACCGGCTCCCTACCTGTACCGAAGCTGTGCGCAAGCGGGGAGACTATAGAGCCTGTTACAAATGCGTTATTTACATCAGTTATGCACGTATATGACGATTGTAGTACAGTACATGCATCGATAAGTGGGGAAAAGGTAGTGCTTCACTTTAAGTACATTTTCGCTTTACATACATGCTCCGGTCCCGTGGCGTACGTTAATGCGAGGTATGCCTGTACATGGTTACAAATACAGTTGCATAAATGAACAGGAAATAGAAAAAGGGGGGATGGGGGAGCACAGGTGGAATCATATACACTCTGGACTCAGATGTGTAAGACTCTGAGCTGCTGGTGTAGGTGATATAAATCTATGTATAATCTCAAACACTCCCACGGCCTTGTGCAAATGCGTGTGCATCAAGGTATCTTTACGTCCTATGTTCTTTTCTTTAAGGGTCTCGTCTGTGCTTTTCCTTCTTCGTTGGTGTAGATCCGTCTCTTTTGTTCTGAAGTACTTCACCTCTCGTCCGGACTGGTTCTTCTGTTTCTGGAATTCGTTGTTTCCCTCGGAATTAAAGAACACAGGTTCAGCGACAAAGAGATAGCATGCAAAGGGGACAATCTAGGTGGGGGTAATCTATGCGGTAGACGGTGTATAATCAAACACTCACACGGACATGTGTGGGTGTACTCAAGGGCTAAGGTATCTTTTGGTTCCCTGAATTGGTCTCACTGTTCCAAATAGCAAGTGATTGATTATAATGATAATAAAATATTGTTACTCACACGGCCAAGTGTGAGTGCACACTTGGAAAGGTATCTTTGGTTGGTCCTGATGTCTTGTGTTGTAGAATTTCTAGCCGCTCCTGTTCTGGATTCCTAGCTCCCAGGTGGGTAAATAAGAATATAAGTCCAAGGATACCGGGCAGAAACTTTATTAAAGTAATAAACAATTGAACAAAATAAAATGTTAAAAACAGGGGTATATAACAAGCCCTCCGCTTGCTCAACTCGTGGGCTGCAGTAGGGGAAGGGGTGGGAGGCCCGTCTCTGGGATATTCAGCAGTCTCGTGGTGCTACAGCCGCTCGCTCCGCGTCCGGATGGAGCTCTGTACTTCCCTGTTCCTGCTCCCGACGGTGGCCGCAAAGTGTCAAAGTAGTGGGGGGATTTTGAGCAACGCGTTTCACCCTATGGGCTTCCTCAGGCTCCGTAGTTAGGACACATGTCTGTGTGAGTGTTTGATTATACACCGTCTACCTCATAGATTACCCCCCACCTAGATTGTCCCCTTTGCATGCTATCTCTTTGTCGCTGAACCTGTGTTCTTTAATTCCGAGGGAAACAACGAATACCAGAAACAGAAGAACCAGTCCGGACGAGAGGTGAAGTACTTCAGAACAAAAGAGACGGATCTACACCAACGAAGAAGGAAAAGCACAGACGAGACCCTTAAAGAAAAGAACATAGGACGTAAAGATACCTTGATGCACACGCATTTGCACAAGGCCGTGTGAGTGTTTGAGATTATACATACTGCACCGACACACTTTATTCGAGCAAATACCCAGTATGTACCTGGCAGATACCTGGAATGCGCCGCTCCTCACCTCTGACAAGCCCCGTTGCGTTTGCCTTCCCAGCCTGGGTTCATGCCTGGCTGACGGGCGGCTGATCTGTTAAATGATAATGATTAGGATTTAATAGGCTGCAATGCTTCGCGTGTCTACCAGATGGCATAAATTCATGAATTGTAATGCAGTATATATATATATACTGTGCAGTATTGCAGCCAGCGGGAATAAAATGCTTCAATCCCTGCCTGGAAAATACCTCAATGCACTCGGGCAGAAAACAGTCACAAACCTCAATACACCCGAGTATACCCGAATTCGTGGGACTAGCCGAGCTCGAATAAAGTGTGTCGCCAGTGTAGATTTATATCACCCACACCAGCAGCTCAGAGTCTTACACATCTGAGTCCAGAGTATATATGATTCCACCTGTGCTCCCCCATCACCCCTTTTTCTATTTCCTGTATCTTTGAAGGATCCTGGGTAGATCCTCCTTTGGGGTTTGAGTCGCAGGAGGAACAGCAACAGAGGGACACTTTGCCCACTCTCCCGGGTTTCCCTGTTCTATTCGCATAAATGAACAGGGTATACATTATATACAAGACATTGCATGCACAGTTAAAGAAAATATATATTATGGGCGTATGGAACAGTTACAGACCAGATTAAAATGTGAGACAGCCTTAGATTTAAAAGAATTTAAACGGGTGGTGGATGTGAGAGTCTCTAGTAGGTTGTTCCAGTTTTAGGGTGCACGGTAAGAGGAGGAGGAACGGCCGGATACTTTGTTGAGCCTTGGGACCATGAACAGTCTTTTGGAGTCTGATCTCAGAAGTTCTGCATGTGGTAGGGGTAAGGAGCTTCTTCAGATAGATGGGTACTGTAGCTTGCCCAGAAAGTATTTGAAGGCTAGACAGGAAAGGTGAACTTTGCGCCTAGACTCGAGTGGTGACCAATCTAGTTCTTTGAGCATTTCGCAGTGATGTGTGTTGTAGTTACATTGAAGAAAAAATGACAAATTGATTTGTAAAGGGTGTCAAGTTTGCTAATTGGGTGTGAGGTGCCGAGCCATATACTATGTCTCCATAGTCAATAATTGGCATTAGCATCTGCTGTGCGATACGCTTTCTGACCAGGAGACTTAGGGAGGATTTGTTCCTGTAAAGTACCCCTAGTTTGGCATAGGTCTTGGTTGTCAGGGTATCAATGTGCATCCCGAATGTTAAGTGGGAGTCAAACCATAAGCCCAGGTATTTAAAACTGGTAACAGGAGTGAGGGTGGTGTTAGTGTTGGTTCTAATATGGAGCTCAGTCGCTGGAAGCTTTATGAATTTAGTCTTGGTCCCAAATACCATTGTTACAGTCTTGTCAGTGTTTAAAAACAGTTTGTTTTGGGAAATCCAGTTTTTGAGTCTCAAAAAGTCAGACTGAAGTATGCGTTGAAGGTCAGAGAGGCGATGGCTGTGTGCATATAGGATTGTGTCATCTACATACATGTGTATTGAGGCTTCCTTAAAAGCTTTGGAAGATCATTGATGAACACTGAGAAGAGTAGGGCCCCCAGAACAGAGCCTTGCGGGACACCACAGGTGATATCCAGGGGGTTGGAGTTAGAGCCTGAGATGCACACATGTTGGGATCTACCTGATAGGTAGGACTGAAACCAGTTTAAAGCATGCATCCCTATTCCAGAGCTCTGGAGTTTGTTAAGGAGGATAGCACGATCAACAGTATCAAAAGCCTTTGCAAAATCTAGGAATACTGCACCAGTGAGTTGTCCCAGTTCCATTCCACACTGGATTTCATTGCAAACTTTTAGCAGGGTAGTTACGGTGGAGTGTTTGGGGCGAAAGCCAGATTGGAATTTGCTAGGGAAATTTGTCTTGGTATAGTAATCGCTTAATTTGGAGTAGACACATTTTTCCATGACTTTGGATAGAATTGGGAGAAGTGAGATTGGCCTGTAGTTTGAGACAGTGTTTTTGTCCCCACTTTTGAAGATTGGGACAACTCTGGCAGTTTTCCAGGTCTTAGGGATATGGCCTGCAGACAGGATAGAGTTGACTATGGAAGCAATTGGTTTGGCAATGGCTGGGGCACCAAGTCGTAGGAACCTAGATTGTAGTAAGTCAGGTCCTCATTGACTGCTTAGTTTTAATTTAAGGAGCGCTTGTGTAATCTCCTCTTCGGATACTGAGCCAAATTGAAAATTGTGGGCAGTGTTGGGAGGGGGTGGGGCAATATGGGTAGTCCCAGGATGAGATTCAGGTTTGTGGTTTGGGCTGCGTTTCGCTAATAATTTAGTGGCACACCCCACAAAGTAATCATTGAATGCATTTGCAATGGCAGTGGGGTTTGTCAGAGTAATATCCCCCTTAGTGATATTACTTGGTTGTTGATGGTTAGAAGGCTGGAATATATTGTTGATAGCCTTCCAGAAGTTAGCTGGGTTTGATGTATTCTGGTGGAGATTGTCAGAGTAATATTGTGCTTTTGCGTGTCTTGTTTGCCTTGTGCACATGTTCCGCAGGCATCTGTAGTGATTGAGATCCTTGGTAGTGCCAGTTACTTTGTAGCTTTTCCACAAGGCATCCCTGAACTGGTAGAGTGCTATAAGGTCAGTTATAACTCATGGAAAGTGGGCCCCCCGTACCCTTATTTTGCATAGTGGAGCATGGGTATCGCAGAGTTTTAAGAACTCTGTAAAAGGGGTGGGATTGCTGCTTTAACGGTATACATTTGAATAGCACTGTACTTACAAAGTGTATGTGAAAAGGTAATTTGTTCTAAAAATATTTTTAAAAAGAAGTGATCCGTAGTAGTGGAAACATTAATTAGAATTTTATTGCAAAATAATGGTGCAGCAAAAGTTTAAATGTAAGATGCCAACTTCATTGCAAAGTGCGCACATTTCAAGCACAGATTTTTATCCAGAGGCAGCATAACAATCTCTAAATATTGTTATGCTGGGAAGGTGGTGGCTCACATTTTCTTATAGCTTTGCTACAGTTTTGATCAAAAGACAATTGAGCCCGGCATAGAAACTATTCTTTTCATTTTAAACATATTGATGCCGGACTGGGCAATTTTTGGAACTAATGCAAGTGTAGAATAATAACCCCCAAATCCTATTAAGTATTTCATGAGTAGAGATATTTTAAGCATGTATGTGGCATAAAATATTACCCCAGAGGAAGTGCATGACAGCGATTCATATGGAGAGCTCTTCAGACATCATGATCTGGGAGAGAGCAGCTGCATATTTCAGCCACGAAGTGTCTAGTAAATGAAATATACATAATAAGGAGACATTATATATTGCTTTCCTTCCTACTCATTATGAGAAAACCACAATTCTTCATTTGCTACTAATATCCTTGTTTTATTCTGTGCATTCTTACTATTTTCTGGATTTTTGTTACATAAGGCATTATTTCATTAAAAAAAAAAAAAAAAGAATAATTTCAAAACTTGTAACTGAGAGAAAAAAAAAAAAGATGAACCAAACATACCAGTGTTTTCATCTCAGTGCTTCATATCTGTCTTCTCACCCTACAAGTTTTAATGTTACCCGTGACATATGGTAGGATAGTGTGAAAAACTGTACCAAATGTCCAAAAGAAATGCAGCACGAAAACAGTGGTATTCGGATATGAATTGATGATGCTCTAACGACTGACGTAATTGCAGTGTGTTTTGGGAGTTTTTGAATGATATTGCCCATAAATTATAATAACGTTCAGGATGACGGGTTGTTGCAGTTTTTCATGTATTTGAATTGCTCAGCGTGATTAGGACTTGTTCAGTCTGCCCATTTTCTGTTTGTTGTAAAACCTTAGACCCTATTTAGAATAGACTTATGTCGGCCCCAAGTATTTTTTAATTCCCTTAGATTATTTGCCTCTACCACCTCTGTTGGGAGGCTATTACACAAAGCCACCACCCTTTCAGTTAAGAAGTACTATCTCCCATTCCCCCTTAGCTACCATTTCTACAGTCCAGCTTCATAGTATGACTTCTTGTTCTTAGCACTTCTGTTTTTCTGAAATATATGCTTCCCTCCTGTTCTCCTTTATTTGCCCTGATACATCACCCCCATAATCTCCAGAAATGAACACAGTACTCTAGGTGAGATCTTATCAATTATTTATAAAGTGGCATCACTACGTCTTTCTTTCTGCTTTTACTACTATACCTCTATAAAACCTAGCATCCTGCTGGCTATCCACATTCCTTGCCTACTTTAAAGTCAGCTAAAACAATGAATCTCAGCTCCTTTCCTCTATAATGGTTGACAAGCACAGGTACAGGAAAGAAAGAGTTATGCTCAGCCCTTGCCTGGTGAAAGGGCTAACCCTAAATAGCACGGACAGCCAATAGGGGTAGAGCTGTACAGAAAGCAGCATCAAGCAAACTGCTGTGTAAGTCCAGAAACGGCTATTCCCAATTGCTCAGTTCAGGGAGAGATTTGCCTGAAATCTCTACAGCCCTAAAAGGGTGAGTTCCAGACAAACCCAGGACCGGAACCCTTACAGCACGAAAAGGAAAAAGAACCTGGTGGAATGAGTGTCTAGTAATTTAATGGTTAGGCTATGGTTATGTTGTAGTTAAAAGAAAAATAGAGGGGCGCAGACGGAGGTCAAAATCAATATCAGACCGGATGTTAAAGTAACACAGGGGTGGTGGGGGATGCACATATAGTGTACTCACACGGGCCTGTGTGGTACTGGGTGTTGCTATAGGTATCTTTGGGTGTCTAACTTCCTTCATCTCTGCAACCAATCCCACTCCTTCTCCCTCTGTGCGTCACGAATAAGCCACTCAGGGCGCATATAGTGGGAAACAGCGCCACACGGATTGATTAAAAATGCATTTATTTAGAAATAAAAGTGAGATAACAAATAACTCACATATAAAAACTGCTCCAGGACCATGACGCCAGCCTCCCGTTCTCTGGTGCAGTGTATTCCTGTCCGCCGCGTCCGGTGTACAGGACTGCTCTTCCTTAGTGCAGGCGCCGGCTACGGTGTCTTCGAGCAGACACACAGAACTTCTAATCCAGGTCTCTACACGTTTCGGATCAATAAATCCTTCGTCAGGTGTATGTTGTAGTTAAGTTAGAAATGTAAGTTGTTATACTGTTGTACTTTTTTCATTAACATATGTAAATAAAACTTAACTCTCACCCACCCATAACTCACTACCTCCCTTAACTAACTCTCTCTTTCTATGTAAACTACAGGGCTAAGGCTTGGACGTCTTCTTCGAGTTAGAGCTGGAGGAGGGATCAGGCTTCACTACCAGCACCTGTCCCTCATCAGCAGGCATCCCTATATTAACCTCCCCTGCCTGTTCCTCTGTGCTTCTTTATTTGGTTCTTCCTTGTAAGCAAGTTCACTGCCTTATCTGTGCATTTATATGTTGCTGTGTACCGGAACCTATTTTCGCCTGCCTTTCTCCAGTCCTGAATTCTGCCTGTTGCTGACCACGTGCTTCCCACCTGCCTCGACTTTTGCTTCGGACCCAGACTCTGATCCTCTGCCACCTGCCTTGACCTTCGCTTGTGACCCTAACTCAGCTGCATGCCTTTGTCTTCTGTCTGTCCATGGACACTCGCTACCCACCTGCTAGCCTGTCTCACCAGGCACTGGACTCCAACCCCACAGTAGCTCCTTGTGACAGAATAAACAGGCCCTCTATGAAGTCTGCGGGAACAGGAAGTGACCACCATGGCATGTTATTACAGTGATTAGAACGAAAGTATTTCAGCGCAACTTATTTCTATTGTGAAATATGAATAAACCAATATTGGTGAAATGGGAAATCATGTGAATTTTAAATGAATACAACCCATGAGTTATGGGGTGCTGCTCACGTAGGCATTTCCACAGAATTTAAGCAGAACAGGAGTGCAGCTCTCAATTCATAAATGAAAAAGGAAATATATTTTAGCCCAATTGGTAGGAGTGCAGGATTTGTTCTTTGTTTTCCATAAATGTAAGGCCAAACTTTTTACAGAACCAGCAGCATACTTCATAAAGTGAGGCGTGCAGGTAATATGTACAGTATTTGTTTTCCAGAAATGTTTGGCCAATTCTTTTCCATGCTGCATACTCCAAAGGGCATTTAATTATCGTGTTTCTGATACATATGGTCATAGGGGTAGGTTTAGGCTCACCTGGTACTGTTTTACTAAACAGTTCCTTGGCGGTGTATGCTCCTTCCTTCAAGCTAGAGCTCCAACCAATTCTTCAATTAGCATAAAAGTATTATAGACCTCATCAGTCTGCACATCACCCTTCACTGATGAGCATGTGAGTATTTATAGCTGACAGAAAGAAGAGATATGTGTAAGTTTTAATATTTCACACTAACTTATTTCTGCACCCACATTTTACCTTTATAATAAGGGAACTCTGATACTGGCTTTGGCCAGCTTTTAATTGCACCAAATCACAAAAGCATATGCTTCATTTATTTAACCCCTTCAGGGCACTTTCACATACTTCCCAAAGTTTAGTCCACAGGGCAATAAGAAATTACATATATTCCGTGTAGGTACCTGCTAAACAAAGTCTACCTTGATAAGGTTGGCAGGCATGAACCATGTTTTGATCAAAAGATGCAACCACATAACCCCTTTGTTACACAGACTTAGGTTCTAAATGTCACTAGTTTATTTTAGCCCAAATTGGTAGGAGAGCAGGATTTGCTCTTTTTTCCCCATAACTATAAGGCAAATCCTTTAACCAACAACATACTTCATAAAGGGAGTAGCGCAGGTAATATGTACAGCATTTGTTTTCCAAGGAGGGTTACTTGTTTAAATGATACTGTAGAGAAATATAACTTATTTTACACCGTAACAATTGTCCTCTACTGAAATCTGTTAAAGTACTGTATAAAAACACCTGTTAAGTTATTATGCCATTTTATAGACACCACAGTAATGCACAAAGATATTCACTGTGCCATCTGCTGGGCACATACTGAATTGCAATTAAACAAATAAACCCAACAAAACTACGGGATGTGATCCAGTTGGCTACCCGCGGTAGGCTGAGGTACACAAAGTGTTGCCACTGGTGGAATCTCATGCCTTGTCACATTGCCGAAGACAGTAAGTCTTCCTACATCTGTACATAAAGTTGTTATAAGCAAAAAAGATTGGTCAAGTATATGTAATGCTGGATAGTTAATGTTAACAATAAATATCGGTATATGGTTTATATAAAGAAATACGGTGCAAAATATTACACACAGAAAAGATAAATAAGAAAATGATAAGATACCAGTCACTTAACGGTGTTATATATGTAAATAAGACTATCAATATATTAATGTAATCAATAAGATAGGGATAGGGAGAGAAGATTCAATGCCCCTCAAAAAGAAGGAAGATATTAAATCATTTAAAAAAAAAACTAAATGCGGAGTCAGCTTTGTTACAGGAAACCGACCTGTCCCAAGAGGAACATACAATATTAGAAGAATGGGTTGACAAATGCTGGTCAGCTTCAGGGGAAAAAAATGACTAGTGGCCATACTAATAAAAAAGTTATTGACTATGAGCTCATGACACAAAAAATAGAGAGATACTGTATATAGTATTCTTGAAATCAAGGTATCAGAGATTAGATATGTCCCCAATATTTATGATAAAAAAAGTATACCCAAACTTATAGAAGAGGCACAAAAACGGGAATCAGTTCAGATTACATTGGGAGAAGGTGAAGGAGTGGCTCAATGAGTAAAGACACTAACTGGCACTGAGCCTGGTTCAATTCCCGGTGTCGGCTCCTTGTGACCTTGGGCAAGTCACTTTATCTCCCTGTGCCCCAGGCACCAAAAACATAGATTGTAAGCTCCACGGGGCAGGGACCTGTGTCTGCAAAATGTCTCTGTAAAGCGCTACGTAAAACTAGCAGCGCTATACAAGAACATGCTATTATTATTATTATTATTGGGAGGCGATTTAAATATGGTGGAAAATTGGTATTTGGATAAAATGGTACCTCCTTGATACACAATTATCCTGCCACTCTCTATTTCTTTTCTTTTATGCACACACGTTTTCTTCCTTCCCAGTGCTGGTACCTAGGGGTGTCCTGCCAACACTCCCACACATGTACAACCAAAAGGTACTCATGAGGCAGCAACTGCACACAGGGATCGTGGTAAAATAAACATAGTTGTTTTTATAAATTTAAATCGTGGTGAGCGTCAGAATATTGTAATTAGCAAATGTATACTTCTGGGTTCATGAGCTGTGCCCCCAAAATGTAGTGAATAGGTCATAATGTGCCTTATGGTTTAGCACCAGTAAATATGGCTGTACATATTCATTTTGAGGAATTTCCATGAAACTGAAATCAAGGGAGATATCTAGTCAGTTTATGCAAGTCTGCCAGATGCAAAAGTAGGGCACAACCTGATTTCTAAAAAAAAAACAGCAACAAGTGGTGCTACTGTAGTTTTGCTCCAGTTTTGAAGCTGGGAAACTTTAATATACGTAAATACTGTAGGTGCCATCGTATGACAGCTGGATATCTTGAAAGGATAGGCATACATTTTACTTGGACAAAGGCCATTTTTGTTATCAGAGATCCATTTCCAGACATGGCACATTGAAATGAGAAATGTAATTCAAATAAAATTATATAATGTAATGGGAGATTGAAGTCATAATCCTTTTTTCAGACTGTTCAAAGCTAATTCCGAAATTGATATGTAACTATAAATTTTACACATGCAAAATATTTTGTAAGATAACAGCATTTGCATTTAATTGAATTAAATATATATTCCTTTTCAGTATTATCTATTGATAACTATTTCCTGCTGGTTTGCGCAAATAATTTTTCAAATGAGACATTTGCAGTGTACCTTGATCAAGATAAAACCATTAATGATTAACCTTAACTCTGACTAACAAATTACTGTTTAAGAGTAAACATTTCAAATAAATGATGACCAATCTTGTTCAGTACAGCTTTATAAAACATACAGGACACCTGCAAGCTTATATTGAACCCCCAAAATAACCACAACATATATATAAGCCGTGTAGTGGCTCAGGGGCTTACAACACTTTGGCCAAAATGTTAAACTAAAAGTCCATTTTATTTAATAGATATCTAGACATATATATTTTGGCACTGTACCGTGTATAGGTTTCACTGGATGTGCACTGAGCTCTATCTGTCTTTCATGTTCTGTCTCTGGTTTAAATCAGTACAACTTTAATATGTATTTTAAATCTCAATAAATCAATATTATTGACCTCTCTGCAGTATTTTACACGTGGACAACCCTCTTCTTCTTCTTCACATTCTTCATACTCTTTGTATTCGTAACAAAGAGTTATCCTGGATCTCCACTTACTTCTCCCATCGTACTTTCAGTGTCTCTTCTGCAAACACCTTCTCCTCTATCGATCTCTCTGTGGGGGTACCCCCGGGCTCTGTTCTGGAACCACTTCTCTTTTCTCTGTTCACACTTTCTCTAGGTGACCTAATCACATCACTTGGGTTTAAATATCATCTCTTTGCTGACGACAGACAAATTTACCTTTCAACCCCGACCTTACACCTGCTGTACAGACCAGCGTTTCTGAATGTCTCTCTGCGATATCATCCTGGATGGACCTCCGCCGACTTAAACTTTACATGGCAAAAACAGAGCTCCTCATTTTTCCTCCCAAACCTGGCCCTATTACCTCCTTCCACATTACTTTTGGTAGCACTATCATTCACCCAGTAGACAAAATAGTGATGCAAGTACACAAAAATATACTCCAACAACAGCCAGCGGTAAGATATGCACTTACACTGGCGACACACTTTATTTGAGCTCGGCTAGTCCCACGAATTCGGGTATACTCGGGTGTATTGAGGTTTGTGACTGTTTTCTGCCCGAGTGCATTGAGGTATTTTCCAGGCAGGGATTGAAGCATTTTATTCCCGCTGGCTGCAATACTGCACAGTATATATATATATATATATACTGCATTACAATTCATGAATTTATGCCATCTGGTAGACACGCGAAGCATTGCAGCCTATTTAATCCTATTAAATCCTAATCATTATCATTTAACAGATCAGCCGCCCGTCAGCCAGGCATGAACCATGGCTGGGAAGGCAAACGCAACGGGGCTTGTCAGAGGTGAGGAGCGGCGCATTCCAGGTATCTGCCAGGTACATACTGGGTATTTGCTCGAATAAAGTGTGTCGCAGCAGTACATGAAAGTGCCTGGGCTCAGGCATATAAATGTATCTTTGCTCCTCCTCTCCCACAGCCTCTTCTTAAAATGCCAACTTTTATATAAAGCAGGGTATTACTCACACAAAAAAAAAGGATTGTGGCACAGCAGGGACACCGTAGTGGAAGTACAGCGTGTGATGTCATCAGGAGCAGCGGAGTGGTAGCCGATTCGGAGGAGTTTGCGCCTTGAAGCTGACACGGTGACGGAGAACACCATCCACAGACGGGGGAAAGTCCAATCTGCATTGTGAGATTGTCCACATTGAGGCTTCAGACCTAGCCACTTGATGGGAGTAGGTTTCCAATTTTTACCCACGGCGGAGGAGGGTGTGACATCAGTCACTAAGATCAGTACCCATTGTCATCATTGTTGTGAACACAGTGTGTGTGCTCACATGTGTATTATTTACTATTTTATTTATTTTAATAATACCAATAAACCCTTTGCCTTTATTTATCTTGTTCATCAGATTTTATCCCAGGATAATGTTCTATAGTAGTGTGTATGTTGTTCTTGTCTCCTGCTCCTGAGGTACGTCATTCCAAAGATCCAAGCATTTTACCATCTTAGCCCCATCGTGCTTTTCTATTCCTCAGCGCCAGAGAGGTCTGTTTATGTTTTGCATTTCATATTGGACATTAGACACCCAGTGGACTTTTTAGGCTGCTTTTTGGACAATATCACAGGACTTTACCATTGGACATCATTCACTGTTGTTGCATTATGTATTATGTATGAATCATTCATTTATTATTCTTAGTTTAATTTTTGGTGGTAGTTGCACTTTTTGCACACTAATATTCCTATTGATTACTCACATATAGGCAAAGTATACAATGAAAAACAGAGCCAGCTAATGCACTTTTTTCCCCTCCAGTGACCGCGACTCACCGCGCCGTTCCAGCTGGCGTCTGATGGTCTGATGTCACTGCCGGTATCCTGGGTGTTGGACTGAATCTGGTCCCCCGTAACCCTACGCGTTTCACAGGTAGTTCCTGTTTCCACAGAGGTATGTTTGTTAAGCTCACATGTCTCCTCTTAATATATCCCTCTCTATAGCTGCACTCAATTAACTTTAATTACAAATATAAAACGCAATATTGGTGATACATATAAGGGACATTTGTACAGAGGAATACATATATACTAAAAAGCATACATGACTTTAATAAAACATGATTCTTATAAAAACATTATATAATATAACAATTGAAACATATCTTAATGTGCATAAATACATTCTAGTTAATCGTCATTGGAATGGTTTGGAAATTTAATTAAAGAGATGTAAGTACAGGCAGTCCTCGGTTATCCGACACAATACGTTACTCAAAATGGCGTTGGATAGCGAAACGTCTTAAAGCGAAACACGTTTTCCCATAGGAACAGTGTTTAAGTGAAAGGTTCCGTTCCTGAATGCATTTTTAACACTAAAATACACCAAATATTTTATGCAGGCAATAAGATATGCAGCAGACACATACATTATATAGTGTATATACTGTATTAAATATATATATATATATATATATATAATTTTATATATATATATATATATATATATATATATAAAATTATATATATATATATATATATATATATATATATAAAATTATATATATATATATATATATATATATATATATATATTTAGTATAATATAATATATATAACATAAACAACTTTGCAAAGTGTTGTAAGAGCGTTGGATAATCCATTTTGGCGTTGTAAAAATAAACATAGCTATGCATTACATAGCGTGGGATAAGCCATTCGTTGTAAAGCGAAGCGTTGTAAAACGAGGACTGCCTGTAATCTATTTCAATTTAATATTGTTGATAACAATTTAATTCATTTTATATTGTGCCCTTAGATGCAGAGAGGGCGCAATCTTTTCTTTGGTGGTCTGAAAAAATGTGTAGAACAAGAACAGTTTGCAAATATCCTATATGCACACATTTTAAGTTAAAAAAGTTTATCTTAAAATAATTTAACATGATCTCCTCCTCATACCTAACTCTACTTTGTCAATTCCCATAAAGGTTAAACCATCAGTGTTTCTAGAGTGGTATAGTTTAAAATGGCTTTTAAATAAGAATTCTAACTCAGGGAGTGTTAGGACCTGCTAACAACGGTCATGCCTTGTAAGTGGCAGCAGGCTTAAGACGCTTTGGCAAAAGGGTTGAACTGAATGACCCTTTTTCAAGAGAATATACAGGTATTGCACTGTGTATTTTTGTCACATTAGAAGTAGCTTTGGGCATCTTTGTTTGTTTTTTTGTTGTATATATCAAGGGAAGGACCTACAGATGTAGCCAGACTATTGTCTCCAGCACCAGGGCCAACTTCATGATCGTGGCTGCCCCCGCACCAGAGGACTAATGTTGCGGGTGGGGGGGGGAGGGGGTGTTGAACCGAAAGCATGGACCCCATGTAGCGATGTTGCAGCCGGCACTGTCTCTTTCCTTTTTTCAGTTAGTCTGGCTACATCTGTGTGCCTATAAATCTTTATAGTGCTGTGGATATGTAATTACTATATAAGGAGAAAATATTGATATTATTACGTGTGCAGCTTCTGTAAGTGCCAACATAAGGAATAAAAACACTGTGTAGACTACTATTAATATTCTTCATGAGCAGATGGTAGCAAGGAGCCTCTAACATTATCTCCTGACCAGCTTGAAATGTCAGCACTATTTATGTGTATATAAATACCATAAAAAATCAGCACCTACATTTTTTATGCTTGAAATACCGTATTGTTCTCTTTCCAACATAATAAATGAAAAAGGAAGTTTCTGAGGTAATATAATAAGTAGATAAAATGCTCCAGTGAATTAATCTCAGTTCTAAATTAACAATAAATCTTACCATAAGCAGGTGTTCTTGCAAACAATCTTTTGGTGAAGCAGATGTTCCTTTTATTTATACTCAACCAATTTATCTAAATATAAAGGGAGCTTCAAAGTTATTCCAGATATTATGGAGGCAATTCACTATGATTAATTTACTATGGTCATTTAATTTTGTTATTAATCTGTAAAAACCCTTAATATACGAACAATCCAAGTGATTGGTTCATTAATTAAATATATAGATAAACAGTTTGGCATATTTTGTAAATTGATTTGATCAAACCCAACATTAATGATATTCTTAAAGAGTGAAGTTTTGCTAAAACAAAGAGTGCAAGATATTGCAATACAGCTTAGTAAACGTTGTTTTTGGTTGCACTTCCAGTTAGCAAAGCTGCACATTAATAAAAGTAACAACGCTCAAAAATTAGTGAAAAGGTACTACGAAAATGTTTTAATATACTTGTGGATAATTGAGCAAGATTAGATACAGTAGGTTAGAGACACATAGGGGATTCTTCTTTCCATCAGGGAATCACAGTATGTAACAAAAACCTAGGAGGGCTATATATAGATGTAGCAAGGTAGTCCGCCGCACCTCCAGGGGGAGCTGATGCAGTTCTTTGGACTTCCATACATAGGCGTGGTGGCCATACTGGTGCTCCTAAAGACAAGGGGGAGAGGATAACTCCTTCAGGGACAGGATATCCTCTGGTACAGGGGATGGTGTGGCAGATCTGTTGGAGACTTCAGTGGAGAAAGTTGTGTCCGGGTAGCCAGTAAGGCTGCCGTGGACTAGGCCAGGAATCCCTGTAGGCCAGAGCTAGGGCCTGAGCCACCCTCAATTGTGTGGTAGGGACGGCCCTATATCAGGACTAACCCGTAGTTCAGTGGAATGGACGATCTGCAGAGGAGGATTCCCCAGGACTGGAGATACGGCTGCCGGAAGTAAGGCGAGAAAGGAATTGTTTGGAGTCCCTGCTATGTGGGACCACATATGTGACTTCTGTTATCCTTATTCAGTTTCCCTGTTTATCCTGCTAAAACCAGGTACCAACGTGCACCATCATACTCTGGGGAGGGTACGCCAGTACCCAGGGGATAGGGTATGGTTGGGGCCCTCAGGGAAAGGGGGATTATTGTTACTGTTATTGTGTATTGCTGTACCTGCATCAAGATTGGACCTGCCAGTAGAGAATATGTTATTACTGCTGTGTGGTTGTGTTATTACTGTACATGGTCCTGTGAGAAACACCCCACCAATGCTGGGATCATCACTGGTAGAGGTGCTGCACCATGCACCCCTAGCTCCCCAAAGCGGAGGCCCAGGTCTATTGTGAGCTGACAGGTTAGCACAAGAACACCCAAACACTCAAAATCTCCCGGCGGGAAGGGGGGGGGGATTTGTTACATTTGAAGGTGCTGCTGAGATTCCACTTTGGGTGCAGAGAAAAATAATTAAATGAATAAATATATATATAAAGCTATCCAAATATGTCACTTCCGTCCAGGCAGAAGGTCTGGCAGTGGGCTCTGACAGGCACGGTACCTCCCAGCCGCATGGTAGCCGTTGACTACAAAATTGACTCTCTCTTACGATGTATACCTAACCTTGATGCAAGCTCCAGGGGTCACTAAAGTGCGGGAATTGGATCGAGTATCAAAGTAGGAGTAAACACGTAGTTCCCAGCACTCATTAATGAAATAATCAAGTGATAAGCAAATAAGTAAATTTAATTTGAAAAAAAGTATCATTACATGAGAATATATACAATGGAGGATGTGGGAGTAAAAGTGAAAAGGTAGATACTAATTGCTCCAGGTGTAAACTGACACCTATGGGGAAGGGGTGTAATGAAGGATAAGGAATGGGTAAAACAAGAGGAGTGAAAACAAAAGTAGGGAGGGGGGAGGGGGGAAAGGAGGGGTGGGGGATAATGGTAAAAAATGGAGGGTGCAAAAAATGGAAGGTAAGTAGAGGGGGCAACGTTTTGGGGATAACCCCTTTCTTCTGGCCTGTTCCCTACGATCTATAAGACTATAGATACTTCCCTCTCCCTTTATCCTAACCTTCAAACAATACACAAAAAAGAGAAACTCAAACAACAAGCTAACTAAGGGAGTAAGGCCAAGTGTCCACACAATGGTAAAAGCAGAGTCAGGCCACCAGAAATGAAGTTTAAGTACAATGCAAGGCTTATGGCCAAATAAGCAGTATGCAGAGATAGCTCCAGTCTATAAAGTAACCAGCTCACGATTAGATGAAACCACAGACTGTTGCGGTCATCTGCCAGTGCCCGGATGAGGCTGCCTCTATTGGCTGAACCCTTGTGTCAGGGTTTCAGCCAATAGAGGCATCCTCATCTGGGCACTCAATAAAGCATCATGTTCAGCCAATAGAAAATTGACTTGACGGACCATGGCCACGCTCCCGGCATTACGGATGTGGTAGAAATGGGTTTAAATACTCCGCTGGTGGAGGTGAACATTTATCAGACTCATCGCAGCTGACGGCAACAGTCCGGTGGTTTCATCTAATCGTGAGCTTTTTACGTTATAGCCTGGAGCTATCCCCGCGAACACGATGCCCATGACCTGATTATGGCATTAACTCAAGCCTACGGCTCTAAAGATGATGACATCGAACTACTGGCCAGGTTCCATGCTCTTAAACAAGAGGATGGGGAAGATATGTCGGTGTTCGTCCGGCGCTTACAGCTAAACCTATGGACTTTAGTATCCCAAAAAATTGAGTTGTCAGAGGTAGACAGATATCGAATCAAGCAGTTGCTGAGGGGATCTTTGCCTGTGCACCCAATTGCCATTATGCTCAAATGTTCTGTAACCACAGAGAACCCACCTAGGTTCGATGAATTAATGGATTGAGTGCAAGGTCAAGACGTTGACTTGCAGTTCCACACTCCTAAGAAGAAACTGGATCCCAAACACCAAGAGGATACTGGTAGCCCCGCCAGAGGAACCATTGTAAAAAAGGAGCCAGCTGGGGTAATTACTCACGAGCATCTGCGGTCGACCCCAATCCAGTGACATGCCAGTGCAATAGAAAAAGTGCAAAGTAAAGATGTCTTTGACAAATGCGCACTCACAGTGTAACAGGTTAAAATTGGCATTGAGTTAGAGGTTTAAACTCTCTTCAGGGTGCTAAAATCTCACCGCCGCTTGACCCACACAGCATCCCCCGTGACTTGCAACAGCTTGTGATGTCACATCTGGCAGGATGCAGCTCTGATTCTGGGAGAAAGGTGTGCGACATCAACATGGGGCAGCAGGAAATAAGGTCTGGACAGCGTTTCGCGGCATCAGCTTCCTCAGGAATCTCACCTCTAACTCAATGATAATTTGAACCTGTTACACTGTGAATGCTCATTTGTTTGTGCCTTTTATGTCCATATAAATACATTTTCCTATACTATCTGCACCATCGTTTTGCCTTATCTTTCCTCTGATGTGGATTCCTGTTATAAAGCTTGATATACAGAACAGATGAACACCAGAGAGGATACAACGTTTCAATCCACACAGAGGGATCTTCATCAGAGGGGTGATGAAGATACCTCTGTGCGGATATATATATATATAACAGAAAGTGAATCCCTGCGCTTCTCCCTTTGGGATAGCAATCAATGGGGAATATAAATATATGTATGGTGTAAATACCTATAAGAAAAAAGGAGACTTTTGGTATACATCCATTGATCAAATAATGCCAAGCCTGCTAACCACGTCAAGGTAAGTCTCATTAGCAGGTCCCTACGCTAAATGCATACTAGTGTTATGTGAAATAAGCCCAGAAGGGGTTAAAATATCAAAGCATGTGCTTATATAACCTAGTGCAATTAAAAACTGGTATATACCAGTACAGATACTCACATGTAAGTGAAGTGAAATAAGGGGACCTTGCTAGGAGATTATATACCTAGAAGAGGAGGGGCTGGCCTGCCACAAACTGCTCAATAAGCATAGTAGTGTTGCCCTCTAGGAGCGTGCTGCTAAGGATTAAAATCGGCCCAACAAATAATGTAAAACAAATATATAATCACTGCGCTTCTCCATGTATATACCACATTACAGACCTTTTTTTGCTCCGGTATTACATTGCCGTTCCTTGAATTAAGATAGGTGAACGAAAATAACCAATCTACTCATTTTGTAAGGCTGTTTTAATAGTATTAGTATTATTGTTTGACTGATTGCATTTGTCAATTTACTGTAAGTAATTTAAGCATATTAAATATGTATGAAGACTTACATTTACCCACTATTTCTGTTACGTGAATACATTTCATTTTCTGTTATAAAAGGCTTTGCAGCATTTTGTTAATTATATTATCATTCTCAAATACATTTATGTTCAGAAAATCCTTACAGTCAACCATCTCTTGGTACATATTGCATACCTCAAATATAAATGGCTGAGAATTTCTAAATATGCCTCCATGTTCCAAGTTCTATTTTTTCTCGCATCTTTATTTCACCACTGCCACTGTGTCACAGTTATTGCACTGTTCAGATTCAACTTCTCTACACTATCCTTAACATTATTAAGGAGGAAAACATTTGTCACAAGACATTCTGACAATGTTGATATAGTGTATCAATGCAAAAAATAAAGAGTAATTATACTTACCTTTAAGTACTTCATATTTTTTTTTAAAGGTATTTGAATATAATTCCTTAGATTCATATCTATTTGTTCTCGAACTGTAAAAAGTTTTTTACTTGATGCTTCACAACTACTACACCAATGTGATTAGGAAAGATTGCTTTCACAGCCTTGATTCTTCAAAGCTGGTTATTGCCTGTAGCGCCAATGTTGGTGGGTAAACATATAGGAAGGGGAGTTTGACCAAACAAGTAAATATAAATTCACAGGAAGAGAGTGGGCACTGTCATGGAAGATCAGACAATTATACCAGGATTGCAAGCTCCAGACAGAATGATGTAGATAAATTAAAATAATTTATTGCATCCGATAGACAAAAGGAGACACACAATGCACAATACAAGTTTAAACTCACCAAACAGAGGGTTACGGGGGAATCCTAGCTGGTTAGGTGCTGGTCGCCGCCATCTATATCTTACCCCGGATGGCTTCCATAGTCTGTCCATCTTAGGGTCTCCCAGTATCTTGGGATGATAGCCACTCACTTTCAAGTTCAAATCTCCCACTAGTTTCCGACACCAAGATTAGCTATGAACGTCAGAATATCCAGAATAATCTATAAGAATCTTGGAGCTCTGATCGGCATTGATTTACATACTTTCTTGGCCTCCATATGAACCCATGGAAGACCAGGTGCAGATCAATCAGCGAAGACATTGTCTTCACTGGCCAATCATACAGCCAGAGCTCACATGAAGTGGTGCAATACGGGTTGTGGGAGGTGACAGAACTTTGGGACAGCCCACAGAGGTGGGTTTTCAGAAAGTGTGAAATGCAAACTGACCAATGGGAATTGAGCCGATGGGGCTAGAACCCGGGCCTTGGTTCCCAGTTTTAACATGATATCGCCTGCAGAGATACATGCATCAGTGTCGGGGATGAACAATGGCTCGACTTTTGAAGTACATGTTCCCCCGACCTCAGTCCAGTGTTCTCAAGAACTTCACGTAGCCCAAAATAGATTATGGCCCAAGCCTCCATTGTGTGCTTGCCGGACTGAGTAGATTACCAGTCCACCACACAATCGAGCTTTATAAATCAGACACACAGTAAAATAAACATAGGGAATAAACTGTCTTACAGGGGAACATAATATACAGTACAGGGTGTCAGCAATTTTGGCTGCAATAAGATGGCCACATGACAAGAGCCTAAAACATAGGTAGCCATCTTGATGGATATAGGCAGCCAGCAGACTTAACTTTTAATATGCTTGTCAGGCTGCTCCTACCCTCACAGGCACCATGTAAAGTAGATAACAAAAGAGGATGTAAAAATAAAAATGAAAAAAAAAAGAGATGAGGACAAATAATGGAAATAAATATTAAAGCGGGAGAAGGGCAAACAGTCAATACAGACATTGTAAGTCATAATTATAAAATAAGGTTAAAGTATTATATTAAACTATTTGTTACTGTTTATTAGGGATAAATATAGTTGCCAATGCATGCAATATTCAAAATGACAGCAAGTTTTCACCCTTATCCTTGTAACGGATCCGCACCTTAGTTTACTGCTTACCTTGCCTTACAGACCTGTGCAGTCCTGGAACACTTCCCCTGATATTTACTGCATCCTGGATTCACTCATTAAAGCAATACTGTCACACGCCCTTCTGCTATTGGTTCACTGACCCTTAAATACAGCCTTCCCACAATGCTTCCCGGACGAGCATAATCCTTCCTAGATGTCACACGTGTTCTGCCACAAGCCCTAGGCTTGGCTCCGTTGTGTACTAACCTCTCTAGTTCTATTCCCTAGTTCCTGAGGCCTGCTGCTAGTCTTCATGCAGGGGCCTGTGTTTCCTGAAGTATCCTGAGTATCCTGAGGCCAGCTACTACTCTCTACGTAGAGGCCTGTTTTCCTGAGGCCTGCTGCTAGTTTCACGCAGAGGCCTGTTCCTGTCTCCTGTGCTGAAGCAGAGTACTCTCCAGTGTTGACTTCAGCTCCCTGTTTCCTGAGGCCTGCTGTGCTTCCATAGCAGAGGCCTATCTACTGGTTCCTGAGGCCTGCTGCTAGTTTCACGCAGAGGCCTGTTCCTGACTCCTGTGCTGAAGCGGAGGACTCTCCGGCGTGTACTTCAGCTCCCTGTTTCCTGAGGCCTGCTGTCCATCCATAGCAGAGGCCTGTCTACCGGTTCCTGGGGCCTGCTGCACTCTCTCCATTGCAGAGGCCGTGTCCTGGTTCCTGTGCTGAAGCGGAGGACCTCCAGTGTCCTGAGGTCTGTAGCTCTCTCTCCTTGCACAGGCTCGCTCTGGACTCTTGCGCTGAAGCACTGGTTTACCAGTGCTGCCAGGCGGTGTGCCCACTCAAGTCTGCCTATCCCTTCCTGAGACCAGTACCATGGGCCATGGTCGCCGCACGCACAGAGGCCACTCCCGCGCTCACGCTCCTAAGCTGAAGCGGGGAACTCCTGACTACCTGTTGCCGAACTCCTGCTTGAATAACGTTTACCCTGATGTCTCCAATCCTGACCCTGGCTTGTCCACTGACGATGCTGCCTTCTCCAGTCCCGACCCTGCTATGTATGACTACGAACTGCGCAATCCGGATCAGCCTGCGCGGTCTAAGGTCGGTGCTTATACAACCCCACCTCAGCCACGCGGTCCGACCCAGGTTTGTGGCGAGCACAACCGTGACAGTATGCTCGGCCCCACAAACTCGGACCGCCCTGTGGTGAGGGTTGGTATGTTTCTGTCTGAAATCCTGTCCCGGCCTGCAGACCAGTCCCAGTATCTGTGCAAAATACTACCTCGGATTGAAGGTCTGTATATGTATGAAGGTTTAACCCCTTTGCAAAAAAGATGCCGTTATGATCTCAATAGTAAGGCTATTTGCCTCAAGGACTTAAAACAGTCTCTGGCCGCTTGTGTTCGCTCCCCTGGTTCCCCTTTAACCTGGGATGATGTGAACCCTATGGAACTGGCCGATGCCCAAGATGCACTCTATGCCCTGGCCTTATCATTGGGCATTCTCATAGTACGAGAGGACCCTCTCTTCATGTTGGCTCACGCACAAAACACGCTCTGTGTACTTTCCCTGACATTGGACATTTGCATAAAAGAACAGGACTCTCTCCTCGCCAGCTACGCTGCCACTTGGCAGTCCCCCTGTACTGCCAGTCCTGTCACTAAACCTGTGGACGTATCTCCCTCTCCAGGAAATGACCAAACTGTCCCACTATCACTGCCCCCTAACGTAAAAGCTGCCATGGTCCCTAGCCCTGATTGTACCTCCGGTTACTTTGATCCCAATGATATGTCTACGTTAAGCCCTGCCGATCAGCCCTGTGAGGTTCCCCTGGAGAATATGTATATTTCTCTAGCCAACACTAAGGCTCTAGTATCCGAGAACGAATCCCTTTTACCCTCTATTTCTAGCTCAGATTCCCTAACTTCTGTACTCAAGCTTATTCCTGTCTTAACCCCTGCTAGTCAGGCCTATGAGTTTCCCACTGTAAATCCCTGCATTTCTCAGGTCTGTGTGTCTCTCTCACAGTGCAAGCTCTCTTTACCCTCACTTTCTAACTTTGAATCTCCCTTGAGGTTTTTCCTGCTTTAACCCCTGCTAGGCAGTTCTGCGTGCTCTCCCCGTCAGAGAAAGAATCCCTTCTACTTCCACGTTCTAAGCTTGAATTCCTAAGTTCTGTTCCCAGGGTCATTCCTGTATTAACCCCTGTGGGGCAGCTCTGAGTCTCCTCTGGTATGTCCCTGTTCTTCGCCAGCCAAGGTCACATCCCTAGCTCCAGAGTAGGAATCCCTTGTGTCCCCAGTTACAGAGGAAAACTCTCTATTTTTTACTCTCAGGTACTATCTGCATTAACCCCTGTAAATTCTTGCTGCCTCCAAGCTAATGCCTCCGTTCTAGCCTCAGAGAATGAGTCCCCAAGTCCGACAGCAGAGGCTGCATTGAATGACTCCCCTAACGTTGCGGAGTCCTTAGTTATTCCTTGCTATAAACCCCTTGCTTCTGCTCAAGTTTCAGCTGCCGTACCCCCTGAAACTTCGGCTAAAGTTCTGATTCCAGTTAAATGTATTCAGGTACCAGGTCTTTTCCAAGCTTGGTCGCAGAGTTCCCTCTCTCGGGTATTTCGCTGAACCAGTCTGTCACCCAGAGAGCGGTGATCCCTGCCTCAGCGCATAGTCCCCACGTCGTGGAATCTGCAGTCATTTCTGGTTTCCCAGACACTCCTTACCAAATACCCACTTCAGAGACCAGTACAGTTGTGACTACCCCCCCTGTACTGTCTGTGTTCTCCTCTTCTCAAAGCTTAGGGTTAAAAGCATACAGTGGTCATTATGTCCCTCCTGGGGTTCATGTTGTGTTCCCAGGAATGTTTGCTGACACACTGCTTTCACTCAAAAGTGATGCTTTTTCACATGTGCTTGCTAGAAGCCTGTACACAGTCTCCCCTCTCTCTGAAATTTGCCTTGTCGGTCCGCTACTCTGAGAGGGTAATCCTTCCTTCAGATTCAGAATCTCCTCCTATAGAGGCCGTCCTTGCTTTTGGTTCCCCTGATTTCTCTGCCCATGCAACCCCTCCAGGGATCAGCATATCTGTTGTTACTCCCTTAGTACAGTCAGAGACCACCCTGCCTATATTACAAGTCCTGGTGTTGAAATCTGAGCTATTTAGTTTTCCGGCCCTTGCTAAACCTCAGTCCCTCAGCACTGCGTCTAATTGTGCTCCAGCAACCGTTGGGTTACTCGGGGTAAAGATTAAAACTCCTGTCTTAAAGGGTACTTTCTCACACATGTCCAGCAAACCTAGTACTTCTGTGATTGATTCTAAGTCACTTATCACTATATCTGATTTTCTCACTAGTCAAACCCAGATACCTTCACCACTGGCTAGGAGCTCCGTTATCAGAATATTCGCGTTAGTAAACATACCTATTTCTGTTTTTCTCATGACAAGCACCCCTGTTGTTAGGACCCTTACTGTTTTGGATAAGACTCTTCTTACTTCTAAGGTTTCTGCTATTAAGAGTTTCCACGGTTCCAACTTACCGCTTATTGTCTCTTTAACTCCCATCTGTACTCCTCCACTACCCGTCACTGACTCCCAGGCACCAGCTCCAGACGCTTGTTCTCCTATCAGTACACCTGCAGTGCTAGATGTTCCTGTTATGGATTCTGAGCCTCCAGCTCCGGAGTCTATTCCTCTACACGCTGCTGCTTTTGTAGTCTCTCAGGTCCCTGTCACTGAAGTACAGACTTCAGCTTCTGATGCTAGCTCCCCTCCCCCCACTACCCTTGCACTGCCTGATTATCAAGTTCCTGATTTTAAAGCCCCAAAGCCTTTTCCTACTCCCCAGACAATACTATTTCCCACTGAGGGTTCTACAGTATTTGGGAGCTCCACTGCTGATTGCTTCTCTGCCTCTGCGAACCCATGGTTATCCCCCTCGGAACATTCTGTTGCCCCTGTTATTTCCTCTGTGTTGGAAATACTCTGTACATATCCCAAGATTTCGGTCTCTAGGCCTGGTTTACTGCTTGCCTTGTCACCTTCCATACCAATACCTGGAAATGCTCCCACCCACCCTATACCCTCGCTGACCACTACCTGGGAGACCTCTGGAGGAAAAGACCCTCTCAAAATCCTACATACAAAGGTCAACCAAGACTTTGTCTGTCCCGAAAGTCACCCTGGTATATTCGATCAACTATCAATGCCGCTTATCCTGAACTCTGGTCCCATTACTAAAGTCTTGGCTCCCAGTGGGGGTTCTTCTGCCGTTTCTGCTCCGGAAACCCCTGGTTCTTCACAGCCCTGGATTCCCAAGCCATTTCGCGTGGCGAGCCATGTACCAATGTTGTCTCTACCACCACCCTCATATCCTAGAACAGTACTCGCCAAGGAACTGCTTGTTTACGGACTCCCTTTCCGCCTAAAAAACTTTAGTAACAACTCTATGTCCCCAAGACCCATGGATGGCTCTGTCTGGCCGCAGTTCTCATTGGGGGGTTGGGGTACGCAAAGGAGTGCCCACGAGTCTCTGGACCATGACTCTACTCCCAATCCTAGACAGTTCAGGAACAATTCCAGGTCCCCCAACTCTATGAGTGGTCGTATTCGCACGGAGGTCTCACGTGAAGGAGGGGGGGGGGGGTACTGTAATGGATCCGCACCTTAGTTTACTGCTTACCTTGCCTTATAGACCTGTGCAGTCTGGAACACTTCCCCTGATATTTACTGCAGCCCGGATTCACTCATTAAAGCAATATTGTCACACGCCCCTTCTGCTATTGGTTCACTGACCCTTAAATACAGCCTTCTCACAATGCTTCCCGGCCGAGCATAATCCTTCCTGGATGTCACACGTGTTTTGCCACAAGCCCTAGGCTTGTCTCCGTTGTGTACTAACCTCTCTAGTTCTATTCCCTAGTTCCTGAGGCCTGCTGCTAGTCTTCATTCAGGGGCCTGTGTTTCCTGAAGTATCCTGAGTATCCTGAGGCCAGCTACTACTCTCTACATAGAGGCCTGTTTTTCTGAGGCCTGCTGCTAGTTTCACGCAGAGTCCTATTCCTGTCTCCTGTGCTGAAGCGGAGTACTCTCCAGTGTTGACTTCAGCTCCCTGTTTCCTGAGGCCTGCTGTGCTTCCATAGCATAGGCCTATTCCTGACTCCTGTGCTGAAGCGGAGGACTCTCCAGCGTGTACTTCAGCTCCCTGTTTCCTGAGGCCTGCTGTCCTTCCATAGCAGAGGCATGTCTACCGGTTCCTGGGGCCTGCTGCACTCTCTCCATTGCAGAGGCCGTGTCCTGGTTCCTGTGCTGAAGCGGAGGACCTCCAGTGTTTACTTCAGCTCCCTGTTTCCTGAGGCCTACTGCCCTTCCCTTAGCAGAGGCCGGTCTACGAGTCCTGAGGTCTGTAGCTCTCTCTCTCCTTGCACAGGCTCGCTCTGGACTTTTGCGCTGAAGCACTGGTTTACCAGTGCTGCAAGGCGGTGTGCCCACTCCAGTCTGCCTATCCCTTCCTGAGACCAGTGCCATGGGCCATGGTCGCCACACACGCAGAGGCCACTCACGCTCCTAAGCTGAAGCAGGGAACTCCTGACTACCTGTTGCCGAACTCCTGCTTGAATAACGTTTACCCTGATGTCTCCAATCCTGACCCTGGCTTGTCCACTGACGATGCTGCCTTCTCCAGTCCCGACCCTGCTATGTACGACTACGAACTGCGCAATCCGGATCAGCCTGCGCGGTCTAAGGTCGGTGCTTATACAACCCCACCTCAGCCATGCGGTCCGACCCAGGTTTGTGGCGAGCACAACCATGACAATCCTTTCCCGTGCAATCTTTATAAAACATAAAATCAACAAGGAATTACATTGGAACTGTAAATGCACTAGATGGCGTCATTCATCATATACGTATTCTAAATAACAGCCTACAAAAATAAATCATTTTGTTTGTCTCATTATTCAGTGGTTTTGTGTAAAGTGGACAGATTTAGAAATCAGTTTTTCAGACCAACACAAGAAGACCTTATTTTATTACATGTATATATTTATCTTATATGTGGCAAGGATTTTGAGAGATTTAAGTCTAAAACTCCTTTACGATAATTCTTGCTAGAGAGAAACAATATCCCCACTGGGGTCAATCTCACTCTGAAAGCCAATAGAAAGCCATGACATAATTGTGAGTTCACATCGCAGCTTCTGATTGGATGACCCCCATAGCCATCTTTTGTTTTCCCGTACAAGTACTGGTAAAAGTAGAGAATTAAATATCTCTGCAATCGGGGGATCCTTAGAGCATTAAATACCATGGTTCAGCTCCAGAGGAACCCCTGGTACATAAACAGGGAGAATAATACTTTATTTTGCAAGGGATTGCTGCTTTAAAATGCAGCAACTGAAGCTGTGTTGTTTTTTCCTTCGGCTCCATGGGAAAGCAAGACAGACTATAACTGTAATAACTCATGCTGTATGCTTAGCTATTGTGTACCATCCTTCTATCACATCTTACTCTATTTTATGCTATCTACATGCACCGCAATGTACTGTATATATGCCCTGCAATGAAGACATCATTTTGCTGTGGCTATGGACCAAGTTTCCAGCAGTAAACCAAGAAGCCACAATGCACATCCAATATGACAAATTATTTAGTACATTAGTACATATGTTTTCCTATATTTTTGCATCTTATAAGTAAGATTTAGTTCACTCCTTTGGCCAAAACTTATACCAAGTTTCTAAATATGTACTTTGAAAGAAATCGACAAAATAATATGTTTGATTATATCAGTGTCAAATATATAAGACTTGTTAAGCAATCAGATCAGAGACAAATAACTACTCAGATGTCAAAAGTGGTACATCACATTATAGTCATGTGCCTCAAGACACTTCATGTGTCACTTCAACATCAAAACCATTTTGAATCTTGTTACATAACCCTTAATACAGATGTAGCAGGTTATTACTCCCCCTGGCGCATCGCAGCAGGCTATACACAGCGTATCAGAGGGAGAAGCAACCATTGTTATTAAAGAGCTGCCTGTGAGTAGTTGACGCGGCTAACACTAAAGACGGGATACATAATTTTTGCGGATTGGATCCACCACGGATTGGCCGGTTCCTTTGGTCCACAGATCAGTCTCAAAAATGGCGATTCACCTTTTGCAAATTATTATTATTATTATTTTATTAACACCGACAATCTGTCCGGGGATCCTGCAATTCACTGCTGGATTTTAAGAATCCAATCCGGGGATGGATTGGAAAAATCCACCAGCAGTATGTATCCAATGGCGATTTTGGATTAATCCCAGCGGTTTGAAACTGTAACAATCTGTTGACTGGTTTTACATCATGGAAAGTATTTTTAATGGGAAACTCAGGAAATTCCTGGAGACGGATTTGGACTGGTTCGCTCATCTTTAGTTAACACGCCATGTGACCTGTGGGAGCGAGCCAGCGCACTAACAATAACAGCTGCTACATCTGCATGTTGTTATCAATACATAAGGTACTTTAGACCTATAGATCAATTTTTGCATATTTATTCCAGTTGAAGTACTAGTATGAAAATATCAGCATTTGTTGTCATGCAATGGGTTGTGACCTGCTTGATGTACGAAGCGGATTTTCAGCAAACATTCACTAACAACATCATATCATTTACTGTTGATTACCTTCCCAGATCACCAGCCTCAGTTATTTAACCTATATACTTGTAACGGGTTCCCCCCCCCCCAATCTCACATTGGCCCGGGTACTCTAACAACCAACCCCCATTACGTGTTTATGTTTGGTGGTGCACCTGCAGGCAACAGGACTCCTGAGTCTCCCGCTTGATGTTATTAGGGGATTTCCAGCAGGACAGGTAGCTGAGGTAGTGGGTGCGAGTTCAACTTACATCATGTGCAGCGCCTCCACCTCATCAGGATCTGTGCTTCTGCAGGGAGATGGTCCTGGTGAGGAACTCCTTCTTAGTGGTGCCATCCACTGCTGAGTAATTTCACACTCACACAGTGGGGGTATCGTTAACAAGGTCATCTTTATTGCAGATTGGGATGTAGCAGACTGCCCCCTGCAGCTGCCGGCTCTAGCCGCACATTTCTCCGTGCTGTCCCTTTGCCAGGTACGCCCTCCCAAATTGAAGTGGGATTCCCTCTTCTCCTAGGGAGATCCTCTCTGTGCCAGGTCCCTGGACACAGAGTGGCTTAGACAGGCTGATTGGTCAACCTGGACCGCTATTTACTTCACTAGGGTCACAAAGTGTTCCTACAATCCCTTATGCAGGAAAATACAACTTCCCAACAACTTCCCACAGCTGCTGGAACACACTATAACTAACTGTGTTGTGCCTTATATACTTCAGGAGGCAGACGCATCCCTGATGTCACTATCCAGGGACTCGGAGCATACAGCCACTCCCCTCCATACATAGGGCACCTCACCATGGTGTGAGGGAAAACCTCCATAACTACTGCTGGCATACCTGTACTTACCAGGACTTACTGCCAACAGAGAGAAAGTAATATACCATTATTATGCATGGCTATATACTCCCCCTGGTGAATCCCCACCGTCCCGGCTGGGGCCTAAATTTGGTGTACCTTGCTCCAGGAAACACTGAAAAAGAACACACAAATTAAGCGTTAAATGGTATCACATCCACATAATAATGTAAGAACCTTCCACTCACTGACCAGCAGGGAGCGTTAAAGAAAAGGGCAGATCACTCTTTGACGGGACCTAATGGTAGTGTCGAGGGTCTGGTTTCTTCACCTCCCGCCCCGCTGCATCGGTGACTGTCATGCTATACTCTCGGGGCAAGCCTCGCTCATTACAATACACCACCTTGTGCATATAAATGCTGCGCCCGATTTTCCAAACCCTCATCAGTTGGGAAACCCTCTGCTCAGCCTGAACTCCCTTAATGGCTCCCCCCTTATTAACGATATAATATTCTATATCATTACGAAGCCACCTCTCTCGATTGTCCTCTACTTCCCTCATCAGAGGTTCGGGGACATATGGGTATTCAAGCCCATGAGACCTTTTATATTTGGCTGTAATAGCCCGTTCAGCTCGACAGGCCCGGGTTAATTTAGTTTGCCCAGCCTTTCCTGGTAACACCCATGAGAGGGGCTCATCTAACTCCACTGGATCATCTAACCCTTCAGATCCCTTTGGAGTAATAAGACCTCCTTGGATTCGATCCCACCATACTCGTAGCTCCTTGAGATAGGCCTCATCGTCGAAATCCCCAGGGGCCCACCAATGATCAACCACCCCATACCTTTCTAGAATGAAACGGGTGCGGTCTATCCAGGCGACATAACCCTCATATAATGGTGCCCACCACCTAGTTTCCCGTACCTCCTCTGAGTTGGGATCTAGTGGCTCTTCCTCCTCAGGCCCGCCCGAGGATACCCCTGAAGTACCCTCAGATGGCGTAACCTTTCCCCGACACTGTGACCAGTGTCCACCTGTGATACTTAGCATAGCACTAGGTACCGACCCTCGTCGGGAAATCCTCCCTCCACCCTCCGACCCATCATCCGAAGTTCCCCAGTCCAGGCTTCCAGTCCTTTCTTCGGTAGGACCCCGGGAATCCTCTGACATCCCCAGGCTTGAGGTAGACCCGAAGGAACCGGTGACAGGGATAGGGGATTGAACTAGGGCCTTGGGGCTAACTTTGGGGATGGACGGGGTTGGGGGACGGGGCCGGACGGTAGGTACCGGCAGGGTCACGGCCTGCTCCTCCGTAATACCTGACTCACGTCCGCCACAAAGTCCGTTCTTTCCTTCGGCAGCTGAGCCTCTCGCTCTCCGGTTCGAGCGCCCACTCCGTCTGTCCGTAGGGGATCGACTCCCACTGCTCGACCGTAGAGGCGCGATCGCTTCCCACTCGACACAGCTCAGGTCGTCCGGAACTGCCTCTGGACACGCACGTGCTGCGATGCCATCTTGGGTTGGGTCCCCAATCGAGACTTCTTCCTCCACGAGGACATCCGGCAATGCCCTTCTGCTGCGTGGTCCAGCCTGACCCTTGATCCGCTCTTCGTTCACCTCCACCCCCGGAATCTGCGGTGAGCATGGATCGACCTCCTTCCGACCCGCTAGTCACCACGGCAGTGGGACTACGGCGCTCTGGTTGGCGCGGTACTGGAGACTCTCGACTCCACACCACGAGGGATAGCATCTCGCTATGGAATACCACTGGTATGGTACTCCGCCAACAAGTCCTGTGCCTCTGCCAGCTTGGCACACTCCTCGTCCGAGGACTCTAATTTACAGTTCGGGCGGGGTATTCCAGTAGGGGACCGTCGATGGGCTCCTTTCCGGTCACCTCTCCGATGGCTGGTTTTCTCGGCCTTAAGAACTCGGCTTGATTCCGGCTCCGCGGGACCTGCACTCGCACTCCATAGTGCACCCGGAAGCTCCGCTGCCGACATCGGGGTAGGATCTCTCATCCCCATGGCTTGTACCGGCACAAACGTTGTCATAGGCCACATATATTACAGTCCACAATGAGGGCATCGAGCCTCACTGCCCACCGCTCCACCCGGCAGTCTGCACTGCAGGCAGAGACAGACCACTGTCTCCACACCCTCTACGCGGATAATCAGGAAGCCTCCTGGAGCCAAATAGGGGTGGGTAGATATCAAGGGACTCTGTTCCACTTTCTCCGTTTCCTCAGCCATGGTCACCAACGGAAGCACTCGTCCTAGCGGTCTGTATTGATCAATGGCTCTTCGCAAATGACGTGCAGGGGATGGTTGAGCAAGCCTTCCCCCCACTTCCTCCATCGGCATCCGGTGGAACTGCAGACCACTCCCCCTGGTTGAAACTAGGGGGATGTCTCGCCGCTTTGTAGGCTGCCCCAGCACTGGGGCGGAGTGAGTCATAGTCCATGAGGGCGCGGCTCCAGCTTTCGCGCCAACCTCCCCAACTGGGTGGAGTTTCCTCGTTGCCGCCAATCCTGGCCAACAATTAGCAAACTGCAAAGTTGCAAGACTTTCTGCAGCTGGCCCACGCGGTGTCCCGGGAACGCGGGAACCGCCATTTTGGTAAGTACTGTCCTTCTTCATTTTTGAGGTAGCGTCTGGCTGTTTGTTTATTGGTGTATAACAAAGTCCATTTTGTTCCTCCCATCTCGCAAGGCTGTCATCCTCACTAGTCTCGGGGGTATCTTCCCGAGAACATAGGCATGACAAACACGGCGCAGCCACTGCTTTCACGCCCTTCCATAACAAACACACGAGTCTCTCCTGTAGCTTGTTCTTCTTCCTCATCCCGGCATCCTGGACCTTCTGCTCTTTGCAGATCCTCCATTCTGACGGTCGCTTCTTGCTCACTGTATACTGGATTATTGTACATGGAGCTCCGCTCTGCGGGGCAGCTACCACATCCGTACAATAAACATGCCTTGTGCACCACCTGTGTACCTAACGTAGATCTAACTCGTGTTTACACTACCTCAGGCTAGGCTCACTCTCTCAGTGTCTACTGTATCTCCTTCCTCCCAGTCTGTGCTCCCTTCGGTAAGTGATCTGGAATGGCTAGAGTACTCTGGGACTTCCATGCAGTACTTGGGCGTCTACCTCTCTCGGTCAGCCTAGTGCAGACCCTCTCCAGGAGTCCTGACCTAGTTAACAGGCTATCCCTTCAGGCGTCCTACCCCTAGCGCGACCTCAAGGTGACTCGGACAGCTATAGCCCCTCTCCAGACCCACTAACTCCTCTCAGGTTCCCAGGTTATCCCTGCGGTTCCATCCCAACGCAGCACAAAGTGGCAGCATACACTTTCCCTGTTTCCTAGCGTGTGCCTAGCAAAAGCCTGTCCTGTTGACAGATATCTCTCAGCAGCGCCTCCAATTGTAACGGGTTTCCCCCCCCCCAATCTCACATTGGCCCGGGTACTCTAACAACCAACCCCCATTACGTGTTTATGTTTGGTGGTGCACCTGCAGGCAACAGGACTCCTGAGTCTCCCGCTTGATGTTATTAGGGGATTTCCAGAAGGACAGGTAGCTGAGGTAGTGGGTGCGAGTTCAACTTACATCATGTGCAGCGCCTCCACCTCATCAGGATCTGTGCTTCTGCAGGGAGATGGTCCTGGTGAGGAACTCCTTCTTGGTGGTGCCATCCACTGCTGAGTAATTTCACACTCACACAGTGGGGGTATCGTTAACAAGGTCATCTTTATTGCAGATTGGGATGTAGCAGACTGCCCCCTGCTGCTGCCTGCTCTAGCCGCACATTTCTCCGTGCTGTCCCTTTGCCAGGTACGCCCTCCCAAATTGAAGTTGGATTCCCTCTTCTCCTAGGGAGATCCTCTCTGTGCCAGGTCCCTGGACACAGAGTGGCTTAGACAGGCTGATTGGTCAACCTGGACCGCTAGTTACTTCACTAGGGTCACAAAGTGTTCCTACAATCCCTTATGCAGGAAAATACAACTTCCCACAGCTGCTGGAACACACTATAACTAACTGTGTTGTGCCTTATATACTTCAGGAGGTAGACGCATCCCTGATGTCACTATCCAGGGACTCAGAGCATACAGCCACTCCCCTCCATACATAGGGCACCTCACCATGGTGTGAGGGAAAACCTCCATAACTACTGCTGGCATACCTGTACTTACCAGGACTTACTGCCAACAGAGAGAAAGTAATATACCATTATTATGCATGGCTATATACTCATAACAAAATTGTGGTTAATGAAGGTGATAGTTAAATGCACTGTATATTCAGTACTGTCCAATGACTTTTCAAAGAAATAATTGTCCTACTTTCTCTACCTTTTATTGAGCTATGCTACCCCTCTAGTGAGGAATTTCAATGTATTTTTATTATGTTACAGGTGATGTCAGTCATCTGACCTTGAAGTCCTTTAGCTACTGTAGTATAAAGCGGATTATCATGGTACTAAAGCAGCTACTGAGTCTGTCCTCGGTCTGACATTAGCTAGTTAATTCTATTACATGTACTAAAGTGTAATCACTTATTACACTGTCTGTGCAGAAAAAGTCTTGGTTGTTAAAAGAATAAAATAAAGCATTGAAACTTGACTTTATAAAGACTGCATGTTTTTTTTCATTTGTCAAACATTTGAAAATAAAGTAAAAAATATAACAGCAGTGCAATCATCTTGAAAATTAGAAATATTTTCAATTTCACTATATTTCTCATAATTCTGAGAGCAAAGTGCTGAGGAAAGAGGAGAAGGGCTGGGTCTTACATTCTGTTTCCAGCTAGCAACAAATCAGAGAATTGAATGGATATTTGCAAGCAAGGATACAGGTGTAATTCATTAGCTTGGATGCAGCAGAGCAGATGGAAACCCTAGATTGAATCGCTACTCACGATGAAACAAATACAGACTCTAGCCTTATAATTGTCATTCTATACAAATGTATATACATTTAATTTATTAATTTAGTAATTTATTATATATATCTTTGTCCCCTCTTAACATACCTTATCATCTGAGATCTGACTCAAAAAGACTGTTCATGGTCCCAAGGTTCAACAAAGTATCCGGCCGCTCCTCCTTCTCTTACCGTGCACCCCACTAATGGACAGTCTATCGTAGACTCTCACTGCCACCACCAGTCTAAGTTCTTTCAAAACTAAAGCTGTCTCACATTTTAATCTGGTCTGTAACTGTTATATATTGTAGGCATATATATTATCTTCCACTGTGCATGCAATGTCTTGTATATAATGTACTGTATAACACTTTTCACTCATTGTAACAATGTATTTGTCATTATACAGTAACTCCGTGGCCAGGACATACTTGAAAATGAGAGGTAACTCTCAATGTATTACTTTCTAGTAAAACATTTTATAAACAAAATAAATAAATACCTGCCATAGTATATACTGTATACAGTATGTGAAGATTCTAAAATGATTGTCACCACCTCCAACTCACAGACAATGCACCTTCGCCCATTCAACATGAACACCCTACTGTGGCAATGAATTTGAAGAATTATGGCTTCTGAACTGCCCTTCTATTGGGATGTTAAGGAATTAATAAAAAAAATATGAGGATATATTTTTTTTTAAATAAATATAAAATGTGTCTAGGAGAGTGAACACTTGTCTGGGATGATGGGGTGACAGTTGAGGGCTTGCATAACCCTGATATATTCCAGTATTGGACAAAAAAAAGCCCAGTCTGAGAAGGCTGTCTGGCTCTAGTGGAAATAACCCTTAGCTTTGAGAGAGGGAAGATGGACAGTTTCCTTCAGAAATCTGCTATCCATTCATATCAGAAAGATAGAAATGTTCAAATAAATAAAAGGAAAATTAAGGAATTAAAATATATGTGGTATACTTTACTGTATGAATCTCCATAAAAAAGGGGAAATGGAAGAAGAGTGTAACCTATAAAAAAGGTTTATTTGCTTTTTCATTAAAAACTGTTTATGAATATAAAACTTACTTAATACACAAGACCTATAGTCACACACACACACACACACACACACACACACACACACACACACACACACACACACACACACACACACACACACACACACACACACACACACACACACACACACACACACACATTATTCAGAACAATATTGTAATGATGCTTGTCTCAAGCAGGAAGGGGACCCGCAGGGCTGAGGTAGGAAAGAGAAAGAACTGGCCTGAGCTGAGGGACAGAGTCCTGATAGTGGTGCATCATAGGCCGGAGGTCAGGGCTGGCATTAGAGTTCTGTAGTCGGTGTGGATGCAGAGGTCGAGGCAGGTTGAAGACAAAGAAAGTTGATGAACGTGTAGTGGTCGGGTGGGCTGAAGACAAGGATAGTCGAGGTATTTCAGCCGAGTTTGGTAATGTGGAAGACAATAGCTATAAGCGCGCTGCATGAACTCAACATGAACTGGAACATTGCTCTGCAACTTCCTGCTCAGAGGGCTGTACATTTAAAGGAAGTTGCAAGTACAAAATCCCAAACCGGAACTTGAAAACCCAGAAAGGATTTCGTCAAACCTCATAATACCCCCCCTCCAGAATCGATCTCCAGGCTATTTAGATGGGCTTGTTGGGAACCTCTGGTGGAAACCTCGGATCAAGGAGGAAGCGTGCCATCACCAGCCTTCACCCAGGAATTCTCTTCTGGACCGTATCCCTTCCAAGATACTAGGTACTGAAGACTACCTCGAGAATTATGGGAATCCAGAATCCGGTGAATTACATACTCCTCGACCATCCACCAGAACCGGTCCTGGAAGGGTGGGAGCAGCAGAGAAGTTGTTGTGGATCACCGCCTTTAGTAGCGACAAATGGAAGAACGGATGAATCCTTAAGGTATCCGGTAGCTCCAATTTAAATGTGACTGGATTTACTTGTTTTGCAATATTGTAGGGGCCTATAAACCTTGGCCCGAGCTTCAGGGAAGGAATCTTCAGACGGATGTCCTGGTAGATAGCCAGACGTGTTCCCCAATCTGGAACGGCGGAGCTAGCTGCTGACGCTTATTCGCATGATCCTTCTGCTGAAGGGAGCTTTAGTTATGTTGGCATGAATCCTCTTCCACAGAGACTGTAGCTCCTGGACCTTGTCATCCTCCGCAGGAACTCCAGAACGGAAGACAGATGATGGGAGGACAGAAAGATGGTACTCATAGGCACAGAAGAATGGGGACTCTTGTGTAGAACTAAATAACAAAAATCAGGATATATGCAACTTCGGATGCCCCGTATAGACTTCATCTCCAGGGTACGTGCACCCATGAGGTGGAATGGCTCCTGGGACCAAGTCAATTGGACAGTCGAATGCCCGATACCGTGGTAAAACCTCGGCGTGCTTCTCGTTGAAAACATCGCCAAAATCCTGGTAGGCGATGGGAACACCATCGGGAAGAGAAATGTCCGCCAGTGGTGAGTCAGATCTGTTGTGAGGTATAGACAAGCAAATTCTGGGACATCACTGGCCCCAGGCAGTCACTTGTCCTGTTAACCAGTCGATTATAGGGTTGTTGGAACACAACCAAGGAGACCTAATACTATTGGTGCTGGGGTGAGTTGATTACCATGAAAGGGAGTAGCTCCTTATGTAGAACTCCGATATTCACTATCAGGGAGATAGACTCCTGGGTGATGGTACTGGGTACTAAGGGTCTTCCATCGATCGCCACAATCTCTAACGGAATCTGCAACGAGCGAAGGGGAATTGTGTGCTGCTTGGCGAACGATGGATCGAGGAAATGACCGGCTGCTCCGGAATCAACGAAAGCCTGAGTGAAGACAGAGGCAGAACCACATGAGAGGGAAACTGGCAGAAGAATCTAGGAAGACACAGAGGGAAGAGGGATGGTAGAGATGTCCAGCAAAAGCCCTCCCAACTTCATTGGGCACGGGCATATTCCTGATCCCGTAACAATCGTGCAATCACGATCTGGTGACCCTGGGTCCCACAATACAGGCACAAGCCCAAGGTACACCTCCTGCTTCTCTCCTGTTCAGGCAGTCTGGTGTTACCTAGCTGCATAGGCTCATCATCCGGAGGTTTGGGGCCAACCGAGTAGTGGGACTCTTATCAGCACGACACTTCTCGGACTGGCGTTCTTGCATTTTGAGATCGATCCGTACGCAGAGAGAAATAAACTCCTCAAGTTCCTTAGGAAGGTCCTGGCAGGTCAACTCATCTTTTAGGGGTTCCGAGAGTCCCTGCCAGAAGGCCGCTACAAGGGGTTCATTATTCCAGCCGGTTTTTGCCATGAGCGTGCGAAACTCAATGGTGTACTGACCTACCGTGCGAGTTCCCTGGTGGGTCCGCAGGAGTGCAGCTGAAGATACATGTCCTGGAGCTTCAAACACCAATTTGAAAGTACGGATGAAGGCAGGGGAGTCACTGTTCAGGTGAGACTCCCTCTCGCAGAGTGGAAGGTCCAGGCCAGTGCCTCGTCAGCTAGAAGAGAAAGGATGTAGGCCATTCTGGCTTGGTGAATGGTGAACATGGATGGTTGTCATTCAAATGGAATAGTTCATTGATTAAGAAATCCCCTACATGCCATAGGGGCCCCAACATACCATACAGGACTCGGGATCCAAGGTTCTCTGATCGCTGGGATAACGGGAGTGGTATCGAACCTGTTTCTAAAGCCTTCAAATCCAGCTGACGGGTGCCTATGTGGATGACTAAGTCCTGCACCGCATCACACATCCGTGCCAGTTGTAGCTCGTGTAGGGCAAGGCGTTACTCGTGCTCCCCCATGTACTGTCCTTGCAGGCTAACAGCTCATCCTACCTCAGCGAGGTCCATATTTGGGCCGAGCAAAATGTAACGATGCTCATCTCAAGCAGGAAGTAGACCCGCAGGGCTAAGGTAAGAAGGTGAAAGAACCGACCTGAGCCAAGGGACAGAGTCCTGATAGAGTGGTGCGTCGTAGGCCAAAGGTCAGGGCTGGCATCAGAGTTGCATAGTTGGTGTGATGCAGAGGTCAAAGCAGATGGAAGACATGGATAGTTAAGCTATGTGCAGTGGTCGGGGCAGGCTGAAGACAAGTATAGTCGAGGTACGTGAGCCGGGTCTGGTACTGTGGAAGACAAAATGTAGATATAGTGCATTGCATGAACTCAACATGGACTGGAACTTTGCCTGGCAACTTCCTGTTCAGAGGGCTGTCCTTTTAATGAAAGTTGCCAAAGACAAAGATGGATGATTTGGCCACAGAGGGCTAGCAAGAGCAAAATCCCGAACAGGAACCTGAAAACCCGGAAAGGATTTTGCCAAACCTCATAAATATAAAAACATGGAAGAGTGATCAATTCCATTTCTAATCCCTATTTAAGACACCGGTTGGAGACTATAATTGATATAGACATAATATAAATGATAATACTAAACAACTAAAAAACATCTGAGACCAAAGTAGAAGCAAAGATCCAATAGTTAGAGTCCCAAAAAGCACAATCCCACATTCATAGGTTTCTATGTTTATAAGGAACAAACATTTTAATGAAAACCATTTGAATCCAACCTCCCATTCATCCCTCTTGAGTTAATTGTATCTAATTTAAATATCCATTTACTCTCTTCATGGAGCAAACATTCCTCTAGATTACCTTCTCTTCTAAGAGGACCCACCATTTACAGTTAGGGCAGTTAAAATTTGGAATGTATTACCCATGGAGACCGTGATGGCAGATATAATAGATAGATTTTAAAAAAAGGACATCTTTTTAGAAGGAAAGGTATACAAGGATATACCAAATAGGTAAAACATGGGAAGGATGTTTATCCAGGGAGTAATCTGATTGTCATATTGGAGTTAGGAAGGAATTTATTTTTCCCCTTATAAGATATCATTAGATGATAGTTCACTGGGGGGTTTTGTTTGCCTTCCTCTGGATCAATATACTGTAAGTACGGATATAGGATAAAGTATCTGTCGTCTAATTTTAGCATACAGTAGATTGAACTTGATGGACAATGTGTCTTTTTTCAACCTCATCTACTATGTAACTATTTAACTATGAGTCAATCATTTGGGAATTTTAATTGGCTAACAAATTGGGATTTAAATTTTATTAAGAGCTTCTAGACTTTTATATTTATGTTCTCTTAACCTCTTCTTAAGAGGACGAACCGCCTTGTCCACATAGACACCACAGGCGCACCACACATAATATTATATGTATTACAGGTATAGAAACCATAAATTTGAAATGATCTGCCAGCACCCCTACCACATGCAGCACTTATCATCTGAGATCAGACTCCAAAACACTGTTCATGGTCCCAAGGCTCAACAAAGTATCCGGCCGCTCCTCCTTCTCTTACCGTGCATCTCAAAACTGGAACAACCTACCGGAGACTCTCACATCCACCACCAGTTTAAGTTCTTTCAAAACTAAGGCGGTCTCACATTTTAATCTGGTCTGTAACTGTTACATAAGCCTATAATATACATCTTCTCTAACTGTGCATGCAATGTATTGTATATAATGTATACCCTGTTCATTTATGTAATTGTATTTTTAACCATGTATTATTTGTCATATTAACTACAGTATGTCCAGGACACACTTGAAAACAAGAGGTAACTTTCAATGTATTACTTCCTGGTAAAACATTTTATATATAAATAAAGGTATCACCTTTAATAACTGAATTACAGTACCATGTGGACAATGAAGACACGGGAAGGTCCTGCACTTTCTAGTTGCTAGATTCTTCTGGGGCTCTGTAGAAATCCAATTGTCCGCATGTACCAGGGAATTGTGTATATTCTTTCCATGCCTAAATGAAAAGATAGAGTGTGTTAGGGGAGACCCTGCGTCAGCCACAAGTATAGATGCTTGTGAACGGTGCTAGGGTTGTGAACATAGTATTGAAAATGGAGAGAAGGAACCCGAAACAGCACTCAAGTTCACACTCTGGAGGATAGTGATTGGATTAAAACATAATCTTTATTAATATCAATATATATAAAATAGGGATGATAGAGCAACGTACTGGAGGTAGGTTGATCCTAATAGTTAATAGCCATGTTGGCTCCGGATCAGACTTAGTATATATATACCAGACAGTTTTAATAAAGCGCTGGTATCAGAACAACACAGAAATCCTGGTGTGGATCTGTGTAATGAGTGAGTGCTCTGGGTGTGCCCTGGTAGGTAAGGGGGCTACAGGTAACAGGAGTAATTACTGAATAGACCCTGGTGAGACTTAGTCAAAGTGACCAGTGGTAACTGGTAACAGATACAACAATTGTAGTATGTATATCAGTGATGCAAACAGCTGGGCTCTGCAGTCGAATTCAAATGTCCATATCAGTGTCAGAGTAACCTCAGGTGACCCTCTGGGTGCCAGTCTGCAGGAGTGTGTAAACTTGCAGTAACCTGTGTGGCTATGTCAGAGGTAGGTGCCCTGGCTTATGGTCGTGGGGCAGACCTAAGTAATAACTGTAGATGAGTCACTGATGTGGAAGACATAAGTATGGCATATAGCAGGAGGCTAGGCTGTTGCGCTGTCAGGAAGGTGGAGCCTCACTGCTGCTGTGAAGGGATCCGAACACAGCAGCGCAGCTACAGTGTTGCTGCAGGCACAATAGTCAGTACTTTATTTGCACAGAGCATGTACCCTGTATTCACTCTATAGGGAGGTTAAAAGCGACCGTCGGGACACTAATACCCTGTATACATGGCACGGACAGACTACCGCATCACCTCGCGGTTCAGTGAATCATGCGGAGACAGTAACTGATCTGCGCGTGCACGTGAAGGTAAGAGCCGACGCGCGCGTTTCGCGAGAGGCTTTCTCAAGGCGAATGGTTAGTATCACAGTATTACTTAGGTCTGCCCCACGACCATAAGCCAGGGCACCTATCTCTGACATAGCCACACAGGTTACTGCAAGTTTACACATTTATATATACTGTAGGATAACTTTTCAAACTACATATTCAATTTGGATAACCCATGTGTCCTACACATCATCAAATGGGCACATTTAATTGAGGATGTGATGTTGTTATGGACAGGTAATGTTGCAGGTCTACAAAAATCTCATACTTATCTACATTTTGGTGGCCTTACATTTACTTTACAGTCTGACAGAATATGTGTATCCTTTCTGGATTTGAAATTAACAATACATGAGGGGAGATTAAGTTCCTAATTATATAGCAATATACAGATGTACATTAGTAAGATTTACTGCCTCTGCTTAGCCAGTAAGGTAAGATAGGGGAGTAATGTACAGTATAGTATGTATTACTGTGTTTTATTATTTGAATTTTTCTTTCCAGTATTGAAGCAGGGTGTCTTCGGAGGTGAACCCCATTCATTTCAGCTCTGGGGTCCCCTGCTTCCAGAGACATAGACCTCCATTGGGGGTGCCAGTAGCCACTCCGGCTGGGCTCACATGGCGTGGACCAAGAACTTTAAACCCTAGCCGGAGAGGCTTCTGGCACCCCCTACGGAGGTCTATATCTCCAGAAACATAGGGTCCCCAGAGCTGAAATCAATATTAATCACCGGTTTGAATATTAACATAAATTTGGGCTGAAGTTTTATACATTCACCCATCTCTACTCTTAATGTTGCACTTAAACAATATCCTGCAGCCTTTCTTTAACTTAAGAGTATAATATTAGTATATACTGTAGGATTGGTTGCAGTAGGAATCCATTATGGCGTCCCTAAAAGAAGTTGTGTGAGGGGCAGAAAAATGGATATTGGACCTTAGAGGTGGAGTTGGAGTCTAGATCACATATCCCAGCCTCAGCTGCAGTTGTGGAGACAGTGCTATCTGCAGTAATCGTGAGCAATTAAAAGGCTACGCAATAAGTGAATAGTGGAGGCCATAATACAATATATGTGATATATATACAGTATGGACAGATAGCAGAAGCAACAGCAAGTGTGAAAATGATTGTGTAACAATAAGTGGCAGATAACTTCACAGGTGTGTGTGAATGTGCCAGTGAAGAACCAGACAAGAAGAAAAGGCTGCCATCACTCCCCTTTATATATCAATGCATTTGAGTGAAACGGGCAACAGAGAAGAGGTTAAATAATTGACAATGAAGAAGCACTGCCACATCTGCCTTTGTATATCTGCACTTTTTAGCCATAGAGCCAGCAGATTGAAGGACTGGGCGAAATGAAAAAAATAGATGCAGATACAATAGTTGGCCTTCAGCTGTTTTGTAAGGATTGATCTTTCTGTATACTTTACAATACAATAAATATTTGAAGATCGTCAACATGAGTAAGAGATACTCTATTACTGTAATTTCCAGCTCCATTATTTTAGTCCTTGAAGTAAACAGCACTGTACAGTATATTTGCAGGGGAAAAATGTCTTCAAAAGTATTGTCACACTAATGTCTATTAAATATGGACTGGGACTGGAATTCAGCACAATTTTTTTTTTTAAATGAAATTAATTATTTTAATTGCATGTGTTATGAGGACACTGTTTAGTTTTTTTTTTAACTTTTTTTTACTGAGGTACATCTTATACTTATGTTGTGCAAGCTATGTTTCATTCATTTAATTTTCATTTCCTTTGATTGGGTATTGATATTTTTAGAGGGTTCAGATGCACCTCCCTGATTTTACATTTGGCAGTTCGTGTCAAAATATATATAGGAGTTTGAATGTACAGGTGTAGCAAGACTTACTGTTCAGATAACCACAAAATGTTTGAAGGCCGGAACACGACCATGCCAACACTCGATCATGCCCAAGATAACAGAAAGTGGGCCAGGAGGATTTACTCAGCATGGATATCTGCTTCTAAATGGCACCCTCGTAGTATTAATCCTACCAAGCCAGGCATGAGTCTGTAAAAGCTGTGCAGCGCAGTCCCAGAGAGAAGCAGTTTCTCTTTGTGTCTCCCTGAGTATCACTTACAGCCATCCTATTTTTTTCTATTTTCATTTTGCTATGCAGGTCTGAAGCAAGGGGTCTCCAGAGTGGAACCCGGTTAATTTAAGCTCTGGGGACCCCATGCTTCTGGAGATAGAAACCTCCATAGGGGGTGCTGGTTGCCGCTCCGGATGGGGCTTTAAAGCTCCCATGTCACATGAGCAATAGGAAGCTAGCCCAGCTAGAGCGACTATCAGAACCCCCTAAGGATGTCTCTATTTCTGGAAGCATGGGGTCCACGGAACTGAAATGAATGGGGCTTAGCTCCTGAGAAAAATAGAAAAATTATTTAAATGTCCTGTCCTTGATGATGTAGATGACCGAATATGCTCCTCTAGTGTTCCCCCTCATGACGTAGAGGCCCATATTCATCATCAAAGGGCAGGTCAGACCAGAGTCTGTAAGAACTGTTTTGGGAAGAGAAGGAGAAAGTTTTCTTCTCTGGGATTCCTCTGCACAGCTATTAAAGTCTGTTTGGCCGGTGTCGATTAATGCTTCTTTAATCCTCCCGGGTTGCAAAATGTACTGTTTCCGGGGTCTATGGACGGACCACAGAAGAGCTGAGGATTTCAGCCTGTTGGTTCATGGTATCAGGAACAGTAAGTCTTGCTACATCTCTGCCCACAGCTCGTAGAATAGAACAATCATTTCCCTTAACAGCTAAAGAGCTGATTAACTCCTCGATAAGACCACAGACCAAAAATATATATAACACAATCATTCAATTCAGATGTTGGCAGGAGGCCAAAAAAACCTGGAACCCAGATAGACACAATTGCAATGGTTCCAGATTTCTTAGCTGATATTTTTAATGAAGGTTTGACAGCTTCTACAGTCAGATCACATGGAATGACTTTTTACTATCAAACCTTAACTCCTAGAAATTATATATCAGTCAATTAAGAATGGCTACTCTGTCTAGCCCATAATACCCTAATACAACTCAGCGTGAGACAAGGGTAACATATTTAGCAACCATGGATAATGTTTCCATAGACTTAAGAACTTTGTCTATAAAATTGTCAACCCTTTCTGCCCTTGCCTTCGCAGCTAGCAAGGCTAAGTTATCCTTAATGCATGTTATCTGATCCCTGGTTAGTTCATAAACCAGAGGGTTTTGAGATAATACAAAAAGAGAGAACAAAAACTGGTTCAATGGATAAATCTACAGTTTAACTGGATTTTTTTAGTTACATAATAGACCATTCTTTTGTGTGGTCAATTTCATGTCAGTATACAATACATGAACAGCCAACATTAGACAGAACACATCCCAATTATTTAAAACCTAGAAAGAACCATTTAGATTGCCCAAGACTAACACCATAAGAGTCTAGATTCTATGTACAATGAGCCAAGCATTGATTCATACAGAGCCATTTAAGGGTCACAGCAGTTTTTTGACTAGCACTCTTTCTTTGGGAGGCTTGCCATCCCACCAACTGTTGCTAGGTGGCAATCCCCCAGAACAAAGTACATTTTCAGATCATAGATTCCGTAAAGCTCTGTTTTCTTTGTACCCCTTTTGTTTTCTATGTTCCTGATTTTCCATTTCACTCTAAGGGGCTCATTCTAGTAGCTTCGATAAAATCACTGCAAAATCGAACGATTTCTCATGACACTACCTCATGGTTTGACATTTGTGTTATCACGGTATTCAGAAGGAATTAAGAAGAATTATCACAAGTCACAAACCATGAGGTAGGAAAATCCAATACTGCTCGGGATAGCAGTGACCCTATCTCAGCCTTTTTTTAAGTTCTACCGCTACGATATTCCCGCAGTCTGTAAGAACTGCACAGAGAGAGCAGCACAGAGAGAATTGCTTCTTCATGCACAGCTCTTTCAGGCGATCACCCTGTTTTATTTAAATTTTAATAACAGAGTATTGTAGCACGGGGTCTCCGGAGCAGAACCGCATTAATTTCAACCTTGGGGACCCCCTGATTCCCAAGTTACAGGCCCCTGTATGGGGTGCCGGTATCTCCTGCGCATTTAAATGTCCCGGTCACATGATGCGGGAGATTTAAACAATGCAGGGAGATACTGGCACCCCATACCAGGGCATGTGACTCTGCACGCAGGGGGTCCCCAAGGCTAAAATGAATGTGGTTCTGCTCCAGAGACCCCCTACTTTAATACAGTGTTATTAAAAAAAATAAAAAAACAGATTCACTACCTTAGTGGCTAACTGCTAAGGCAATGAAGGGGTTCAGCCCAAGTGAAAAAGAAACACACTTGTGTGTGCTAAGGTGCGCTCGGTGAGAACTACCAGTATTTGTAGGTATATATGACTCTTTCTGAATCAAATTCAGGATGTAGTTTAACATATGATTACATAATTAATGAGCATACAGTAAATGGCACAGCAATGAGAATATGAATGAACAAGAAATAAAACCCTTGATAGATATGTAGCCAGGCTGGTTTCCTTGGCTACTAAGTCTGCCTTTCCTGGTAATAAGTCCTGGAAGAACAGGCATGCCAGGAGTTATCATGGGTTTTCTCCACTCATAGTAGCTTCTTTGAGTGACAGGGGAAGTGGTGGGACTAGGCCTGTGTGTGTCCAATAACTGGATACAGACCTGGTACCTACTTCCCTTGTACTTAAGGAGCTGCGCTGCTAAATTTAGTCAGTGCCTCTACCTCCTGGAGAGAGGCTGGTCTACACTAACAATTGTGCAGGGCTCTGCCAATCTGTATTCCCTCCCCTAGGGCAGCAGGTGGGAGCCTATACCCCTTACTCCACCCGGGAATAAGGGAAGAGCAAGGACTACTTCAGGGCCCCTTAGCCTGGAGTGGAGGTCCAGGGTACATCCTGAGGGTGACGCCCCACAAAGTGAAGTATACTGTGTATGCTGTTCCATCTGCAAGTGTACTAAATATTGTGATCCTGTTCAAAGATATCTTCCTGCCTGAGACTACAATCTATCAAGGGGAGGGGAAGTACATTCTCTTGTAGGGATTGTCCCCACATCCCTGGGGCCTGCAAGAGATGGAAGCGCTGTCACCGTGAGAGAGAATCAGTTACTACCCCAGATGCCTGTCCTGTTTTCCTCCACAACATCACAGGATACTCAGATCAACTGTAAGCCAGCAGGTATGCACCACACCACACCGTGTAATGGCAAAATCTCCCAGCGAAGGGGGGTAACAACGCTACAGATAGATGTAGCAACCCCTGATAGATATTATCCCTAAGATGCAATTTAGTAGCAAACGCAGAACTCAATGTAATGTAGCGATGATAGTGTGGTCAATAATGTATCCACACTAGACCAGTTTTGTGGAAATGTAATGGTCTCTGGATAATAAACATATGCACTGTCCCCTTTTAAGGTACTACAAAAATCTATAGGTGCTGCCCCAAATTCTAGGATAACCAATCCTCTTCAGATCAAACCTCCAAAACAATAGAAAATCCTTTTCTTGTGATGTCATCAAAAAGGGAGGTAAGATAGCCATTCAGGTAGCCTCCCTCCCTTTTTGATGACGTCACAGCACTCCAAAAAAGGGAAGGCATCACATGGTATATACACCAATCCGATTGGTTGGTGACCATGTGATTGCTGCCATTTAGGTTTTTTTTGCTGAAGTGACTTCACCTTAAAGGGAAGGAATCATATATTACCTGATTGGCTGGCTTCCCGAACTTTATCATGATGTCACATCATTACAAAAAAGGGAACCTGTCATATGGTACAGCAGCCAATTGGATTGGGGGTGTACCATTTGAGACTCAAATGTGACATCACAGGCCTCCAAAACAGAATAAAATATGGCAACATTACTCACCATAGACTTTGCCAATCAGCTTTCGCCGAGCCACTGCCAGTCCCGTATTCTTGATTATGCACATAGTTGACAGGTGACAGCGGGACTTCTACACCTATAGTCAGCTGATGTGGCTGGAAATCGCTTAGGTACATGCAAGCTTGCTGGAATCTGTACGTGAAATCCGGCTCAGGCTGCAGGTATCCGGGCGGGGACAGACAGCAAGGGTTGCCGGTCACTAGGTTTTCACTGACGGTGGGACCGTTATTGGAGGCCGGTGCTGGTGCTGGCGCATTGCTTGCCTGCGACTGACGTTTCTTAGTTGGTTTTAACATGACCTTTCGCCTTTTGAAGTCTCTATGATCATAGATACGGGAAAAATGCGGTGATACACACCAATACCCTCCAATAACACCGGGATCAATACGAAAAAAACATGGATCGATATATAATTTTTTCCTTATTGCACGCTTCCACACATGAGCATCTGTGAAAATTTGTAAAAGTCATAGTTTTCGATAAAATACTGATAAATTTGACCAACTGTGACCATCTTATCATCTGTTGCATTAATCGTGGCCCATATTAAATAAGCGTACGTTCTGTCAGGTTTTTGGAACACGGACTGCAGTTGTGCACTCATCTCGGAACTCTCAGGACAATAAAACAAGACCAGACACTGTGCATGTATTTTTAATATGAAAAGTCTAAATTGATACATTATTGTAACTTCTTCAGTCCCAAGGCCAATTTACAATGGACCACTGTGGTATTCTTTTAAACACCTGCAAGTCGACACATTACTGAAGCGCATGCGCATTACAATTCATGAATATCTGACATCTGGCGGATACGCGAAGAATTGCAACCAATTAAATCCGAACCATTATCAATAAACACATCAACCACAGGTGTGAATGCAACATGAATGCGGTATGAATGCGGTATGAATGCGGCATGAACGTGGTGAAGTGCGGTGAAGTGCGTGCCATTCGGAAAAAATCCCCGAAAAAATTTGTAGATGTTGGAGAATAAACGGGGCCGCGGCTGTAAAGACATTTGTAGCGTAGGGAAGGACAGACAGTCTGGATTGGGTATTTGGGAACATTAACAGGTCCCTGGTTCGCTTTAGATCACTTCATCTACCAATCCCCATGGACTGTCCCTCACATGTCCATTATGGTCCACGCCGCACATGCGCCTCCATTCCTAAATTTTAAGTAGTTTGGGGGGAGGGGGGCTGTCAGATCTGCCTATAGGGTTCCTCCCTGGCAGCTTCTGTGCTTGGCTGTGTGTTTTGTGCTGACTTATTTTTCCCCTCTGCTTTCCTCCTTCACAGGCTGGTGGCGGCCATCTTTGATTTTGCCGGGAGAAGGGAGCAGAGCAGTGCAAGAGCTGGGTGGACCCACAGCGCTCATCCACAGCTGATGGGAAGGGACCCTTCAAGATGATGGGAAAGGACCCTTTAAGCAGTTATTGTATAGGCAAAGTAAAAGGTTGGCATAGGCTGAATGTCTGTATGAAAGCTCTTCTCCTGCCAAAATACCAAGGTTTTTTGCTTTTATCTCATGACTACAGTAATTAGGTAACAGTAAATACTGATAATGAAATATGTTGAGGTCCCAACAAAATGGCTTTGGGGTTCAGATAAAATGGAGCAACCGGAAGAAGTGGACTTTTTTTTTTTTGCACTTTATATGTACTCCTTAGACATAGGTTTATTATTATTATATATTTTTTGTATGTGACTGTTAAGGTGTAGCCAGGGAGACTGTACAGTATATGTGATCTGGTGTTTATTTATTTAGTTTTTCAAATGTTTTTACTTTTGTGGCTTGATGTGTAATAAAGCTAAATGTGTGCGTGAGCATATATATATATAATATATATATATATATATATATATATATATATATATGTAACGGGTATTCCCCCACGAATCGCATATAGAGTGTATGTGAGGGGGAACCTATATGTTACCAGGTGTAGTGCGTATACCCTCAGGTTCACAGGAAGCCTGAGCCTCCGCTGATGGGAACCTAGGGTCCTTCTCTGGAACGTTTCTTCAATCAGCGCCTCCACCTATGTGAGATTCTAGGAGTGTAGAATGGCCCTCACATAGGAACATCCATAAAGTAACCAGCCCACACCAAAGGTTATGGCTAAAAGGGTTTACTATAGGGTTCAGTAACATAACACACAGTATCATCATATAGAGTATCAACAGCTCTATGCATAACAAAACATACATTGGGTGCAAGGGCACCAATATTCTCTTGGTTAAGGCCCTTGGCCTCTTCGCCCAATAGTAACACAACCATACAGTGCCCACAATTATCGGGTGCTCGGCATCAGTGTCCCAGTGTCCTGGACCCCCACCCAGATGTGTGGCAGCGCTGCTCACGTGTGTATAGTTGGTGCACATATAGATACCTGCCTGGTCACACGTCCGTGCCCGGGTGTAAAGCTCTTCAAAAAGGATCTGCCGCAGGAATGGGAATCCGCCTCTGCACGTGGTGTCTCCGTCGTGGAGCGTCTCACCCACAGAATGTCTCTTGTAGTAGAGCCTGTCTGAGCCCAGACGCAGGCCACGATCATCGCGTGCAACTGGCACCGGTGGGATATCACATAACACTGTACTGTAGAAAGCAACCCCACCTTGCACAGAAAGGGGCCTTTCCTGAAACTGCCAAACTAACTGCTGTGGCTGCACTCAAAGCCACACTGTCTCTTCTTGTCAGAGCAAACAGCTGTGTCACTGACTAAACTAACTCTCAGCTAATGGCAGGGTCCCTAACTAAGGGGCCTTCCCTATGAACTTACCCACTAACCTAGTGGGGAGTGGGGCCTACCTGGGGCCTGGGGGTAACCTGGGCTAGTGTAAGAAGCCACTTGCTCCTTACACACTTCCTCCCCCTTCCTTCTCCCAGCTCCAACTGACTAGCGTGGTCTCTGTGCAACATTGTATTCTTCTCCAACAGGAGAAACTGCAAACTCTATTTGCTGGCTGGCTGCACGTGATGTGGGTGAAAGGGCAGTCCCCAGAGGCTGCTGGGAGTTTTAGTCCCTTATGGCCCTCTTTAACATTAGGGCCGCGTGCGCGATGTCTGCCGCGCCTGTGCAACCCGGTAATGGCCGCCACTGCTCTCTTCTGCACCTGCGCGACCTTTGGGAGTCCCTGCGCTACAGAGCGCCATCTCTGCCAGTTAGCGCTGACTATATTGGCCGCCACGTCTGCGCATGCGCGAGCCTCCGCACCCTTGCGGACATAACAAAGATTTACGGCCCGTGCCTCTGATGCCACCAAGAGACGCGCTTGCCCCCGCAACTGCCTTCTCACTGGTGAAGGTAAGGGGAAGAGGAACGGGGAACCGGGGAGCCAAAGGGGACCTGGCTACATTTATATATATATATAAAATGGAGATATTACAAGATAAGAGTCCAGTAATGAGGAGACAGCACACCAGGAATGATATTCAAAATGATTCTGTAATGTAGAAAAATACAGGCACCCAAGCCAACGTTTCGGTCTGCAGAGAGCGACCTTCTTCAGTCCTTACTGGACTCCAATCAAGTAATGTCTCCATTATTCTTACCTATGGGATTAGCATCTGGATTTTTCATTAATACAGGGTGTTGGTTGTTGCTTTGGTTGTATATATATATATTGGTTGTTGTTGGTTGTATATATATATATATATACTGTATATATATATATATATATATATATATATATATATATATATATATATATATATACAGTTAGGTCCAGAAATAATTGGACACTGACACAATTTGCATAATGTTGACTCTGTACACCACCACAATGGATTTGAAATGAAAAAAACCAGATCCAATAGAAGTGCAAACTTTCAGCTTTAATTCAAGGGTTGAACAAAAATATCGTATGAAACGTTTAGGAATTGCAACCATTTTCATACACAGTCCCCTTATTTCAGGGGCTCAAATGTAATTGGACAAATTAACACAATCATAAATAAAATGTTCATTTTTAATACTTTGTCGAGAATCCTTTGCAGGCAATGACTGCTTGAAGTCTGGAACGCATGGACATCACCAAACACTTGGTTTCCTCCTTTGTGATGCTTTGCCGGGCCTTTACTGCAGCTGTCTTCAGTTTTTGTTTGTTCGTGGGTCTTTCTGCCTTAAGTTTTGTCTTCAGCAAGTGAAATGCATGCTCGATCGGGTTGAGATCAGGTGATTAACTTGGCCATTGCAGAATATTCCACTTCTTTGCCTTAAAAAACTCCTGGGTTGCTTCCGCAGTATGTTTTGGGTCATTGTACTGTAAAGTGAAGCGCCGTCCAATCAACTTTGCTGAATTTGGCTGAATCTGAGCAGACAATATATCCCTATACACTTCAGAATTCCTCTGGCTACTTCTGTCTTCTGTCACATCATCAATAAATACTAGTGACCCAGTGCCATTGTAAGCCATGCATGCCCATGTCATCACACTGCCTCAACCGTGTTTTACAGATGATGTGGTATGCTTCGGATCATGAGCCGTTCCAAGCCTTCTTCATACTTTTTTCTTCCCATCATTCTGGTACAGGTTGATCTTGGTTTCATCTGTCCAAAGAATGCTGTTCCAGAACTGGGCTGGCTTTTTTAGATATTGTTTGGCAAAGTCTAATCTGGCCTTTCTATTCTTGAGGTTTATGAATAGTTTGCACCTTGTGGTGAACCCTCTGTATTTGCTCTCGTGAAGTCTTCACTTTATGGTAGACTTGGATAATGATATGCTTACCTCCTGGAGAGTGTTTTTCACTTGGCTGGATGTTGTGAAGGGGTTTTTCTTTACCATGGAAAGATTCTACGATCATCCACCACTGTGGTCTTCCGTGGACGTTCAGGCCTTTTTTTGTTGCAGAGCTCACCAGTGCGTTCTTTTTTTCTCAGAATGTATCAAACTGTTGATTTGGCCACTCCTAATGTTCTTGCTATCTCTCTGATGGATTTTCTTTTTTTTGCAGCCTAAGGATGCCCTGTTTCACTTGCATTGAGAGCTCCTTTGACCGCATGTTATGGGTTCACAGCAACAGATTCCAAATGCAAATGCCACACCTGGAATCAACTCCAGACCTTTCACCTGCTTAATTGATGATGAAATAACAAAGGAATAGCCCAAACCTGTCCACGAAACAGCTTTTGAGTCAATTGTCCAATTACTTTTGGTCCCTTGAAAAAAGTTGGCTAAATATTAAAGAGATGTAATTCTTAAACCCTTTCTCCAATTTGGATGTGAATACCCTCAAATTAAAGCGGATAAACTGCACTTTAAGCCCATATTCATTATTTAACTGTAACTTGAATTTATTTAGGTACACAGCCGAAATAACAAAACTTGTATCAGTGTCCAATTATTTCCGGACCTAACTGTATATATTTCTACACTCTTCAGAACCCCCATATATCTACTCTGATCTCTCCTTACACACCTGCTCGTCTCTTATGCCATGCGCAAGGTTGTCTCATCTTTGCACCTTTTACCTCTATAGCTCTCTCCATCTTACAATGTTCCCACTAATCTCCTATCTATGGAACACTCTTCCACTCAATATTCATCAAGCACCTTTGCTTTTCCCATTCACAGCCCAGCTGAAAATCTACCTCTTAAAAGAAGCAACTCATTAAGGGGCCTATTCTTTAAGCCTTAAAAAAAAAATCGCTGGCCGTTTACACCACCAGTTTTTTGAGCAATGCTATTACAGTATTAAGAAAGCCTTGATAACCTGTGATAGCACCATTTCTAAAACGGCGAGTAGCCAGTGACGTGATCTTGGCCTCTCTCAACAGGGCTCATCCGATGATTTGTTCCAGCTGCAGAGAGAGCAGCACAGAGAGAGCCAACTCTCCCTGTGCATATCTCGCCAGCAATCACAGGTTTTTAATTACATTTTTAATACTAGTATAAGTGAGCAGGGGGTCTTTGGAGCAGAACCACGTTGATTTCATGTCTGGGGACCCCCTGCTTCCCATGATACAGACCCCATTATGGGGTGCCGGTATCTCCTATGCATTGCAGTGGTTAATACTGCTATGGTAATGAAGGGGTTAACCTCTCCCGCTACCACCTGGTAGGCCTAAACATCCATCCTTGGGATTACTAACCCCTTCACCCAATCCCTCTACCCACAATAAAAAAAATACACAAAAACAACCCTACTACCCACCTCCTCTACCCCCAACACCACCCCCACAACACATACCGTACAGTAATGGGATAAATAACTATTATCCACATATGGATAATAGCTCATTTGCCCTATCAAAATCAAACATTAGCCAGCCAGCATAAATAAATGAAATAAAACTTTCTACTTCACTTGCCATCATGAATGGTGTCCTCATCAGCATACTCCAGGTCCATGTCCTCCGTTGCCAACAAGAGTATATGAAAAAATACAATTTAATGGGCCCTAACCGCTTAATCACCTTAGAGATGAATAATCGCTATTGTAATTAAGGGGTTAACCCCCGTCACCTGCTACCCACCCGGGAGTCCTAATCATCCACCCAGGGACCACTATACCCACCCTGTACCCATTGATTGGCACAGTGGTATATCATACCCATATAATATGGGCATGATACGCCACTATACTGTAGCATTCAATGGTCAACCTAATAAAAATCATCAAGGCCAGAAATACACAATAATAAAATAAATAAACAAGCACCTAAACATCCCAACAATAAAATAATTAAAAAGCCTAATTGTACACAAGAATAACATTTATCTATCAGCAAAACAGCAAAAGAATAAAAATTATGTTATTCCAAAACTTATGAATACAATTAAATAAACAGCAATCCAACCAATTCAAGAAATTAAACCACTAGCCAACAAATCAATTAAATAAATAAAACCACTAGCTAACAAATCAATTAAATAAATAAAACCACTAGCCAACAAATCAATTAAATAAACAAAACCACTAGCCAACAAAACAATAAATTAATTTAAACCACTAACCAACCCTAAAATGTACTAAAAACAAGCCATCCAAATTCCAAACAATTTAATCAAAACAATACACAGAAATAGAAAAAATTACAATCAATTAAAAAAAAGCATTTGCCAAAAAATGCATTGCCTGTCACTAAAATAAATAAATACAATAAAAAAACCTGAAAAAATACATTTACATACATTCAATATTTAACTTACTTTTATAAGTCTTCACCCTCCGACTCCTGGCATATCACGAAGCTCTCGACCCGTGACGTTATCACCTGCATTCTGTCTCCATCCTCCTTGAAGAACAGCATCAGATAAAAAAAATCTTCTTTCACATCTTGTATCTTCATCTGTCATTATTTTCTTCTTTTCTTAAATCTTCTTTCTTTCAATCCAAAACCCCATGTTAAATCCACACGAGTGTTGTCCCGTCGTCTTCTTGAGCTAAAATGAGACAGAACAGGCCTTATATACTGTAGAGCCTGTGGCGTCAGATTTTAGGGTCAGATGGTACAGCTTCAATCCGATTGGACGCTGTATCATGGCCCGCCTCTTGTTTTTTTTTTTTTAAGGATGTGACGTCATCTCCATGGGAGATACATCACATCCCTAAACCACGTCTCATATCACATGGTATTACAGCAAATGGGATTGAAGACAAGCCCATTGGTTCTGTACCATATTAAATGTAAAAAAGCCTGTCTCATGATACAGTGTCCAATTAGATGTGACATGTAAAAAGCCTGTCACATGATACAGTGTACAATCAGATTGGAGCTGTACCATCTGACCCTAAAATGTGTAGTCACAGGCCATATATAAAGCCTGTACGTCTAATTTTAGCGGAAGATCTCGACAAGGCAACATCCGTTTGAATTTACCATGGGGTTGGACTGAAAGAAGATGATAGAAGATAGAACAAAAGAACAAAATAATTACAGAAGAAGAAAGAAAGTGAAAGAAGATCAAAGAAAAAAGGATTTGTTTTTAACCTGATACAGATCTTCAAGGTGGATGGATACGGATGATAACGTCGCGGGTCGAGAGCTTGCAGATACGCCAGGATTCGGAGGTGAAGACTTCTAAAGGTAAGATAAATGTTGAATGTATGTAATTGTGTTTTTTCAGGTTTTTTTTATTGTATTTATTTCTTTTTATATTTTTGCTTGCCCATTGACTGGTAATGTATTAACCTTTGCCCCTTTAGGGTACAGATAAATTGACAGCTTCCCCATGATCCCCATCACCCTGAGCAAAGGCAGCAGGAGCTTCTCCTGCCCATCACAGTTGTACCGCACCTGAGCCCAAACACCAGCCGCCGCACCCTCATCAACACCTTCCCAATCGGCAGCCCCGTACACACCGGACCCCAATCAAGCCTCTGCACATGCGTTGAGGGGGACAGCCGAGGAGGGGAGGGGGGGCGCAGGCAGCAGGCACCCTGGCACATGAAAATCAATGAAAATAGAAAAACCGCATGGTACAGGCCCGACACAGTTTATTCGAGCATTTGCCCATTTTGTGCCCCTTATGAACGGGGCTTATTCCGGCTGGCGCCAAAACGGAGCCGCGAGCGAGCCGCATCTTGCCGCATCTTCCCCTTCCCGCGCGTTTAATTAAAATGCCCCCCTCCCCTTCCCCTCCCCTTCCCCGAACCCCTGGCTGCTCCCCCTGGCTTGCGCAAAGCTGCGCGCAGCGTCCCCCTTACCCCTGCTGCCTCTGCAGCCTTCGGGGATGCCGGGGAACCCTGGGCCGTGTGACCGGCGCCAGAGTGGCGCGCTGCACGCGCCAGGGAAAACCCCAAATGAGCCGCCGGCTTGCCGTCGGCTCCCCCACACCGCGGCTACGGCCGTGTTCAAATAAACAGTGTCGCCACTGTAGGTGATTTGATGCTTATTTGTTTCGGATCGTGCTGTAACGGGGTTGAGATGTATAGTGGTTATAAACCACTAAGGTGATTAAGGTGGTAGGGGCCATTAGATTGTATTTTTTCATGTACTCTTGCTGGCAACAGAGGACATGGCAAGTGAAAAAGTATATGTGAGTCGCTCCTCTAAGAGGTATATGCTATGATAAATTAAATTAAATTGAACAATTCAACCAATATGTGAAAGTGCTCAATGTGTATAAGTGATAACAAATAATATACAAAGTGTATAAAGTAAATGTCGCAGCTCAAACCCTTAAAGAGAAGGTCCAAGTTCTCCTGGAATGGATAGTATGAAGTTGCTTTTGGGGAGCGCAGATGTCACCAAATGTGGAAAAATATATATATATAATAATATAGTGTAGTAATTCCAATAAAAACGACAACTAGGTATTCACAGAAATGGAGACTCACACTTTCCCAATTGGGAAGTGACGCGATGGAATCACCGGAAGTGATGCGACGCATCACAGCAGCAGGGGCTGACGGCACGAGCCACGCATCTATAGCCTTATGTGTCTATGCACATTGTGTAAATGTAAGTTTAATATTTACTGTTTAAATATACACATCAATTGAACAAACAATGTTGCACTAAAAGTGTAATCTTTGTTATATTGAGGGAAATCGCGCTGAGACCAGTTGCCTTCTATCAATGGGAAGAACTAGACCACATGGATTTACCTATTGCTGTTACCCAATTGGGAAAGTGTGAGTCTCCATTTCTGTGAATACCTAGTTGTCGTTTTTATTGGAATTACTACACTATATTATTATATATATATTTTTTCCACATATGGTGACATCTGCGCTCCCCAAAATCTACTTCGTACTAACAGAGGACATGAACCTGGAGTATGCTGACGAGGACACCCTTCATGATGGCAGGATATAAATGCTGGTTGGCTAATGTTTGCTTTACAATGGGCAAATGCACTATTATCCATATGTATTGTGGGGGGGTTGTTAGGGGTAGAGGAGGTGGGTAGTAGGGTTGTTGTGTGTATTGTTTGTTTATTGTGGGTAGAGGGATTGGGTGAAGGGGGTAGTAGCTCCAAGATGGATGTTTAGGCTTACCAGGTGGTAGCGGGAGGAGTTAACCCCTTCATTACCGTAGCCTCCCAACATAACATTTACAGTAGATTGTAAGCAGGGTCTCATTTAGCATTATGTTGCCTTTTACAGTATCTGTTGCCCTTATTCCCATTGTTTGTAATGTACATTATTCACCTACTATTGCAATGTTGTAAAGTGCTGCGTACATGGTTGGTGCTATATAAATAAAATTAGACATGCATACATTATATTTTTGTATACTGGAGTGCTGTTTTCAGGCTTCATTTTTCTTCTTGTTATACATATTTCGTTACCATATGTCACTGCTGGTGAAATAGTATACTGTGCGGTTATAGATCCCTAGTATTGTTGATGCCGTGTATAAAGTACCTTTCTACTAGAGTGGTGCTTTTTTCTTGTGTTTATGCATCCATAATATCAATACGAAGATTATCAAATGCATATTAGTTTTCCTTTTATTAGGTCACAAACGCACAAGCCCAAAAAACTTGCAAAGTTGCCCATGTCTAATGTTTTGAAGACTTCACTACTATGCCGATATCAACTTGTGGTCCAGTACCCATTTGCCAAATAACTGGATTGTTTTTACACAAATCAATTGAGTTGAGTTTGTCAAGGCCAAATCTAGCGTGATGCAACTTGAAATGTCATAATCATTAACAAAAGGAAAGTAGTGCATCTCTAGAGATTACAATGATGATAATTTAGAGATAAGTGCCTTCTAACAGTCTCAAGTTGCCATGGCAGTAAAATCTCAAGTGGGAAAATACTGTGATGAGCCCATTTCTTCTTTAACTGGAATTTTGATTACAGAACTTTTTTTATTTTTAAAGTTCCAGTGCCATGAACATCACTTTTAGATATCGCCCTTCACTTGCTATATACAGTATCTTAATCTCTTCAGTGCCAAGGCAGGCAATAAAACATACGCTCAACATACACCTTCTTACAGTGGCGGTCGCTTTCATTCTCCTGCGGCCGCCACCGCAATGTGCGGGCAGACGCGGCTGACTTTTTTTTTCTCCGACGCGTGCCGCGCGTCACTGGTGCGGTGTCACGCGTGCCAGGGTTCCCCGAAGGTGGTTGAAGGGGTGGTGGGGTAAGGGGGGGATGCGTGTGTGCGGCCCCCGGACCCGGAGAAGCAGAGGCGGAGCAGCCAGGGGGTCGCGAGGGGAGGGGAAGGATGCGGGGAAGATGCGGCTGGCGCACGGCCAAGTTCGGCGCCAGCCGATATATGCCACGGGAAGACACGGGTAAATGTTAGACTGAAGCTGGCCGCAGCAGTATATTTACTATTTTATTTGTTAACCCATGATTCGCAAGTCTAACTGGTCATGTACCCACGTAAAGCTTTTCACTGGTGCAAAACACAAATGCACCTAACATAATTTATTATGACATTATATCAAAATAATTTGCCTATAGCACATTCAAATATAAAGTATTTACAGTACAGTATATATCATGGAACAGGTTCAGAAAAACTTATCAGTTTTCACAGGATCCTTATCTATAAATTACCAGATATACAGTATCTCTATGTGGTTGATAGCAGAGCAGAAAGCTAGCCACTTAATATACGACTCCTTTTCCAAATACACTTCAATCATCTGCCAGATTACTCATACTAAGATCATAGTTTAGCTTTGGATGAGCTAGCATCTTCAGCATTTCTTAGCATGATTTGTACATAACCATTTATGATACATGTTGTTATGATAATGCCATTAAAATATTCAATATTTTAGTAATACAGCATGCAACAGGTTAACAGGACATTTTAAATACATTTTACTTTGTAATTCTGCCAGGTCATTTAAAAACGAACCTGATCTGTTCTGTGTTTATGCCTGTGGGGTAATTAAGCAATATACTGGATCAATATACTGTAAGTATGTATGTAGGATAAAGTATCTGTCGTCTAAATTTAGCATAGGTTGAACTTGATGGACGCATGTCTTTTTTCAACCTCATCTACTATGTAACTACAGTTTGTAACTATGTAACTAATTGAAAGGATAGTGAACTGACAGGAGAGGATGCACAGGCCTCACTGAGCAGCCAGGACCATCCTCAAAGGCTGATCGCAAATCATTATTGCCCCTCCTGAGTCAAAGCTAGTGAAGGCCAAAAAGTGACAACGTAGATTTTGCATTTGCCTTACAGATTGACAAAATGCAACATAATGCACATAAAATGCGCCTTCCAAATATATGAAATATGTATTTCTGACCGGTAAGTGCAGCTGTTTAATTGATACCTAAAATGAGAGGTTGCTCGAGCTACATACAGTATTTAAGATATCCGTTTGTCCCTCAAAGATTAAAATTAGCCCAACAAAAATAGACGTCTAAATGTGTACAGTATTTTGATCATCAGAGCGCAATAATGTGGGTCATATTATTCTAGGAGGTAAAAGTTATAACATATTTGTTTCTCAGAGCATTTTTTAGTTTAAAAAAAAAAAACTGTTCACCTACTGTATCATAAATGTCAAGAGATCGACGAGTGGGGGTTAAGGACTTGCCCCAAGAAGGTGGGTTTATTCTGTGTTAAGTACAGAGTTTTTGGGATAAAAATCCTGTATTTGGGATATGAAATTGGAATGCAACATAAAGGGTGTGATTTGCCAATACACATGTGGATTCTCTTATTTTCAACTTCAAGCCTCTTTGAAGGCCCTGATATTGTTATGTGGCTTGTTATGTGGTAATGTATTTAAGCTTTCTGACGTTTATCCTGTTTATTTTATGAACTGTCTGCATTCACAGTATGTATTGTATGTTTGTTGTAACATTCGTTTTCTGTAACCAAGCACTGTACTATTTGTTTATATTTAATCTAAAATGTAATAAGTATTGTCTTTGGGCTCTAAATGAATCTAATATCTCTTGAATAGAGTAACCACATTTTAGGACACGTTTAGCTAGATTGGGTTTTGTGTTAATTACATATTTTTCCTGATAATCTGCAGGGGAGGGCGATGGCCCCTGGTTTCCTGCCTCGCTGCCCACTGGTCCTGCAAAGACTGCGTGGGGGTGGGAGGTGGGGGGGGGGGGGGGTGTCGCCTTGCCTGGCCGGTGAGTGGAGCTCATGGAGAAGGCTTCTTACCCCTTGGGGTGGCAATTTGATGGTGAAATTATATCAAAGCGGCAAACTGGCAATTCTAGCTAGAAGAAGGAGAATCAAAATACAGCAATTATAGAAACGAGACATATCATAGGAGATTATTCTAATAGATATAACTTCTTAGTAGTCTAGGGATTTGAAGACTGTTGAGCCCATATAGAGTATTAACCTACTTAGTATTTAATTATCATTTGAAATCTTTCTGCTGTGTTGCAAGCCTGATATGCAATTTAGGCTCCATAAAAATCTTTAATCTGGAGTATTTTTATTTTCATGTTGGATTTATTTTACATATTGGATAAATAAAAGGTTTGTTATAAATGGCATTAAGTCTGTATTTCATGGATACATATTATCTTGCTAATGTGGCCATACCATAAGCAATACTGTGTCACTACTATCACTTAAGTTATGTTGTGGTGTGCACTGAATTAAAAGGGATTGCTTTTTCTCTCAGCTTTATCCCAATTGTTACAATGTTGAATCCCCTGGTAGCACCCATTAGCAATGAGAATGGGCAATGAAATCTTAATAATATTACCTAGACAGTTGAAGCAAAGTAATCCCCTTCTTCATATTTTTGGGGCTGTATATTCTATAATCTCCTATCAAAGCAGATATTAAGATAATGTTAGACCAGATGCAAAATACCATCATGGCTGCAATTTCTGAAATACTGTATACAAGATCTTAACCAGGTCGGCCTTGAGGAAGTTAAAGATTCCTGATTGGATTTAATTGAACAAATACAGCACTGGAAAATACTTTCTCTACTATCCGAGATTAACTGGAAGACCTGGAAGAGCTCTAATAACAACTTTCTCCAAAGATTTTTTTGCCCCTCGTGCCCTTCACCCAAGACCTACTGATGGCAACCCGCCATGCCATGTTATAATATGTTTCCATTACTATATGGACAAACAAAAGGTTTTGCAAGCTGCTAGAAATAATTATAAAATTTCCTTTGAAAACAGCAAAATTAAAAAGTTTTTCAAGATATTTCACCTGAGACATTGAGGAGAAGAAGAGAATTTCAAGAACATTACTACAGAGGAAGCAGCCATTATCTCCCCGTACTTCGGGCGATATCCTTGGCACGTCAAGACTAGCTGTGTTTCTTTCCGCAAATTTTCACACGTTAAGGTTCGAGTTTACTAGTTTTTTATCGCTAGCAGAAATTGAGATTTAGCGTTGTCTGCAATACTGTTAAAAAACTCGTGAGTGATCGCGAGTTATTGTCTTAAAAAGCTAGTTGCAATGCAACCTGTCTTTTATTCCTGTTCATGTGTGCATGATTCGATATCACAGATGTTTAGTACTTTACTGTATTTTAGTACTGTCGAGAAGGAAATGTTTTATTTGCACATGATAACAAGGTTAGAAAGAATAATACAAAAATACAAAGTCGCATCTTGTTTTTAAAATGTTTATTCTGCGCATGCATACACTGGCGACACACTTTATTCGAGCTCGGCTAGTCCCACGAATTCGGGTATACCCGGGTGTATTGAGGTTTGTGACTGTTTTCTGCCCGAGTACATTGAGTTATTTTCCAGGCAGGGATTGAAGCATTTTATTCCCGCTGGCTGCAATACTGCACAGTACATATATATATACTGCATTACAATTCATGAATTTATGCCACCTGGTAGACATGCGAAGCATTGCAGCCTATTAAATCCTAATCATTATCATTTAACAGATCAGCCGCCCATCAGCCAGGCATGAACCCAGGCTGGGAAGGCAAATGCAACGGGGCTTGTCAGAGGTGAGGAGCGGCGCATTCCAGGTATCTGCCAGGTACATACCGGGTATTTGCTCGAATAAAGTGTGTCGGTGCAGTATGTGTCACTATGGAACCTTGTTGAAACGCACATGCGTGTAAATATGAAGCCGGTTGAAATGCATATGCGTGTCATCGCATTTCTGCACATGGGTGTGTGTCACTATGGAACCTTGTTGAAACCCGCATACTTGTAACAAGATGTCTAGTACTACTTACAGTGTACTGTATCTAAACAGTAAATTATATTTTCTACATTTATATGTCAAAGCAATATGAATATATATTTAATTTACTTTAGTACTTTATGTATAGTATGTGTCTACACAGTAAACGCAACTTCACCCAAAAAGTATTTTTAAAGAATTAAATGTTTTATTTGTACAGGATAATAAATTTGAAATCCATAAATTCAATGACGCCTCATGTTCCAAATTTAAAATCTTCCTGTCTTTTTCTTCTTTGCACTGGCTGGCTCTTCTTGGACATTTTGGTCTTTAAAGAAAGAGAAAATATTCAATATTAACAATCTCACCTTATATGATGCAATCCTGAGTTTTTGGCGGTTTGGGGAGAAAAGACAAGGCATGGGGTACAGTACTTTACATTATGACTACAGTATGACTACACATGAAAAACATTATGAAACCATGAGTATATTATTAAATCCTCAGGTTTTTGGGAGTTGGGGGAGAAACAACATGCATTCATGGGGTACAACACTTAACATTAAGACTAGGGGGGTTACATTAGATTTGCAGGGTTTTGGGGGAAATGACATGGCATGTATGCATTTTAGCACTGTGTATTACACTACTGTACATGGCAGTATTGCTGGGAGACTTTCCTGCACCAAGGGGGATGTTTCCTGCACATTGTCTTCTCCCAGCTCCAGACATGCAAATTAAAAAAGAAGCATTAAACAATAAATAATTAAAAAAAAAACACAACTTTTTTAAATTAAAAACATTTATGCGCATCTTTATTTGGTAATCAATTGAACACATGTAGTCGTCCAGTAAGTCAATAGAGGGTTTAGCTCTTTGATGCCTCAAAAGGTGACTGATGGCGCCTCTCAAGCCTCTCAAAATGAATGAGTTCACAGTGATTCTTCCATAATTGCGTCGGACATACAGGGGCAGGGACTCCAAGCAAAGAATGGAGCCCTGTTATGTTCCTCTCAATCTTCTCTATGCGAACTCCCATGCCCCTACTTTCACTTTCCATTATCTCCAAAAAAATCCATCTTGGCCTCCATTCTGTCTTTCTATTACTTGGTTGTGTTATCAAGCATTTCACAACCACTAAAATATCTTGCATGTTTGCAACCGAGCTTGATCTGTTGCTTAGTATGAGGTTGTACTCTGATCGGGTATCGGATGATGAGCGAGATGAGCGGGCGGTGTCTGGTCAGGCATCGGATGATGGGCGAGATGATCGGGGGGGTGGCCGGTCGGGCATCAGCGTGGCTCATTAATGAGCGGGGGATGTCCAGTCGGGCGTTGATGGGTAAAGGGTCAGAGCGGGGACGTCCGATTCTGCTTCGATGTTTGCTGGGGCACTTGAGCAGCCCTGCCAAACAACTTTCGGCCATTTTCTTCTTTTTATAAAAATGGCCGGGATTCTTTGACTTTGGAGCCATTTCCTTAGGCTGCTTTGGGTTGGAAAGAGCAGCCACCGTTCGCTTTCTCGTCCTTGGGACAACAGCGCTCATGTTCTTGTGTCCGATGAAGCTGCCAATATCCATGCAAGAAGATTGAAGGAAGAATGAACAATACAGTATCTGGACAAGAGTTTGTGCAGATACAGGTCAGCGTGTGGGAGAATCCAATGCAGTGTGTGTGCAGCGCACAGCAGGAGAAGAGAGAGAGAAGCAGGTCTGGCAAAAATATTCTCTTTAATGGGAAGCCATAAAATAGAGGGTTGCAACCCGTCTACGCGTTTCGTGCAGGTTATGCACTTTATCAAGAAGTGTCACACATGATACACAGAACATTTAAATACAGCTGACTGACGTTTTGGCGTCAAAACTAGTGATGTCACTAATTATCATATACCAATGGGCATCGCCTCCCTAACACACGCGCCACAAAATCCGGTCGCACCCACAGCCCCAGGGAGCCCACACTCACCTGTTGCTCGTGGCAATCATAGCCATGTACTGCAAGGGACTCCCCTCCGTACCGTAGCTTCACGCATGCGCAGACAGACGAGGCACTACCAACAACCTCCCATACTGATCACCATGCGCGCGCATGTCCACACAGCACAACCAAGTGGCAGTTTGATGAATAAAAAACGCGCACGCAGCTCCCCAGTATTAGGAGGCATAAGAAATAACAATAGCCAAAGTAAAAAACAGACAACATACAACAATCAGCCAAAACAATACATAAACTGAATAACTACTTAGATATATTTAAAAAAAATAGTGTATTAAAAAGTATATGCCTATACATGATGTAAAAACACATGCGCAAACCTCTTGACGAAACATAGGTAAATAATCATAGTAATATTCATAAACATAGTATGTTCATAGATAGAAATGTAAGTATATTACCCAAAAAGAAGTACAATAAATATTAATATCTATAACATCATCCTTATGATAAGCAATAGAAATAGCTGACATCAAGACCTGAACTTCAATATTATTCTTTCAAGTCCACAATGTCTAAAGTGTTTGTCTAAGGCATTGTGGAATCAATGTATACAATTATCATGATTACTCTATATATGCATTAGTAGTCCACATCATAATGCCCCATGAAAGAATGTGGCAAAAACCATTCACATAGAGAAAAGTATGTGTATCCTATTGAGACATAAATGATGATAATATATAAGCCATTACAGCAATCATCATAATGAAATGCTTTTTCTACGTCTACCTATAGTGATGCACAACATTCACAAAGCAATATATTTAATTAAGTCAATATAAATCAATATAGAACACGATGCTATAATTTATCCCAAAAACACTCTGGGATTATAAGATCCAAAATAAGGTTTGGTGGAGTAAGGTGCTCAAAGTGTACTATATATAGGAAGGAGGGGAGCACACTCTGGATATCAATGCATTAATTAGTGTATATACTGGGCATAAAGCAATGGGGCACTAGATACCCTGAAGGTTGGGGTAGGTTGTCCAGAAACAGCCTCCCCTACCTCATTGGGTTGGCTCTGAGTACTCACAGTATTCACTCAGCAACCAGAGTCTCCCCTCCACCGCGTGCTGCTGAAGAGAGATGAAGTCCAGCAAATAGAAGAGAATGCAGCGCACCACGATCCAAAGAGAAGAACAGGTCTGGCCAAAAAATATTCTTTATCAAGAAGTGCTAGACACGAAACGCGTAGAAGGGCTGCATCCCTTGTTTTTATGACTCTTCAATAAAGAATATTTTTTGGCCAGACCTGTTCTTCTCTTTGGATCGTGGTGCGCTGCATTCTCTTCTATTTGTAAGATCCAAAATAAGCCTTCAAAATTCCTATACTAATGAAAACAAATTGTCAATGCATCGCTTATATGTTAAGCTAGGACAATGATCAACAGAAAGATCTATTTCAGTGTGTGGGAGGCTATGTAATTTGTGTGACCTTTTATGCACAGTGTACATGCCGGCATGTGTTGGCGGGTGTGGCCATGAGCTACAGGTGTCAAAAGTGGCCATATACTTAACTTGTGCATGTATGGAACAGTACAGGATAAATACCCCATCACTTCTCTTGTCAATTGCACATTGAATATACAGTACATCGAATACACATCGATTATACAATAGTTTGCTCACTTTATTTTCTACAGCAGCCATGCCGAAGAAAATAATTTCAAAGGATCTCAGCAAGAGAATACAGGATATGTATAAGAAGGGACACAGAATTATACAGATCAAACGCTGATTAGACAGTATACTTCTGGCTTTGATATAACACATACCGCTGTCCGCTATCATGCCCATGGAAAAACTAAAAGTGTAGAGGATTCGCCCAGTCACAACAGAGTAAGTATTTTTGTAGTGCCATCAAATCATCCAATTATTTTAATATATTTTTTAATTATATTACTTAAAAATATTTGTTATTATTTAATATTTTTAATGATATGCTTTAATTAACAATTTTTTTTCCCTTAAAGAAGTTGTGAATTCATTCATGCATTGCCATCTAAAGTACTGTAGTCATTGTGTGTGTTTTCCAAATCAATTTGGGCTCCAGCATTTCAAATGCAGTCTTTTTTCTTTTCTTTTTGTCTTTGCAATGTGTTTGGGGGCTACTATATACAGTCTAAATTTTAGGGAACACAAAGAATTAAAAAGGATCAATTTTTAATTGTTCTCTTTTACTTTACACTGTAGGACGGCAAATCAGCTGGTGGATGAGATCACCGACTCAAATGATGAGCTGTGTGCAGCAACGGTCCGGACGATTATGGAGAAGAGTCCATGGGCTGGACATATGGATGTGCCAAGTAAGTGTTTTACTGTAATACACTATAATGTAATAGTATTGTTCTTGGAAATTCAGCTATAGTGTGGTATGCAAAAACAGTGGTTTTAGTTTACTGTACCTGTAAAATTATTCCTTGTCATTACAGAGCTTATCCTATGATAAGGGAGGTCAACAAGATAAAAAGAGATGACCAAGCATGTCATGGATCGAAAGTGGCGAAACTTTTCAAGATGTTATCTTATCTGATGAGGCAACTGTAGCTCTAGAGCTACAACTCCAGTCCTCAGGGGACCCCAACAGGTCAGGTCTTAAGGATATCCCTGCTCCAGCACAGGTTTCTCAGTCAAAATGACTGAGCCGCTGATTGACCCACCTGTGCTGGAGCAGGCATGCACAGGTGGCTCAGTCAAAATGACTGAGCCGCTGTTTGACCTACCTGTGCTGGAGCAGGGATATCCTTAAGACCTGACCTGTTGGGGTTCACTGAGGACTGGTGTTGGGAAACACCGCTCTTGAGAGATTTGCCACTTTTGCCTTCTGCAAAAAAAAGTCTATCCCTGAAGACGCGGCCCAAGCACCCACTTAAGATGCATGTTTCAAACAGCTGCACTGGGAAACAAATGTACTCCCTTTTTGAATATGACGTGGACCAGGATGCTTAATACTATTTGAAGGTACAGTAATGCACAATGCCAAATGCTGTAGCATTATGAAATGTACTAATTCACAGTATACTTTACCATAATGTAATTTTTTCTAAGCATATCCTCTTCTCTTTGTTCAGGAATCATGGATAAGGTGTTTTTCCAAGAGCAAATTGTCACCCGTATTGTTCAATACATTGCACATGATTTCCCATCTGGTGGTCACCGCTTCTTCCAAGATAATGACCCCAAACATACCGCCTATGCTGCCTATATTCAAGCAAGCTGTATAAACTGGATAAAGATGCCTCCAGAGTACGTGCTGTATTGTTGCGCTTTCTTGTTGTTTTAAACTGTATTGATCATTGCTATTAATTCGCCATTTTTTCCCTTTAACATTCCAGATCCCCTGATTTGAACTCTCATTGAACTGGTGTGGCATGCTCTGAAGGATCATCTAAAAAAGGTTGTGAAACCAGCCAGCAAGGAGGAACTAAGACTAGGAATAAAAAGTTTCTGTAGAGACGTACTCAATGTTGAAAAATGCAACAACTACCTTAATCATATTAGAAACATATTGCTAGTTCTCTTAGAGTGTCATGGGAATGCGACCGGCATGTAGTAAGGTACAGTAAAGGTAAGTATGTTACTGACAGGAAGCAGAAGGTACTGTAGGTTGATGCAACAGTGCTGAGCAAGTAACGTTTTTCTCTCTCTCTTGTGCAGTTTAAATATCATGCCAGCAGTAATTCTTCCTTTTTATATTTAAGACAGTATATGTATTTATATTCGACATATGTATATTACATACAATTAGAATAGCTGTATTCTTAATTATAGGTACAGTACTTTAACTGTTTATGCGTTTTGTAGATGCTAATAATGTACTGCAATTCACTGTCGGCCTTCAAAACTCTAATTCTGCAGTCTTTTTTTTTCTTTCACAGGAACGGCAGCAGACATGGAAGGGGGTGGGGGTGGGATTGACTGAGCCAATTGACGAGTTTGCATAATCACAGTCAATTCCTTGGCCTAATCCCCCCCTCTCTCAATGACAAAGTGAAATCCGATTGCTGTTACAGTAGGCACCCCTGAGGTTAACACCCCATTAAAAGTGTGCATTACTTAACATGTACAGTATATAATAAGCGTGAAATGTTGTCTTGTTGTCAACTGTTACAGCAAATCAAGCATACTGTAACAAAGGTTAAAAAAGTTAATATTGAGAACCAAATATCAAAAATAAGGATATATGCAACATGGGATGCCCCAACTGAATGAGGACAAAGGTAAATCCAGCAGGGAGAAAATTGTGGGTGCTGCAGGCAACAAAGACCTAGTCAAGGTAACAACATATATAGCAAGAGGGTAGCTGAGCACACCTTCGCTCTCATTGGGTGTTCATCACTTGGTGTGGCCACTCACCCCTTGCGCGGTCTAACTCTCCGCCCACGGGTTCTGACTCTGCCCCTCGCTCTGGCGCATGACGGCTGCGCTCATCCAGCCTCCCCACTTATGTGCATTCCAAGCTCCGCCCCGCTTTGATTATGGACAGGACCGGCGTGGGAGTGACGTGCAGTCTAGGCTCCGCCCCCTGACCTCCGTGACGTGCATGGGTCGGCGCGCGATCGGCCCCATCTCCATCCCTGATCAGGCTGCATCATAGGGCACACCTGTGTGCACCAGCAGCCTATTGGATTCGACTTCCTGGTTCTGCCCTGGCTTGCTATTGGAAGGTCTTCCTATATATATCTTCCTGCTGCATAGTGTAGTGTGACGGCTTGCTGCATTCCTGTTCCGTGACCTTGCCTTGCTGTGCCTGTTAACCTCTTGTTGCCTGACCCTACTTCTCTCTGTGAACTCCGCACCTCTCCTCTCCTGATTCCGCTACGAACGACCATTCTCCTGTCTCCAGTCCTGACCTTGGCTAAGTACTCCAACGATCTGCTACTCTTCAATCCCAAACTTGGCTACCCACCCTGATGATCCGCAACGCTCCACTCCTGACCTAGCAAGTACAACTATTCTGACATCTATAATCCTGACCTGGCTTGTACGACCATTCTACATCCTATGCGCGCCCGCGTGGCTGTGGTTTGGCGTTAATCAATTCCCTACCTCAGCACCGCGGTCGCACTTCGTTTGTGGTGAGCTGCGCGTTACAATTACTCATTGTTTGTCTAATTCAAACATCATTTTGTTGCAAAAGATATGGAATTGGTTAATATAAACCCAATTGGATATTTAAGAAAAGACTGGTTTTGATTCAAGAAGGTTATCATGGAGAAACTATGGAATTTCTGTCATTATCATTGGGGTTCACAAACTTTTGCTCACCACTGTACAGATCTATGTAGAATTGTGTGTATATGTGCATATGCTCAGAGTAGTGTATGTCTGTTTCTAAGTTCGTATACAGAATATATGTGTGTGTATCTGTGTTGCTATTGTAACCCTCCTTGCCCAGCTCAAAAGGAGTTTAAATCAAATTGACTATATAGAGAGGCAGTGCTCAGTCTCTCATACCTGTTCAGAGTGCTGGGTTCGTGCAGTCTGGGAGTGGATATGCAGATAGAATAAAGATGGGCACAAGGAGCTTTCATAGTACAAAAATAGCTTTATTCAACATCTTTTTATGAGGCTCACCACACAAGGACATGCGTCACACTAGACATGTTAACTGATGGCAAATCATAAAGTTACTCTGTGCTTCTTTTCCTGGTAGCTCTCACTCCTAAATTGGGGAGGTACGTATGCTTTTTTGCCTTAGAATTGGTTAGATTGGCAATCTCATGTATAGCATCAATAATGACCCATCTCAAGTGAGCCCCCATCGGGAATGCACTCTGCTTTCTAGGATCAGTATCCTAGTACTGCATATCTCGTCCATGCATATTGGATTGGGAGTTTACTAAGGAACTTCCGGTGGCACTGATCCTATTATGCAAGAGTTACTACTCTGAGAACTCCTGCTAAGAACATGCTTATTCCTCTTTCTGTATGAGGACAGTCTAAGGCCATTACTATAGACACTAAATATATAAGGCATGTTCCTTAATTGAAAATAATAAATAGGGACAGGACACTCTTAATATACATAACTATAAACAAACAGATTTACAGGACTCATGGTAAGGCCCTGTGCCAGAACTCTGAGGAACCTGTTTCTAGAACCTTGGGTGGAGCTATATATACTGTACACTTCTATCTCTCTATGGTGATCCACTGACCACAAGACATGCAAGAGAGTAGCAATATGTCATGGTTCCCTCCTGCAGTACTCCTCGTAGAAAAAAAGGGTTGAAAAACAAAGCACGAACAAAGCAAATATCATGAGGTAGCCCCATAAAAAAGATTTTATTTAAGTCTCATAGACTCATAGCATAAACAAATGCACACATCTACATGTTTCGCGCTGCATGTGCTTTATCAAGGTGTATATTAAAAGAAGATCAATATTCTCTTTAAATAGCCACGCCATACCGGCAAGGCTGTCTAGCATGCTCATGATTGGTCTAGCAGCAGGGAAAATACACCACACTATTGGTTCTTCATTACGCCGTGCCCACAAGGAGGAGGGGCTATTGGCAATTCCTCTACTGCACACCAAGTTCCCTAGACATTTTCAAAGGGTTATAAAAAAACACAAAATCGCAAAAGAAACAGACAACATTAAAACAAGAGTAATACATACAGGACACCTACAAGCTCATATTGAGCCCCCAAAATAACCACAACATATATATAAGTATATATGTGTCACAGAGGAGTGCTACTGAGCATGGCAATATATATTTAAAACCAGAGACAGAACATGAAACACAGACAGAGCTCAGTGCACATCCAGTGAAACTTATACATGGTACAGTGCCTAAATATATATGTATAGATATCTATTAAATAAAATGCTCTTTTAGTTTAACATTTTGGCCAAAGTGGTTCATAAAAGCTTCAATCAGACTTAGAACTATGCAACTAATTTTGACAGATTTATTATAAATCATTCTTCCTGGTAATGCACAGGTTATTAAGAATTTATATTAGTGTTAGGGACCCTTGAGATGTGGTCTGCCGTGTAGTGGCTCAGGGGCTTACAACACTTTGGCCAAAATGTTAAACTAAGAGACAATTTTATTTAATAAATATCTATACATATATATATATATATAAAGCAGAAAGTAGCCGTGTTAGTCCAGTTGCGATAGTGCAGAATAAATGAGTTCTTCAGTATTAGGTGATACCTTTTTTATTGGACTAACAATTTATGTCATAGGACAAGCTTTCGAGAGTTCTCCTCTCTTCTTCAGGTCAGCAATACTGATTTACATAGGAATCAATGCTAAAACAGTGTAGAGACAATTGAAGCAACTAATACCTGACAACCCTGGAGTTGGGATCTTCTACATGCTTCCCAAAATCCACAAACCAGGAAACCCCGGCAGACCTATTATAACAGGTATGGATACACTCACGGAACAAATATCAGGCTTAGTGGAGAATATCCTCAAACCTTTAGTCAGAAGCACCAACAGCTTCATACAAGATACCACAGATTTTCTCAATAATCTTAACAACATCAACCAACTACCATCCAACACACTACTAGTTACCATGGATGTAGAATCCCTTTACAGCAACATCCCCCACAAGGATGGTATTGAGGCATGCCTGCATTTCCTTACAACATCTCCCCTGGATCAGAAATACAGCGCGGATGTAATTACCAAACTGATAGAATACATCCTCACACACAACTACTTCAGCTTCAACAAGGAAATGCACCTACAACTAATGGGGAATGCAATGGGTACCAAAATGGCACCGCAATATGCCAATCTTTTCATGGCAAATCTTGAACAAAGATTCCTAACTACATGCCTCCACAAACCCTACAAATACTACAGATACATTGATGACCTGTTTATAATATGGACAGAGGGTGAAGAAAACCTAAAACAATTCCATGAGTCACTAAACTCATTCCATCCATCAATAAAACTCAAAATGGATTATTCTGCAAACCTAATAAACTTTCTAGACACGACAGTAACACTGAAAGATGGGAAACTACACACATCTGTATACAAGAAACCAACTGACAGATGCAGTTACCTCCACAACTCCAGCTTCCATCCCACTCACACCAAACAAGGTATCATACACAGCCAGGCTATAAGATACCACCGCATATGCTCTGACACTGAAGACAGAAACAGGCATCTCACAACCCTGACCGAATCGTTCAGACAGAAGGGATACAAACCAAAGACTATTGCCAAAACTATTACATCTGCACTAAAAGCCCCACGAGAACACCTGCTACAATACAGACAGAAAGAACCTACCACACGCATACCACTAGTGACCACATACAACCCTACCCTAGAGGGAATACGAAAAATAATCAAAGATCTGCAACCCATGCTGACAGAGGATGCGACATTAAAAAAAATCTTTCCCAAACCTCCCATTCTTGCATTCCGGCAACCACCAAACCTCAAACAGAAATTAGTCAGCAGAAAACTTCACAACGATTTTAAAGACATGAATAACGGCACAAAACCGTGCAGCAACACACGCTGCAAACTCTGCAAACATATTTGCCAGGATCCCACAGCCAGTCACAACCATAGAACATTCAATGTTAAAGGATCATACAGCTGCACATCCACGAATATAGTGTATATGATTCAATGCAACAAATGTGACCAAGGTTGCTACATTGGGGAAACCAGCCAAAAATTACAAGGAAGAATGAATATGCACAGACACTCTATACTCCATCACGAAGAAGGAAGATACTGCTCACCTGTGGGACATCACTTCTCACAACCAGATCATTCCATAAATGATTTAAAAATCAAAATCCTCAATGGAATGTTTAAAAGCACCCAAGAACGGAAAACATTTGAGCTCAGAATGATAAGACTCTTTGACACCAAAACCAAGGGACTTAATGTGGACATGGGTTTTCTCACACCCTACCAAAATTGTCTGTAATTATCCTGCTTGCCTCTATTTTTATCCACACTTTCTCTCCCCCCCCCCCCAGCATCCCTTCCCCACCTTTCTTTGACACTATCCCTTGGCTTCACACACTTAACACCCGACCTTATCTACAGTAAATATCTGTTTTTTTTTGTTTTTTTTTTCTCTACACTGTTTTAGCATTGATTCCTATGTAAATCAGTATTGCTGACCTGAAGAAGAGAGGAGAACTCTTGAAAGCTTGTCCTATGACATAAATTGTTAGTCCAATAAAAAAGGTATCACCTAATACTGAAGAACTCATTTATTCTGCACTATCGCAACTGGACTAACACGGCTACTTTCTGCTTTATTCATGATGGAAGATACCCCATATAGCCGTATGAAAAAGACACTGACCAAACTGATTACAAAGGAATCACAACTAAACAGCGACATCTACTTCCTATCAGAATGCAAGAGAAGGAACTGGATACCAAATGGGCTGAAGATCAAAAACCCACTTGCAACAACACACAATTCCCATTTCGCTGAAGAACAATGCAAACGTCTCAGTGAGAAACTGAGAAACAAACTGATCCATCAACTATATGGAAAAAAACAGAAATTAGAACGGCAAAAATGCACAATACTCCAAACCCTACAATTGCAAAGCAGTGCAAATACCATCAAACTGGAAAAAGATATGCAAACTCTGCACAAGAGACTGCAGCGGAACTTAATCAAGAAGAAACAGAAGAAACTACAACGCCTTTCTCACTATGACGGCAGACCATGGACACAACATAAGGGATTTCAAACCAACAAAAAGCAGGACAACTACGTAGAACTAGAAACCAGAACTGACTCTTCAAGACAGATACACAACCTGAACCCAGAAGAGCCCACAGCCTGCCATAGAGTTATAAACCTGTCTGATTATAAACTCTCAAAACCTGAGACCTCAGTTCTCTCCAAGGGACTAACATTCTGTCCCACCACCAAACTGGATCAAATCCAATTATTCTCAGACCTAGAAGAATTCTTCAGGAGACTACGACTGAAAGAATACTTCCACAAAAAAGAGAGCACCCCCATAATGACAGAGAACAACAACAAGAAGAAGAACACGTACTTCACACCACCAACAGGACGCAACATCATACTTGACAGCTACATACAGAGCTTAAGATCACAAGTTTCCTTACTAGCATCAACACAGCAGAAAAAAACTATGTACAACCTATCCCCCATGGAGAGATCTGCAATCAAGGAACTGCGAAACAAAGACAACGTCACCATCAAACCAGCAGATAAAGGAGGCGCAGTGGTGCTTATGAACTCAAATAAATACATAGAAGAAGGCAATAGACAACTCACAGACAACACCTACTACAAGAAACTCACGCATGATCCAACCCAGGAATATACAAAGCAACTCATGAATCTCATTCAAACATTCCCTAACCACCTGCAACCACAATTGAAGCAACTAATACCTGACAACCCAGGAGTTGGGATCTTCTACATGCTTCCCTAAATCCACAAACCAGGAAACCCCGGCAGACCTATTATAACAGGTATGGATACACTCACGGAACAAATATCAGGCTTAGTGGAGAATATCCTCAAACCTTTAGTCAGAAGCACCAACAGCTTCATACAAGATACCACAGATTTTCTCAATAATCTTAACAACATCAACCAACTACCATCCAACACACTACTAGTTACCATGGATGTAGAATCCCTTTACAGCAACATCCCCCACAAGGATGGTTTGAGGCATGCCTGCATTTCCTTACAACATCTCCCCTGGATCAGAAATACAGCGCGGATGTAATTACCAAACTGATAGAATACATCCTCACACACAACTACTTCAGCTTCAACAAGGAAATGTACCTACAACTAATGGGGACTGCAATGGGTACCAAAATGGCACCGCAATATGCCAATCTTTTCATGGCAAATCTTGAACAAAGATTCCTAACTACATGCCTCCACAAACCCTACAAATACTACAGATACATTGATGACCTGTTTATAATATGGACAGAGGGTGAAGAAAACCTAAAACAATTCCATGAGTCACTAAACTCATTCCATCCATCAATAAAACTCAAAATGGATTATTCTGCAAACCTAATAAACTTTCTAGACACGACAGTAACACTGAAAGATGGGAAACTACACACATCTGTATACAAGAAACCAACTGACAGATGCAGTTACCTCCACAACTCCAGCTTCCATCCCACTCACACCAAACAAGGTATCATACACAGCCAGGCTATAAGATACCACCGCATATGCTCTGACACTGAAGACAGAAACAGGCATCTCACAACCCTGACCGAATCGTTCAGACAGAAGGGATACAAATCAAAGACTATTGGCAAAACTATTACATCTGCACTAAAAGCCCCACGAGAACACCTGCTACAATACAGACAGAAAGAACCTACCACACGCATACCACTAGTGACCACATACAACCCTACCCTAGAGGGAATACGAAAAATAATCAAAGATCTGCAACCCATGCTGACAGAGGATGCGACATTAAAAGAAATCTTTCCCAAACCTCCCATTCTTGCATTCCGGCAACCACCAAACCTCAAACAGAAATTAGTCAGCAGAAAACTTCACAACGATTTTAAAGACATGAATAACGGCACAAAACCGTGCAGCAACACACGCTGCAAACTCTGCAAACATATTTGCCAGGATCCCACAGCCAGTCACAACCATAGAACATTCAATGTTAAAGGATCATACAGCTGCACATCCACGAATATAGTGTATATGATTCAATGCAACAAATGTGACCAAGGTTGCTACATTGGGGAAACCAGCCAAAAATTACAAGGAAGAATGAATATGCACAGACACTCTATACTCCATCACGAAGAAGGAAGATACTGCTCACCTGTGGGACATCACTTCTCACAACCAGATCATTCCATAAATGATTTAAAAATCAAAATCCTCAATGGAATGTTTAAAAGCACCCAAGAACGAAAAACATTTGAGCTCAGAATGATAAGACTCTTTGACACCAAAACCAAGGGACTTAATGTGGACATGGGTTTTCTCACACCCTACCAAAATTGTCTGTAATTATCCTGCTTGCCTCTATTCTTATCCACACTTTCTCTCCCCCCCCCCCCCAGCATCCCTTCCCCACCTTTCTTTGACACTATCCCTTGGCTTCAAACACTTAACACCCGACCTTATCTACAGTAAATATCTGTTTTTTTTTTTTTTTTTTTTTCTCTACACTGTTTTAGCATTGATTCCTATGTAAATCAGTATTGCTGACCTGAAGAAGAGAGGAGAACTCTCGAAAGCTTGTCCTATGACATAAATTGTTAGTCCAATAAAAAAGGTATCACCTAATACTGAAGAACTCATTTATTCTGCACTATATATATATATGTATGTATATACACATATATACTGTACCGTGTATAAGTTTCACTGGATGTGCACTGAGCTCTGTCTGTGTTTCATGTTCTGTCTCTGGTTTTAAAACAAGTGTAGCCAGGCCTGGTTTCACTGGCTACCAGTCTGCCCTCTCCTGGCAGTAAGCCCTAGTAGAGCAGGCCTGCCAGGAGTAATCATGGGTTTTCCCCACCTCCTGCAGCTTCAGTGAGTCACAGGGAAGGCGGTGCAACTAGGCCTTGTGTCCAATCAGGGACTCAGGGCTGGTTCCTGCTTTTCCTGTACATAATGAGCTGCACTTCCTGTTGTCAGGGCTCTGCCAATTCGTGGGCCCTCCCTTATGGAAGTAGCAGGAGACTATTCCTCTTACTCTACCATGGAGTAAGAGAAGAGCTAGGACTGCTTCTGGTGCCCTAGGCTGGGAGTGCAGGTCCAAGGACATCCTGAGGGTGAAGGCCCTAAGCTCTACTGATGGTTGCTGTGTATGCTGTATGAAGCCTGCAGTGTACAATAAAATGTTCCTTTTTCACTATACCTTCCACCCGAGACTGCAATCTATCAGGGAAAGGGAATATAACTCTCCTGCAGGAGATTGCTCCCCTCATTCCAGGGGCCTACAAGAGATGGAGGCACTGTCACCATGAGTACATTATCAGTCTATACCCCAGAAGCCTGTTCTGACATCCCCTACCACCATGCGGGAGACTCAGATCGACTGTGAGCCAGCAGGTATGCACCACCACACTCCATGTAGCAGCAACATCTCCAAGAGGGAAGGGGGTGGGGGGGGGGCATGGGCTACACAAGTATACAGAAAAATTAAAACAACAAAACTGATTGCCATCTAAACGAAGTAGTAATAAGCAGTGAGCAAATCCATACGATGTCTTCACTTAAAACATGAGCCAGTAAAGTTATACTTTACACTCAAAAGCTACAAAATGAACATATAAATAAACCATAAAACTAAAAAAAGATCAACATACATCAATCGAATAAAAACAACAAAACTAAACCATTGATACTTGCTTAATTACTGCAAACAGCAAAGATTCGTTGTTATGGATATTATAAACCTATTTGTAGGCTGTTGGAAAAGTTCTATAACACAGATCATACTGTACTCCTACTGATGTTCTGTATGATATTAAAAAATATTGCTCACAGGATAAATAAAAAGCATGTAGCATATTGCAATAGGAGAAAATCTGAGTAGAAGGGAGACACATTCATTATGAACATGATCTTATATTAATATTGATTTTTATGTTTTTAGTCACTGTTCTGTTATTTTACAGTTTTATTCTCCTAACTAAAAATATCTATAGGAACATTTTGTTTTATAATTTTTTGGTTTTATGGTTTATTATGGTATTATTGAACCCTGGTACCTGAGTGTATACAAATTATTCTATAAATCTTGTAGTATATATGCAAACTACATGAACATGAAGATATTTCATTTAAGTTATTTAATAGACCCGTTTGTGATAGACAACTGGGTCATGATTTGATCATACAAAGGAATTTCATAGAGTTTTCATAAAAAATTACCAAGCTCCCAGTCAACGTTCAAGCCCATTGTAACCCTCGTTCTCAACGAGTATATCCAAAAGGCTTCCCGCTGATTCAGAATCTTGGTACTATCCCCTCCCCCCTTTTGGGGGAGGGAACATGTTAAATTCCTTGAAAACTGAAATTCTCAATACTCCCTCAGGTACAACTTGAAAAGTGTTTCAGTACTGGATGGTTGACATCAGTCTTGATTATAAACCTAACATGCTCCATAATCCTTACTTTTAATTGGCTAACAGTTCTCCCAACATACTAATGTCCACATCCGCACAGTAGCAGATAAATAATATATTGGGATTTACAGTTGATAAATGATTGTATTTTATAGGTTTTACCAGCAGCATGGGAGGAGAATGTGGAACCTTGTTTCATTTTTTTGCATATATTGCAATGATTACACACGTATAATCCTTTGGGGGGTGTCGTGAGAGTTGGGGCCCATGTCTGAAATAATGTAGGGGAAAGGGATCCCGCTAATGTTTTGATTTTTCTGAAAACCATTTGAGGACCATCCTGTACATAAGGTCTAAGCAAGGGGTCCATAGACAAGACACCCCAGCGTTTCTTCACAATAGATTTAATTTGGTTGGCTTGAGAGCTACATTATATTATGTGTTTAACAATGAGGTGTCCGATTTAAAGGATTCTTTTGATCTACTATCAAATAGATCTGATCTACTCATTTCAGAGACTTCTCTATATGCTTTAATAATATCAGGCTCATATCCCCTTGCTTGACACCACAACATGATGTCTCTGGACTGTCCATGGAAGTCTTCATCCTTTGAGCAGTTACTTCCAAGGCGCATGAACTGCCCTTTAGGTATGCCTCTTAATAAACTTTACGGGTTTCATCTGCTCGCTTTCAGGAAGGAGATCCAAGCGTTCGCTTTGGGAAATATATCCGTGTGACTTTATAACGATGTATCAATATATAATAATAAATCTAAAAATGTATGTGTTGATAATTAAACGTTAAGGGGAATTTAAGGTGATAATCATTGTGATTTAAACTTTTTATGTATTCCATAAGTAAAGTGACACCCCCATCCCAAACAAATAAGAGGTCATCTATAAAACGCCTGTGAAATATAATGTGATCCCTAAATTTGTTCCCATCTCCAAAACACGTGGAACGACTCTCAACAACCCATTAACAGGTTCGCGTATGAAGGGGCAAAGCTGGTGCTCATAGCCGTTCCACGCATTTGGAAATAGTTAACACTATCAAATAAGAACTTTCTTGGATCTGTTTAATCAGATCCCCACTATCATTAATGTAGGATTCTAAAGCCTGCACAAGGGGCTGTGGGTACAAATCCACATATCTAGAAATTCCATCTTCCAAAGACCCAATACTGGAGACGTAGGCCTCCCAGGAGGGGAAACCAATGTCATGGATTTTAGGGAGATTGTGAAACAGAGGCATGGGTGGTGCGGCTATTTAAAGAGCATATTGATATTATTTTAGTATACACCTTGATAAAGCGCACTTGCAGTGCAAAACGCATGCGTGTGCACATTTGTTTGACCTATGAGTCTATGAGACTTCAATAAAATCTTTTTTATGGGCCACCTTTTGATATTTGCTTTGGTTAGTGCTCTGTTTTCAACCCTTTTTCTCTGGAATTAACTCTGCGTATTGTACAACTGGGACTGGCTGGGACTCATGAAGGATGGAAGGCATAAACAAAGGAAGATCAAAGTATTGGTATTGGGCTTATGTTGATGTTATTTAGTCCTTTTATTCGGCCATGGATATACCTTTTGTATCTAGGTCATCTATGGCTACTATACTGTCATAGTGCTGGCAGTAAGCCATGGAACAATCAGGTTGCCAGTAGCTTATATGAGGTTTTTCCTCTCTGAGGAGCTGCACTTGAGTGACAGCGGGAGGTGGTGACATTCGGCCTGGGCATGACCAATCATGAGACAGACCTGGTGCCCTCCTCCTGGATATACTTAATGGCAGTTCCGCCCCAAATTCAGTAGTGCCTCTACCCACTTGAGAGGGGCAGGTAACACAACCAACTGACGTTTGGGCCTTCTCTGGTTCTCTTACCTCCAGGGGACAGTGGGTGTGTACCTGTAAGGCCTCGGGGGACACCTCTCCCAAAGAGGGTTCCCCCCGCGATGCCACTTACCCGGCGTGCTCCGGCTCCATGACTTCAACGCCGCGAGCGGGACCCTCCTTCTTCCTCCCCGGTCCCCGCGCTTGCCACAGGACGCGCGCATGTGCGCGCACGCAATCACAGACCTTTCTGTCCTCCCGCAGGAGAAGCTCCCGCCCCCAGCTCGGGTCACGCGCACCTCCCCCGCATGGTACACACATCTAACGCGCGTGCACCGCTCACAAGCCTCGCGTCAAGCTAATCAGCTGTGGCACTGTCCCTCACCTTTCCCTGCCTCCCATGGGGCCGCTCATCCATTCCTCCCCCTCTTTCCATTGGGCTCTGCTCTCATTTATACCCTGCTCAGCCATTCCTTCTTTGGCTGAGCATAGCTTTGTGTGACCTGTGTTATCCACGGTCGTGCCTGTATCAGTTCCTGTCTCTTTTTCTTCCTTAGTGATCCCTTGTGTACCGAACCGGCTTGGCTGTGGACCCGCTCTGGACTTCGACCCTTGGCTTGTACCCTGACCTCCTGAACTCTCCAACTCTTTACCTTGGCTTGCGGATTCTGACCTACCCCCCGGCTCTGGACCCCAGGCTCTCGGTACCAACTATCTTCTGGAACCTCCCTTCTCGTCTGGCGAGTATCTTACTTTATCTTATACTCCCAGACGGTTCCAGACGCCTATTTTCCACTTTCCAGGCGTGTCCCCATAGCTGTGGGTGCAGTAGTTACCCATCTCACCTCAGTTTCGGGGTCCCTCCTTGTCCGTGGTGAGCACAGCGTAACATTATGCTCAGCCCAACGGACATGGACCCCGAAGAGGTTGAGCAACCAAGCCCCATGCAGCGACTTCTCCAGCTAGAGGCGCAGCTTGCCTCCATGACGCAGGAGCTCTCTAGACTGTCCTTGTTGCAGCCTTCTCAAGGCCCCTCTGCCATGGCAGCGGCGTTTCCCTCTCCGGGTCTTCCCGTGGCTGTTGATCCTCATCTCCCGGTTCCCAACCGCTATGCAGGGGACCCCCACGAGTGCAGAGGGTTTCTCAATCAGTGCGAGATTCAATTTGAATTATCTCCTTCGCGCTTTCCTACTGCACGTTCAAGTGTGGCCTATATTATGTCTCTCTTGAACGGAAAGGCCCTAGCCTGGGCATCCCCCATCTGGGAGCGGGAGCCTGCCATGACGCGTGACTATCCTCGCTTTCTTCAAGAATTCAGGCAAGTATTTGATACGCCTGGTCGCCAAATTACGGCAGATTCTTCTCTCTTTCATATTTCCCAGGGTACTCGTCCTGTCACCGAGTATGCTCTGGACTTCCGGACCATCGCGGCGGAGACCTCCTGGAATGATGACTCACTCTCTGCAGCTGTTTGGCAGGGTCTGTCGGACGCCATCAAGGACTAGCTGGCCACTATGGAGAGACCAACCAGATTGGAGGATCTCATTGCGGTCTGCATCTGCGTGGACCAGCGGCTACGAGAGAGAAGACTTGAACGCCCTCTTCCTCGTACCACCTCCTCTTGGTCTATCAGCCGTAGTCTCGTCCATTACGTTCCCCAACCCATGGATGAGCCTGAACCTATGCAGCTCGGAAGTCATCGGGGATCCGCGTCTGAGAGACAGCGCCGACGAGAGGGTGGACTGTGCCATTACTGAGGTCACCCCGGTCATCTGTTGGTAAGCTGTCCCCTGCGGCCGGGAAACGCCAGGACCCAATAAGGGATGAGAGTGTCTCGTTGGGTGTCATCTCTTCTCCTCTTTCTTCTTCTAAAGAACTTCCCACTCGAATAATGCTGCCTAACTCTGTGGCCTGGAATAACTCTCTGATCCCCGCCTCTGCATTTATAGATTCTGGGTCTCAGGGAAACTTTATTGATCAGAGTTTTGCCTATAGGAATGGGATTCCCTTCCGATCTAGGGCTGTTCCAGTTGGTCTGGAGGCCATAGACGGGTGTCCACTCCAACCAGCTTTTTTTTCCCTGGAGACTTGATCTCTATCCCTCTCCACGGAGGACGGTCACCAAGAGAAGATTATCTTGGACATGATCCATACTCCATCAATAGATGGGATTCTGGGACTCCCATGGTTGCAACTACACAACCCACAACTGGATTGGGTTAATAAAGAACCCATACGATGGAGCCCCCAGTGCCTCAAGACCTGTCTTCCCCCCAAACGGATGTTTGCCAGAGTGGATTTACCCGCAGAGTATAAAACTTCCCTCCCAACGGTCTACTGGGACCTGGCGGACGTTTTCGATAAGGTACGTTCTGAAGTGTTACCTCCCCATAGAGACTTTGACTGTCCTATTGACCTTCTTCCCGGTGCTACCTTACCCAAGAGCCGTTCTTACCCTCTATCCATACCCGAGACCAAGGCCATGGCTGAGTATATCCAGGATAATTTGAGGAAGGGGTTCATCCGCAATTCTTCATCTGCAGCTGGAGCTGGATTTTTTTTTGTTAAGAAAAAGGATGGTTCCTTGCGCCCCTGTATTGACTACAGAGGTCTTAACAAAATTACGATCAAGAACCATTATCCACTGCCACTCATTTCCGAACTCTTCGATCGTCTACAGGGGGCAACAATTTTTTCCAAACTTGATCTCCGCGGAGCCTATAACCTTGTCCGCATCCGTCAGGGCGACGAGTGGAAGACTGCCTTTAATACCCGGGATGGGCATTATGAATACCTAGTCATGCCTTTCGGCCTGTGCAATGTCCCGGCAGTCTTCCAGGAGTTTGTCAATGAGATCTTCCGTGATCTCCTCGACAGCTTCGTTATCGTATACCTTGACGATATCCTTAGTTTTTCTAAATCCCTCTCTGACCACATTCAGCACACCAAATTAGTCCTGTCCCGCCTTTCGGGAGAACCATCTCTACGCTAAGCTAGAGAAATGTTCTTTTCATCTTTCTTCCATTCCCTTTCTTGGATACATCATTTCTAGCACTGGCTTCTCTATGGACCCAGTCAAACTCAAAGCTGTCTTAGAATGGCCACAACCCACTTCCCTGAAAGCCACACAGCGATTCTTGGGATTTGCGAATTACTATCGTAAATTCATCAAGAATTTTTCTTCTACCGTGGCCCCCATTACTGCCCTTCCCAAAAAGGGAGCTAACACAATAGTTTGGTCTCCTGCAGCTCTCCAAGCTTTTGACTCCCTCAAAAAATCTTTCACTTCTGCTCCTATTTTGCATCATCCTGACCCCGGGCTTCCCTTTACTTTAGAGGTAGACGCATCCGACGTCAGTGCTGGCGCCATTCTCTCTCAGAGACAGTCCCCACAGGCCAAACTTCATCCCTGTGGGTTCTTTTTAAAAAAAAATTCTTCGGCAGAAGGAACTATGACGTCGGAAACAGAGAGCTCCTGGCTATTAAACTCGCTTTTCAGGAATGGAGACATCTTCTGGAGGGAACAGAGACCCCCATTTCAATTTTTACTGATCATAAAAATTTACTTTACATTGAGAGTGCACGTCGCCTTGGGGCACGTCAGGCTCGATGGTCTCTTTTTTCCCCGAGATTTAATTATCTCATATCTTACATTCCTGGCTCAAAGAATCAAAAGGCAGACGCACTTTCACGTCAATTCCTGTTCCAGGACAATTCCGAAGTTATCTCCGAAACAATCTTACCCTCCAAATATATAATTTCGGCCAACTCTTTTGATATCCTGGATCAGGTCATGGCAGAACAATCTAACCTCCCGAGGGGTCTTAAGGTGCCGGTCGGCCGTCTGTATGCAGCTCCACGCTTACTTAAGAAGATTTTTGAGTGGGGTCATTCTTCTAGGTCAGCCGGTCATCCAGGCATTAGCAGAACTTCTGACCTCATTAGTCGTATCTTTTGGTGGCCAACCATGTTGCAGGACATTTCAGAGTACGTAAAAACCTGTCCAATCTGCGCCCAGGTTAAGACCATTCGTAAAAGGCCGTACGGTCTTCTAAAACCCCTCCCTATACCAGAACGCCCATGGAGTCATCTGTCCATGGACTTTGTAGTGGAACTTTCAACCTCTAAAGGGATGAACACCATTTTGGTTGTCGTGGATCGTTTTTCCAAGCAGGCCCATTTCGTCCCTCTCAAAGGCCTACCCAATTCCGCCACCCTGGCAGACGTTTTTGTTAAGGAAATATTCCGCATTCACGGAGTTCCTCTTTCCATCGTATCCGATCGAGGTACACAATTTGTCTCAAAATTTTGGCGGGCCTTCACTCGCAGGATGGATATCACCCTCTACTTTTCTTCCGGGTATCATCCCCAAACTAATAGGCACACTGAGAGAACGAACCAGACTCTGGAGCAATACCTTCGATGCTTCATCGCGGACAGCCAGGACAATTGGGTAGATTTACTTCCGTGGGCAGAGTTCTCCCATAATTCTTTAAAGAACAGCTCCATGCTGAAATCCCCTTTTTTCATTAATTATGGTTTTCACCCAGGTCAGCTGCCCATCACCTCAGTTCCTTCCGTGGTTCCAGCGGCCGATGACCGAATCAAGGATCTTCAGGAATCCTGGAAAAAGATCCAAGAGGCTTTGAGAAAGGCAACCCACAGACAAAAGGCACAGGCAGATCTTCACCGCCACAAGGGCACCAGTCTTCAAGCCAGGGGATAAGGTCTGGCTCTCCTCCAAGAACATTAGACTGAAGACTCCGAGCCACAAGCTGGAGGAGCTCCCGCCCCCAGCTCGGGTTGCGCGCACCTCTCCCGCACGGTACACACGTCTGATGCGCGTGCACCGCCCACAAGCCTCGCGTCAAGCTAATCAGCTGTGGCACTGTCCCTCACCTATCCCTGCCTCCCATGGGGCCGCTCCTCCATTCCTCCCCCTCTTCCCATTGGGCTCTGCTCTCATTTATACCCTGCTCAGCCCTTCCTTCTTTGGCTGAGCATAGCTTTGTGTGACCTGTGTTACCCACGGTCGTGCCTGTCTCAGTTCCTTTCTCTTTGTCTTCCTTAGTGATCCCTTGTGTACCGAACCGGCTTGGCTGTGGACCCGCTCTGGACTTCGACCCTTGGCTTGTACCCTGACCTCCTGAACTCTCCAACCCTTTACCTCGGCTTGTGGATTCTGACCTACCCCCCGGCTCTGGACCCCAGCCTCTCGGTACAAACTATCTTCTGGAACCTCCCTTCTCGTCTGGCGAGTATCTTACTTTATCTTATACTCCCAGACGGTTCCAGACGCCTATTTTCCACTTTCCAGGCGTGTCCCCGTAGCTGTGGGTGCAGTTGTTACCCATCTCACCTCAGTTTCGGGGTCCCTCCTTGTCCGTGGTGAGCATAGCGTAACAGTACGATACCTCTGCCTCTGCTATAGGAGCAGGGAAGAGCTGGGACTGCTGCGGGTGCCTTTGGCCTGTAGTGAAGGTCCAGGGACCATTCTTCACTGGGTAGCTGAGAGACTGCATCGGGCAGAACCTTGCCTTGATACTGTGCTGTACAGTGAGGACAATAAACTGTTCCTGTTGTTATACCTCCTGTCTGGTGTTTGGCCTTACTGGGGGAGAGGTAATTGTTCTACCATGGGTGACCACCTTCAGTTCCCTGGAGCCTACAGCAGATGGAGGCGCTGCACTGCTAAAGAATATGTAGGGTATGAACCCCAGAAGCCTAGTCCTGTGTCCCCAAAACCACCGGCGGACGACTCAACCCTCCTGTTACCAGCAGGTATCATGCACTTGTTATAGTTATTATTGCCATTATTGTGAGTACTGCAGTATGTTTCACTAGACTAAGAACTTTTTCACTTTTGTGTCACACATGACTGTTTCAAGTGCCTGTTAAAATCTAATTCAATGTCGTCCAGCCTGAATTTATGAGATTGCATTATTGTGCTTGTGAGGGTCTTTCAGCTGAGCACCATTTCTGAACTCTAATTCTAGTACTCCTCGTAGACCTGTAGAAGAGGTTAAGAGGTTAACACAGAAGAGTTCAGTTCAGACTCGGGGCCGGTAGGAACTAAAACAGTCCATGAGGACAGTGGTCATCTTAGTTTGTAAACAGTATAAAACCCCAATCCAGTCTGCTAGTACTTTACTTGTCATCTTTTTGTTTACAGACCAGCTGATTGAATAGTCTCTGTTCCCTAGTGCTGCATCTTTCCCTGTTCTCTTTATTTTTTCTTCTAGTTTTGCAGATCTACATGTGTCTTTTGTTTTTCCCTTTGCACTATTTCACCCTGCTTTTTGTTTGTCCCCTGCTACCATTGCTTTTGTTTGTAGCATTATAGGCCTTGCAGCTAACTTTATTTTGTCTTGATATTTCTTTTAGTACTTATTGCCCCGTGCTTTTTATTTGTTCCCCTAGCTACCAAAGCTTTTTGGTGTATCACTGCACATTTCGTGGGTTCAATTCATCATGATACAATGCCTTCTGTACAGTCATCCTACAGTACATCATATCATGGCGAGGGGCAGTACAAGAGTGATAATAAGGAGATCATTTTATTATCTTACTCATAATCATTTATACTTGGTTCCTATAAGAGCGGTTGAGCGTTATTACTGGAGGAATCTGCAAAGCATGAAAAGGCATTATAAACAATTTTAAACTTTAAACTGCTCTATAACAAATATCACAGATGCAAATACTGTAATAACTGATGTGAAAATGTTAAAAAGCTAAGTGGTCCCACTTTATTACAGCTACTGAATACATACTCTACTAAAACAAGTGCTAAGTGTTCATTTCTTTTTATAGTTACAACTGGAGGCACGTCTTTATACATTAGTAAATAATTAAAATATTTTGTTGAATGGGCATAAAAATTAATCCTTACAAAACTGTAGGGAAATAAAAGCTCACTCACCACAAGTATGAAGTCCTGGATCCTTTGAGATAACAAGACTTTAGATTAATAAACAGCAAAACCCATGAGAAATAATGGAATTTAATGTATAACTCATACTCCTACAATATAAGCAGACATGTCTGCATCTAGAATGCTAGATTCGATTCATAAAAATAGAAGGAAAAATGAATAAAATAAAGCATCAAAAGGCTTGTTCCAGGATATAGAGACATACGTGATATTTGCAATATATTGTATTGAGGAGTCACTTTTATAGCAGCGGTGTCATGTAGTTTGGTTATTTTTGACAAATGCAGATTTTGTTTTTTTCTTTCTTTTCTCCCCTGTATGATAACTTTGAGAATGAATACTCATCTCATAGAAGGTGGTAATCGCCTACACTCACCTTAAAGAACATGTCAGTGGAATAAGTGCACATTGCTCCTACAGTATGCAAGGCTGCATGTTATTGAGTCAAAAATCTGCACATTACTTCATTTTTGCTTTTTCATTTTGTTGGGAACGGGACAAAGTGCTCTGTGAGGCTTATGGCATAGGAGAACTATTAGAACTACTTGTAAGATATTTCAATTTACTGTTTTAAGGATTTTTGCTGAAATAAAAGGAGTATGTTCTTGAAACATTTCCATAGTAACCCATAATGACCCAAACTGTTTTATTTTTCTTCCATAGGACATTCAAATTAAATTGATTTGGGATAGAGGTGCGTACTTAATCAGCTCACACATATATAAGAAAACGACCTTAACCATTACCACAACCCCCACCATCATGTCTTTGCTAAAGAAATGGCTTCTAAAAAATGGGGGGGTTATTTGCTCTTTTTTTTCAGAGACAGATGGGGAAAATAGGTAATTTAAATACATTATTGCATTGAGATACTGCATGCTGGAACAGGAAGAAGCAGTCATGGTCTGGACAATGAGGGAGCAGGAAGGGTCCCTGTTGCAGTGCTTCGGTGGGCTAGGCCAGAATTTCCCCCCAGGTCCCAGGTAGTCCCCTGAGCCACAGTAGAGAAGCTCTATGTGTATGCTGTAGGGAAAGGCCTTAGGGTAGGGACCATTGTTACCAAAGCAATAGGGTGAAATGCAAGACATTTCCTGAAGGAGAAGTGTTACCTGTTCTCCATTCAGATTCTCCATACTCTTGGTATTCGGAACAAAGCTCTATCCTGGATCTCATCCTAACTCTCCCATCGTACTTTCAGTGTCTCTTCTGCTAACACCTCCTCCTCCTCTATTGATCTCTCTGTGGGGGTACCCCAGGGCTCTGTCCTGGGCCCTCTTCTCTTTTCTCTGTACACACTCTCTCTAGGTGACCTAATAACATCTTTTGGGTTTAAATATCACCTCTATGCTGACGACACACAAATATACTTTTCAACACCCGACCTTACACCTGCTGTACAAACCAAAGTTTCTGAATGTCTCTCTGCTATATCATCCTGGATGGCCCTCCGTCGCCTTAAACTCAACATGGCTAAAACAGAGCTCCTCATACTTCCTCCCAAACCTGGCCATACTACCTCCTTCCACATTACTGTTGGAACTACGATCATTCACCCAGTAGCCCAAGTACGCTGCCTAGGGGTCACACTCGACTCCTCTCTCACATTCGCCCCTCACATTCAAAACATTTCTAAAACTTGTTGCTTTTTCCAATATAACAAAGATACGCCCTTTCCTCTGTTGCTCGACTGCTAAAACTCTGACTCAGGCCCTCATTCTCTCCCGTCTTGATTACTGTAACCTCCTGCTGTCTGGCCTTCCTGCCTCTCACCTGTCTCCCCTACAATCTCTCCTAAACGCTGCTGCCAGAATCACTCTACTCTTTCCTAGATCTGTCTCAGCATCTCCCCTCCTGAAATCCCTCTCCTGGCTTCCAATCAAATCCCGCATCTCACACTCCATTCTTCTCCTCACTTTTAAAGCTTTACATTCTTCTGCCCCTCCTTACATCTCAGCCCTAATTTCTCGCTATGCACCCTCCCGACTCTTGCGTTCTGCTCAAGGATGTCTTCTTTCTACCCCTTTTTATCTAAAGCCCTCTCCCGCCTTAAACCTTTTTCACTGACTGCCCCACAACTCTGGAATGCCCTTCCCCTCAGTACCCGACTAGCACCCTCTCTATCCACCTTTATGACCCACCTTAAGACACACTTGCTTAAAGAATCATATGAATAGCACTGTGGATATTCTGAACACATGATACATAAAGCTTGGCCCCCTGCAGACGCACTTACAGAACTCCCTTCTCCTGTCTCTCTACGTTCTCCCTACCTACCAATTAGATGGTAAGCTCCTCGGGGCAGGGACTCCTCTTCCTTAATGTTATGTTTATGTCTAAAGCACTTATTCCCATGATCTGTTATTTATATTATCTGTTATTTATTCGATTACCACATGTATTACTACTGTGAAGCGCTATGTACATTAATGGCGCTATATAAATAAAGACATACAATACAATATACAATACAATTCCCATGATCTGTTATTTATATTATCTGTTATTTATTCGATTACCACATGTATTACTACTGTGAAGCGCTATGTACATTAATGGCGCTATATAAATAAAGACATACAATACAATACAACCTGTTGCCTGAAAGCAGATCAAGACTCAATGTTATACTTTATGCATAGTAAATACTGTTATCATATACCCGTGTGTAATTACTGAGCTTGGCAAAAGTATACAACAAAAGACAGGGGTGCCCAATGCTACATCCAATTGACAAAACATATATGGTAATAAGTATAAAGTACCAATACTTCAATAATAACATTTTCTTTGTTATTTAGTTACACCCTTTCGCCAAAGCATCATAAGCCAACGTCAAAGTACAGCAGGACCCCAGGCATACGTCGGGTTCCGTTCTAAGGGCCCGTCGTATAGTTAAAATTGCCGGAAAGCGTAACAGGCGATTTTCAGCTATGCGCATGCGCAACCCGGATTTTCCCTCTTGCGTGCATGCGCAACCCGGCATTTCCCCCCTTGTGGATCAAGAATATACCTCTGGGACAGTTTATTAGACTTAGGTGAAACTGTAGCAGAGATATACAGTAGACTATGAAAATCAAGCCAGTGAATTTTGTAAAAAGTTTCTAGCTAGAAGTTACCAGATAGATTTAATTAACAAGGCCTGGCATCGTGCACGAGCTATGAATAGGGAACTATTGGAACCAAAAATTAGACTAACATCTAAAGTAAAAGATCAGAATACAGATTTGATAACTGTTCCATGTGTCACTACATTTAACTGTTAAACTCTGCCATTCAGAAAATTAGAAGAGCAGATAGAGCGATGCTCAAATACAGTGTGTGCACACATACATATTTGTGATTGAGAGAGATAGTCCAGAAATAGGAACACTGTATTTAGTCCATAGGCTCATATATATATAGCATCAACATATAAGGGGAGGCAAAAATAAAGACCTAGCGGTCAGTCTGCCTGACTACCGCAAAAGATGGTCAATATTGCACATCCCACCCTTGGTATATAAACATCCCCATAGGGATATCAAGTAATAAGATGAGGGCTAATGCCCATTACTTGCCCAGGGGGTATCCTTGAATCTGTAGTGCCAAAGCCGGATGAAGGTTCCTCTGCGTGCACTCCTGATATCTTCAAACAATGGAGATGAAGGGGAGCAAAGGATACACTGCAACTGGAATATTGTTATGAAAAAATATATGGGCAAACTCCAAAATAAAATCGAGGGTATTTATTCAATAGACTCACACATGGGTGTACAGTATAACAGCCGCACCAAAGCGTTTCGTCCCGCAGGACTTTATCAAGGTGTATAATGAAACACGTACCTTCTGCCAGATATAGCCCATATTTCGCGCCAAAAGCCCGCAATGATGCAATGAGCATGCGCAATAGTGCCGCGTTGCACAGTCAGGACGTAGCACCACGCCCCACCAATCCACATAGAACACGGAGTGACGTCAGAAGTGTGCGTCCGTGACCACGCTGAAACGCATGTCACACATGAGCACCAGTGCCGCGACGCCCAGTCACGACGGCACACCAAGCCCCATGACCGGAAACAGAGCAGGGAGCGACGTCCCAAGTGGGCACCCGCGTAGCAAACTGAAACGCATGCCAGGACAATCAGTGCATGGCTGATGACCGAAAAAAACATAAAAACAGCAAAAACTTTATTTAAACACAAAAAAATAACAATGAACAACACTAAAACTCTTGCTTTTAAAAAATGTATAAATGCCTGAAAAAAAGAAAAAATAAGGAAAAAAGCAAGAAAGAAAACAATATGAATAGCAAAGCAAAATTAAAAGAAAATATTAACCTAATAATAAATGAGGAACAATAAATGAAAGTGAAGCATGTTGACAATCACAGTCACAACTGGCCCTAACAAAATAAGCATACATTTTTATTCTTATCAATCAAAAGAAGTAATAAGCAAAATGTATAGTACATGAATAATGGCACAATGATAGTGACCACGGTTGTCATATAATCATGTTTCATCAGTCTAAAAACAAAGTACAAGGAAAAAGAATCCAGAAAATAGTTAAACTGAAAATACATAATAATAACATATATATATATATATATATATATATATGTATAATCAGTAATTAGACATCATTAATTATAGCCTTGTATATTTCTATATGCCTAAGATATATACAGAAATTCATTATACTGTAGATTGCAACAATATACAGAACACCTACAAGCTCAAATTGAACCCCCAAAATACCCACAACATATATATAAGCATATAAGTTTCGCAGAGGAGTGCTACTGAGCATGGCAATTTATATTTAAAACCAGAGACATAACATAAAACACAGACAAAGCTCAGTGCACATCCAGAAAAACTTATATACGGTACAGTGCCTAAATATACATGTATAAATAACTAATAAATAAAATGGTCTTTTAGTTTAACATTTTGGCCAAATTGTTGTAAGCCCTTGAGCCAAACTTCACGGCAGACCACGTTCAAGGGTCCCTACACTAATATAAATTCTTAATAACCTGTGCATTGCCAGGAAGAATGATTTATAATAAATCTGTCAATATAAGTTGCAAAAGTTCTAAGTCTGATTGAAGCTTTTATTAACCTGTACATTACCAGGAAAAGCACTCTGTAATAGATTTGTCACAATCACACTGCATGCAGGCAAGTTCCCCTGATAGTGGGAGATGCCATGGAGTGAGCTTTTAACCATTTAAATGTGGGAGGGAGTGAGCTTCAATTGGATAGGAGGTATACAAATACATGTATATTTAGGCACTGTACCGTATATAAGTTTTTCTGGATGTGCACTGAGCTTTGTCTGTGTTTTATGTTATGTCTCTGGTTTTAAATGTAGATTGCAACAAGCATGAAGTATAATATTAGGAAATCAGATCATTTTCATACATAGTAATTACAAGAACAGAATAACAACGATCAATGATGATGAGCGAATGATATTTGTTTCACTGAAAATGGGAAAGGTCCCATTCAATGTTTAAACTGTGAGGCATCCTGGTCTTTAATGTAAAGATCCAAAATGCCTCACGTTGGTCCAACCTTTGGACTCTATTACCCCCTCTGGGCATTGGAGAAATCAATTCTATACCTTGAAATCTAAAATTATGTACACCACCATGAGGACAATGGGTAAAATGTTTGGGAACAGGATGGTTAAGATCCCCCTTGGATATCAACCGCAAATGTTCCATGATACGGATTTTTAGATTCCTAATGGTTCTACCCACATATTGACTACCACACCCACAAGTGATGAGGTAGACAACATATGAGGATTTGCAATTAATAAAGGATTTGATTTTATAAGTCCTCCCAGTTTGACTGGAAAGAAAACTTTTGGATTGAGACATATGAATGCAAATTTTACAAGAGCTGCATGGGAAAGAACCATTAGGAAGTGTATTGGTTTCAGATGGTGTGGAGGAAAAAAGGCTGGGGGATAAGAAACTAGCTATCGTCTTAGCTTTTTTATATACCACATTTGGGCCAGAGGCTACGTATGGCTTCAGAACGGGGTCCAGAGAGAGTACTGGCCAGTGTTTAATAAGAATCTTTTTAATCTGTTGGGCCTGAGCACTGAATGAAGTAACAAATAATGGCGTACTATTCATCGACATATCCCTTTTTGAGCGGTGAAATAAATCGGCTCTGTCGATAGTGGAAACCTCCTGTATGGATTTATGTAAATCTACTGGATTATAGCCACGTTGTACAAACCAGTTATAAAGATCTTGAACTTGGATCTTAAAATCATCGTCATTTGAACAATTACGTCGCAGACGAATAAGTTGCCCTTTAGGTATTGCTTTAATGAGAGCACGAGAATGACAGCTGTTGGCACGTAAAAAAGTGTTACGAGAATTAATTTTGCGAAATATATCCGATTGAATAACCATATTGATATCAATGTATAAATGAAGATCTAAATAGTGAATGTGTTGATGATAATACAAAAAAGTGAAGTGAAGATTATATTTATTAGTGTTTAAAGTGTCGATAAAAGATAAAAGTGTAGTGACGTCACCCTCCCAAATAAGAATAAGATCATCTATGAACCGTTTGTAAAAGAAAATGTGCTCCCTAAATCTGTTCTCATCTCCAAACACGTGGAACGACTCCCACCAACCCATGAACGGGTTGGCATAGGAAGGGGCAAAGCTTGTTCCCATTGCTGTTCCACGACCTCACAGCTGCCACTGCGCATGTGCAGATTGGACCGGAGACGGAGGCGAACGCCACAGACTGGAGAGGTCTGTTACCGCACGAACAGGAGAGCTCCACGCCGAGGAGCAGACGCCAGAGCCAGCAGCTGTTTATCTATAAGAGGGGATACTCTTTGATATATCCATTGCATTATACCTCCTTGCCTCTGGTAAGCAGGTACCTTCACTCGAGTATGAGTGTCCTGTTGGGACCTTTTTTATATGTATTTTATCTATGATATGTTTTAATTAAATGTGTTATATTATTAATTGTCACCTGTTGTTCTCAGCGTTTGTCCTGTATGTTATTGCTTGTTATATGTTGGTCTATTGTCTATTGCAGTATCATGCTATGATTTTTTTATTATCTTTTCATGTATCCTGTCATCACGTGGAGCACCTCACTGGACGGGCCACATCACTGATACTGGTTGTATATTGACATTTATATTTATCCTATTATAACATAGTTGTCATTAGTGCAGAGCGCCACAGATATAACTTCCTTTTCACTTCCAGTTGTCTGACCAGGGGTCAGAGTTATATCATAGGCAGCCGGCTTACTTTTTAGGACATAGCGCTACCTGTTTTTTCTTTTATCCTATTATGGTATGTTCATTCCTTCAATTAGAAAAAAAATCCCCCAAAAAATAATAAAACTAACATAATATATCAGTCAAAAATAAACTATTTAAAACTTCATTTTTTTGTGTCAAAATCTTTAGTTTTTGCTGGGTTTTTACTTGTTTATTAATTCAGTTGTATCAGCTATTACAATGACAACCTCTGTTATCTTAATTAGCGTTAATCACAGTGGCCATTTTAACCTCCATGGGAAACAATTGTTTAGCAACTGATCTCCTGAATTCAATTGCAGAATTAGAATAGAGCGGGATTGTTAAAACAGCAGCAAAAGGACCATGTAATGTTAAAAAGAAAGAAAAGAAAAATAGATGCACTCCGGCAGTCTTCAAGTGAAAAAAGATGTTTAATACACAGAGATCAACATTTCAGTTCACACACATTTTTTGTCAAGACAAAGGTTATTGTGTGAACAAAACATTGATCCTCTTCATTAAACATCTTTTTTCACTTGAAGACCACTTGCGTGCCACTATTTTTCTTTTGTTTGAGATCTGTGGTTCTCTGCCTAAGTGGAACTCTTGCTGTTGTGCCCCTGTGACATCGTATCTTCTGTACCGTAAGTGCAACTTTTGAGTAAAAAGAAAAACATTTCTTTTTGTATGGTCAGTAGAGTGGATTGTAACTTTAACATTCCCCAGATGCCACGCTGATGCTGATCCATGCACACACACACATACACACACACATACATCTATAATGGCAATTATTCAGTGTGTTTGGTGTTCTCCTTCCCCTACATGTCCGATTAACTTTAAAGCAACGTCAGTACTCAGTACACTGAGCTGAAAAGACAGTATTTAACAGGGGTCAGTGCAGATCAGAGCTGAAGATCAGAATGTTCTCAACCCAGATGGTGTTGTAAGACAGTTCCAAAAATAAGCATTAAATGCTTGATTCCATTCAGCTTTTCGGTTAAATTACACAAATCCTGCTAGACTTTACCATGCATTCGTAAGTTTTGAACTTGTACTTTGAACAATTAATTACAATTTATGCTAGTGTGCATGTGGTGTTTAATCGCGCAGTAAAAGGAATTAATAGTTTGACCTACTGTGATTATAATCTTAAACCGATATGGACTTGGTGGGATGTTTCAAAGTAAAAAAATAAATAATAATAAATCACTGTCAGTTTGAAATGATAGGGTGTTTAAGTAGTATAGAAGTATATTTGAAGACTGCATATTCAATGGAATCAATATATAAATTAAATAATCAAAACATATAAATAACACCAATACAAAGAAATTATTGAAAACCTGTTGGTGTTCTTAATGAAGTAACTTAATATTGACTTAATTTAACAAGTAAATAAGTTCATTTGTATTTTTTTTTATTTTTCAACAGTTATCATTAAAGCAGCAATACCACAGTACATTCCCCTTTTTCCTTCTTTTTTTCCTTCTTTTTATACTGTATGTAAAGCATCTGACAATGTATATTACTACTTTCTTACTTAAGCTGGCAATCATTTGGTGCTCCTGTTATAAATCTGTAAAAAATCTGATTGCGTGCCTAACATAATGGCCGCCTTTCAGTTTCAATCAATCCTTCAGTCAGTTTAACTAAGTTGCTACAATGTATCCTGATATTGCTAAGGTAACATTATCTATCTTTACAGTTTGCAGCTCACACTGCTGGGAACATTGGTAACAAATGATAACAAACAGGAAAGTGTTGCAAAGATCTTGCACTGCTGCGGAGGTGGGCTAAAACCTGCTATGGAAATCAAAGGATGCTTAAAAACTCATTCAAATTGGCATTAAGAGTTGAATAAAAGAATTATAAGATTTCACGTTTTGCTGCTTTATATGTACAGTATCTGTGGTGCAGATTAAAAACAATTTAAACCACCAGTATTAAACATTTTGAGTAGTATTAGGGGGACCATATGTCCCAGTTTAGCTGGGACAATCCCAGATTTTCATTAAACATCCCTGTGTCCCAACAATTTTCTCAAAATCGTTAAAATGTTCCCATTTTTAGTGTTTCCCTGTTTGGACACACTTAAAATGCTTAAAACCTTAAAAATAGACGCTGAATGTTTTTATGTGATCGATCATATCAAAGAGTAAATATTTTTAATATATTGGTAAACTCTCATTACTGGTGGCTATACTGTATGTAATACAATAATGCTCTGTACTGTGAGTGTTGCTTGTGAGATTGGGAAAATCCTGCTTTCTGAGGGTGTGAGGGGGGTGAAGGATGGTGTATTTAGGAGATGTTGGTATACAGTAAATGAAGAGAACATCATAACATAACATCGAGTTTGATACTCTACTCTGATATTCACACCATATCAGTGTTGTTTAAAGAATAAGATGCGGGAGGTAAGATTAAGGTAAGATTAGATCATTTAATTAAATGAGTTATTAATATAAACCAAACCGACATTTTGCTACACTAAAGAGTTTGTGTTGTTAGCAAACTGAAATAAATGAATAAAATGGCATAAATGGGTACACTTTCAGAAAAATACCATTAGAACTAATTTTAAGTGACGTCATTTATTTAATAAATATTTTTTTTATGCGTCTCAGATTTCTACTTTTGAAAATCTTGTCACCCTAAGTAGTATAACGTTGGATAGACTCTGGTGCTCAGAAGTATTGATGTCATAGGAAATCACCTTCCTTATGATGTCCCATGTATATAATGGGAAATAGGGAGCCCACCTTTGATATGTTGATATTAGATCAAAAAAAAGCAAATAAAACAGTAAAACAAAAAGTGGAATACAAAGCCTACCTTGAAATTTTAGCATGAAACATATATTTTTCTGTCTGTAAAAGCATTTACTTTTTCTTCTTCAATCCAATGCACAATGAATGCCCAATTAATCAGAACAGTTCAAAATGGCGGTTTCCTCAACTTTTACGCTCAATTGCCAATGACCATCTGTCATCCGTTCTACCATTCAGAGGAGGCTCTGTAGTGTACAAAAGATCTGTTGATCACGGCAACAAGTAGAACGATTACAAAAACGGTGAACTACTAATGAATAACAGTCGCAAGCTGACTCCAAGCATACAAAACTTATTTTATTAAGCCACGGTAAAAAAACTAGAGACAAAAAAGACTACCTACGTGTTCTGTGCTTACTAGCACTTAATTAGTAGAGCACGGTTTCTAATCTTTCTACTCACCCTCAGTAGTATGCATAATCTCTCATCACTAATATATTTTAGCCCAAATTCGGAGCACAGGATCTGTTCTTTTGTTTTCCATATACAGTATATAAGGCCAATCCTTTTACCAGCAGCACACTTCTAAAGGAAGGAGAGCGGTAATATGTACAGTCTTTCACAAATGTTAGGCCAATTCTATTCCTTGCTGCATACTCCATAAGGGAATTTAATTATAGTGTTACTGATACATTACCTCATAGGGTAGGTTATTGGCTCACCTGGTTTCTGCTTTATTGAGCAGTTCCTAGGAGATGTATGGCTCCTCCCTCCAGGACAGAGCCCCTACCAATTCTCCAATTAGCATAAAGGTATAATACACCTTATGGTCAGTCTACACATCACCCTCCACTGAAGAGCAGGTGAGTATCTAAGGCTGACAGAAAGAAGAGATACAGTATGTGTAAGTTTTAATATTTTACACCTTTATAATAAGGGAACTCTGATAGGGGATTTGGCCAGCTTTTAATTGCACCATATCCCAAAGCATATGATTAATTTATTTAACACTTTCAGGGGATTTTCACATATCTCACAAAGTTTAGTCCATGAGACAATAAGAAATTACCTATAGTCAGTGCAGGTACCTGCTAAATGGAGTCTACCTTGATGAGGTTGGCAGCTTGAATCATGTTTTGATCAAAAGATGCAACCAAATGATGCCTTTGTTACACAGACTTTGGTTCTAAATGTAAAAATGTAACTAGACTATTTTAGCCCAATTTGGTAGGAGCGCAGGAATTGTTCTTTTGTTTTCCAAGAGGATGTATTAAATTGTATTGAGTAACATATTTTGATGATACAGTACCTGACTTGCGGTATTTGATAACGCAACAGCTGTTTAATATTTTTTCAAAATGAGCCCAGAAAGCCTGGACTTGAATTATTACAACAGCAAATAACATTTACTACATACAGTAAGGGGCATAAAATACATTGACCTCACTATATGGCCTACATTCATCAAACAATAATGTGGTATAATTGAGGTTTTCTTACCAAAAATAAGCAGAGCAAATATACAGTATATCGGAAACAACCACAAAACGAGGAAATAATGCAAGTTTACCCCTTGTGATGCTACTCATCAAATGGTGATAACTGTCGTTATAGGTAGGAAGCCAAAATTCTACTCACATTTTTATCACATAGCCAAGGTTATACAAATCTGGAATAGGAGATATATAGGAGATATAAAAAGGTTTCAGCTAAATATTTTTTTTTAGATATTAACACTTAGAAGCCTGCTATTCATAAGTACAGAAGCTGACCACAAAGGGATATTAATAGCTTAATACCTCTGTTTAACTACACTGCCTACCACCTTGCCTACCTAAGAGCTATTATGTGAAAAATGAGGGGTCAAAAGCTGACAACTCCCCAAGTACCCTACTTACTGCACTCAGTATATATCCACTTTATTGGTGCAGTGTAAATACCAAAAATACACAAGTTGTAGGTGACTATATGGCATCAATCACGATTAGCAACTGCTCCCATCACTGTGAAAGGACAGGTGCTACTAAAAGCCATATTTATTTAAAAAATAATACATCTTAGATAAATTATAATGTGAACGACGCAAGACTCACATAAAAATAAAAGGAATACAAACTCCAATCGTGCAATAAAAGTGATGTCCTGTCAGTAGATATTAGACACTTAATTGTGTGATATAACAGCTATTATAACTACTGACAAAAGTGCTTCCCCCTCTGTGTGGTGGGTTTCTAGGTAGACGGTGTATGTCCCCTTAATGAAGCCTATGTATGGCTAATATAACTGCCAGCCTTGTTATGCAGTAACACATATAAGGTGTATATTGTGTTCAAACACTTAGCCATTAAAGTATATTGATATAGTGTGAAATGGGCTAGTGAATAAAGTGAAGTATTTGCAAACTGCAGCAGAGTATGGGCCTCATGCAGTAAGCGTTGATAAGGTATTTTTCGGCATTTTATAGCCAAAATTGGGTTTGAGATTCAGTAAGCGTCGATAAGTGCTTGATTTCGGCAGGTTTCGGCGCCGATAATTTTGTTATGGCCAGTCGGCTGCCGATAAGCCTGTTTTCGCCACTGATCGCCACTTTTTTAAATCGGCTGGATTCAAGAAAAAAAATCAGCTTATCGGGGCTGATCGGCACTACGAAATTGAGATGTTATGGCCAATTTCTCCCGCCAACTAAAGTTGGCAGTTTGGACGGGAGAACGATCGCTAAGGCTGCAGGAACGGCACTTAGAAAAAAAAAATCTTCTGTACATCAATGGAGTCAATGGAGCGGGGACGTATAACAGTATAGTACTGTTTACGTTTCATTGCTCACAATACAAACGTCATTTACATTACATTGTGGGGGGCATTCCCTGCATTGTGTCACAGCTGACGTGTATTATTTGCATAACATTCTACTTTTACATGTTTTCAGCATTTGCGGGTCACATTACTCATCATGTGATGGTGTGGCAAGGGAAAATACTATACTCAACTCTTAAAGGAGAACCTCACATCATATCACACATTTTACTGAACTGACCGACAATTATTTACATGATGTTACACATGTCACACATGTCACACATACACCGTATATTCATGTTCCTTTACATTACACAATGCTTGTAATGTGTCACGCATCTTTCAACGTTCATGTACATCTGTCTTCTCATGTTTACATCTAGTTTTGGGTACTCCCTATTTTCATGACGTCACTTATTGGACGCTCAATCACATTGCCTGTTTACATTGTAACCGTAGCATTACAAGCACTTCAACCTAACTTATACACACATGTACAGTCATTCATCATTGGGACACCTTGTAAACTCATTCTATAGCAACTATCCTCATTACAGAAATGCATGCATATGCACACGACTATTCATTGTTGGCAACATGTGACAATAACATGGCTAATTACACATGTTACACAAAACTTTTCCCACGTCAATCTCAGCCTTTTTGTCTAATTACATGACTGACTGTTGCGTTCACAAGTGTTACATGCATTGCACATTACACTATTTATTTGCAAGCAATCTTTGTACAAAGCTTCACGTCACATCATTGGCAAATATCATCATTCCCTGCAGAATACACACAACAAATACTTATAACAACAACTGCACACAGCTTGCCACACAAGTACTTTATTATGTTCATGTAACACCTTGCATTTTACTATGTCACCTGACATCATCACATACCTATTTAAAGGACGCCCATTACCTGCTCATTCACAGCTACTCATTTCAAAATGTTGCGATTGTTTAGGAGACGCAGGAACATTCTTTTCTATGACATGCTTGATGATCAAGAGAATGATATAGGGCAAGGGAGGGACACACCGAGGGACAGTGACAGGGACAGTCACGCGGATACGACAGGGACAGGGAGAGGGACAGGCCGAGGGACAGGTAGAGGGACAGGAGATCAGAGGAGAAGACAGAGGAGACAAGTTGTGCCTCGTCCGCGTCTGTACAGGGAGAGAACCCTGTTAGATGGGATGAGTGAGGAGGAGATTGTAAGTCGCTATCGTTTGAGTTCAGCAGCAATCTTATCTCTTTATGAGGAGATAAGGGGAGATTTAGATTTTTTCACAGCCAGAGGTCGTGCAGTCCCTGGGCTTGTTAAAATGCTGTGCTCATTACATTATCTTGCTTCCGCGTCATACCAGACAACTGTGGGCATAGTGGGCAGGGTCTCGCAATCTACATTCTCGCGGGCCTTTACCCAGTTTCTCTATGCACTCAATAGACGCGCTAGGAATTATATTCATTTTCCTACAGAGGCAACAGAGTGGCTGGAAGTCAGGACTGGCTTTTATAATATAGCAGGGATACCATCTGTGCTGGGTGCAATCGATTGCACACATGTTGCTTTGATTGCACCTAGTCAGAGTGAGCATGTGTACCGCAATCGTAAGCACTACCATTCACTCAATGTACAGGTGGTATGTGATGCCACGATGAGGATAATGCATGTGGTACCCAAATTCCCTGGTTCCAGTCACGATTCCTCTATCCTGAGGAACTCTTCAGTCTTCCATGCGTTCGAAGAGGGACATTTTGAACATGGTTGACTGCTGGGTGAGTACAGATTTACATGTTATACTGTAACACAAAACACATTTTTATTTAGGAATGTTGGCATTGTAGAATCTTATCACTAATGTAAGCTTATGTGTTCTCCATTCATTATAGGTGACTCGGGATACGGAATTAGGCCGTGGCTCTTGACTCCGGTGCTAAACCCTCAAACTGAAGCAGAGGAGAGGTACAATGCAGCCCATATCTCTACAAGATCTGTTATAGAGAGGACATTTGGCCTACTCAAGACCAGATTTAGGTGTCTGGACAGAACTGGTGGGGCTCTTCTATACAAGCCTCAAAAAGTGTCTGATATTATCCTTGCCTGTTGCATTTTGCACAATGTTGCACTCAGGCACAATGTACAATCAGACCTAGCTGAGCCTTTGGTAGACGAGCATCCCACCCACGTAGCTGCTGAAAATGAACAAACAGCCAGTGGTGGCCAGACACGCCAGAATCTCATCAATTCATTTTTTTCTTGTAAGTAAAAACAGATATGTTCCAAGTTCTACTTTTATAGTTAAATTATGTTATATTAACAATAATGTTTCTTTATATAACCTTCTGTTAGGACACAGATGAATATGGGTTGCACACCTTTCTTTTCTCTGCTGTGTGCACAAAGGGATGTGGCACCGGTATGTTATTGTTGCACAGGTTATATAATCCCTCTTCCATTGTACATTAGTTGTGTGTATGTGAATACAACTGGGGTAACAAAGCACTAATATTTTAGCATTGTGTTGTTCCTTATGCAAACACAATACCCATAGTATGCCCATACTCATTCATTCTTCTAGTATGCTTACATACAATGTTATTGGTGCAGTGTAACATGTACATCCATATGATGTGTACACCAGGCTGCTTAACATGTTGAATGTCATTAAATATACATGGTGTTGCACATTTAACACCAAATACACACTTTGCTGTGTTGTTTACGGTACTGAAGATGCCATGTCAATGTTTGCAATTTATATATTGTTCCTTTGCATTATAGGTATATCTCCAGTATGACTGATCATGGTATGTATAGTTGCTGACATCTCTCATAACATGTGCCTACCTCAATCTTCCTATAATTATTTGAAGTAGAAACCCAACATATTGGTTTAAATACAAATGTAACATACATGTACTTTCTGTATCATGTATATGCATTTAGCTACTCTTGAGGTTTCATGTGCATTGTATTAGAAAGTTATTACTCCCATTTCATCACATTTTATGTATGTTTCCTTATAAATTCCATTAATGTAATATAGAGGTGTTTGGAGAAAAGGGGATAACTGTACTTATTTGTTTACTTACGGGAGATCATTCATCACGGATGAAATTGACTGATCATAACACTCCATGCATGAATGCCTGTAATCACAACAATGCGTACTACATCTTATATTTAGCAATGTAGGTGTTTATTAATGCTAGGAATTAATAGTCAACATTAATTTAAATTTGTGACATGTGTATGTATAAGTCACACGTGTGTGGATGTGTCCTACATGTACCAAGTGTAAAACTGTTAACAGAAAACACAATTTTGTCGCAAATGTTACTGTCATTTAGCATTTCTAATTTCCCAATATGACAATGTTGGTAATATTTTTGGAATGTCAATCACGTCACTTCATCATTATCATGATGATAATTATCAAGTATTCTGAAAATTGTAACGTCAATCACGTGCACATTAGCATAGACACACTTTTTAAGACAACTGTTTGTGTCTGTATCAATTTGTGTAGGATCCATGTATAACACCGACAAATGATAACAGCAGCTTTATTATGGTAGCTTATATCATGATATTGACTATACTATTTATTTTTAGAACGTTTAATAAACACAGTAAACTATAGTTAGTTAGGTTAATGAAATATACACAGAAACGTAATTCATTACATGATGTTGATGTCATATTCAGAACATCATGCATTGTAGGGGACCACAACATCTGGCCAATAACATTATTTGCTACAGTCCCAAACCATTTTATCAACATACCCATGTAACAAGAGATTTTTTAACAAGAAATGGCTAGTTGGTTGTAAGTGTCCTTTACATTGGGAGAAGGAGTGGCTCAGTGAGTAAAGACACACACTGGCACTGAGAGTTTGAAGCAGGGGAGTGTGGTTCAATTCCCGGTGTCGGCTCCTTGTGATCTTGGCCAAGTCACTTTATCTCCCTGTGCCTCAGGCGGCCAAAAATAAATTGTAAGTTCCACAGGCCAGGGACCTCAGCCTGAAAAATGTGTCTGTAAAGCGCTGCGTACAACTAGCAGCGCTATACATGAACATGCTCATATTATAATTATTATTATTGTTACATAGTTTCGACAGTCATACGTTCCATTACACAATAGAATACACAAATGTGTTAGCAGAGTGGGAATGGTTGTTATATATAAAACACACCATGCCATAAAATGCTAGTAGTAATTAAAGAACACTCAATAAAAATGCATGAGGCACTCTTTTGCAACATCATTATGATAATTAAGTGCTTATGCAATATAGGCATAAGGGTATCACATTTTTAATTGTTTGTTAATAAGCGCTGCAAGCAATATAAAATTAGTTCCATATGTAGTATAGTAGTCGGTGGCTCCTCATCACAATCATCTCATATAAAGGTAGACTCTTCTGAAATCATACATTGATCCGATTGTATCTTCCCCGACATCTCTGAAATACAGCAAACACATGATGGTCAAAGATGGCACCTTACTATATATGTATCCGTGACAACGCGTTACACAGCTCTATATGATTGTGTACATACACACGTCACTCACTTATATGTTAGAAGTACAAGTGTACATCAGTATGTAATGTTTCTTTAAATTTGTAGCAGGCATAACTATGTATATGAAGTGAACGTTGGCTGAATACTAAAATGTGCGCGCACATCTTAGTGTGCGCACGCACTTCACGCTTGGGTCGACTAACTGTTAGCGCATGCGCAAAACAATGCGTACGTTGTGCGTTCAATACATGTTGAAAATACCAGTAAACATACAATCTTTATTTCAACTACAATGAAGACGAAACTACATTCGTTATGAACGAGTACATCTGTATTATTTTTAAACAGACGTGTTTCCACAGAAAGCACGGCCGATAACAAAATGCGCAAATGCAATACGTGTGACGTCATGTTAAGCCAGCGTGAAACGCACGCTAACACTCCTCCCACTCAATTAACATTCGGCTAACGCCCAGTTGACGCCTACAAACAGTGATCCGCACGCATGACACACTGCAGTTACCGTTACTATAACAAAACATGACAGCCAATAGGCTTTGAGGCGCGCACGTCGCTTGGGGGCGGGACTTACATCCCTAATCCTTTTTAAGGACGCCTTGGCCCATGACAAGGGTCCCACGTCATACGTGGTGGACCCGGTTTTAAATGTTGTAGATGTTGCATGATAACCAAACAGGTATGTGTTAGAGTTATGGTAAAATGTTGCTAATATGTTTAAAGGGATAGGAAAGTACGTATATTTATTCCGTCAGCAATGTGTACTACTCTTTCAGGTTCTACTATATTGTATTAGGAAACAATTTCTTTGTGATCGCTACATGTTATGCAGTCTGCAATGTTACGCTGTATCCACGCATTGAAAGTGAAAATGGTGGTTACAAAAAAAAAAATGTAAACGCAGAGTCAACGCATAACGATTGTTATATTTACCATTCTTCTAGAATTAACTCTTCGTCTGCCTGCAACTGGTCGCTCCAGAAATGCAAGGGATTTTCATCCACGCTTGACCCAAACGCTGAATCCAGTATGACACACATCTCCTCCATGAAGCGCTCATAGGAATCGCCAATGCTTTCTTCAAACAATTGGTCCGGAGGTAGGTTCATTTCTTCGGGTACCCATTCCAATGCATTTTCAGCTGAAAGGCTTGCTACATAATCATAGTAGTTTTGTTCTTGTACAAAGTGGGTTTCAGGAATGGAGGGTGCAGATATTGCAGCAGGTATCGATTCACACGGAACAGTAGTAGCGGATCCATTGCTATTGGCATTAGGAATAAATATGCCTTTAAGCACAATATGTGTGCCGTCTTTGACGGTGAAATGTTTTTCCTTCGCAATCTTCCAGAAACCATACTTGTCTTCTAGCTTATCCTGCACACGTTCAAAACAGTCATTAGTTGATAAAGTGAATCTTACTGAGGAATTAAAATTGCGCGCATGGCCACGGTCTTGGTAGTAAGGATATTTTGCTCGAATCAAATCATAGATTTGGCGTGTGCTTGCTTTGTGTCCGCAAGTTGATAAAATTGCTTCTGATACCATGTATTTATACCCTAACTGCGGATTCTGATTTTTAACAAATTCAACAGCCATTGCAGATTAGCACAAAAGATGTGTGCAGGTATGTGTCCTTTGCTCATAAAAATGAAACTGCTCAATGGCTAACAAATTGCTGTGTTTCCTTTTCAAGGTCAACAAAAGTATAAACTTTTACTCCTCATTTCAAACGCCAATTGGATGTGTAGTTTTAATTGGTTGAACATTTGTGGTTTCTGATAGCCGCTTGTGGGACAAATATGTATCCTTTTTTTTATCTCGTTTCTGAAAACATTCCTACACTTTTAATTAAGTAACATTGAGTCTTCTTGAAAAATAAC